>NC_059125.1:107813523-108153064 GCF_020740685.1 Jaculus jaculus
TTTGTCTTTTAACTTTCAATCAAGTTACTTTTTAAAAAATATATTTTATTTAGTTATTTATTTGAGAGCAAGAAAGAGGGAGAGAGAGGGAGAGAGAGAGAGAAAATGTGCACGCCAGGACCTCCAGCCACTGCAAACGAACTCCAAAAACAAGCACCACCTTGTGCATCTGGCTAACATAGGTGCTGGAGAATCGAACCTGGGTCCTTTGGCTTTGCAGGTAAATGCCTTCACCACTAAGCCATCCTTCCAGCCCTCAAGTTACTTTTTATAATTAATAAATATATTCATTTATTTGGGGAGTCTCTCTGTGTATGTGGACACTACTGTGTGAATGTAGGTGTATGTGTGTCAGAGGACAACTTTCATGTTTTAGTCTTCACATCCCACGTCATTTGAAGTAGGGTCTCCTCCTTGTTCACTGCAGAAACCCACTATAGCTTCTGGCTTTTGCATAGGCTCTTGGAATCTGAACTCAAGTACTGAGTTGTGTGTCAAGACCTTTATCTTCACAGCTATCATCCCAGCCCAATAGAAATACCTTTAAAGATCTTTGTATGATCTAGGGCAGAAGCCATAAATTCTAATATATAAAATGGCCATGCAGGATGCACTGGAAGTAACTCCATAGTCACAGGCTGACTTCGAACTCACAGCAATCCTTCTACCTCTGCCTCTTAAGTGCTGAGATTAAAGGTGTGCACTACTCCTAGCTCATGTATTTTTATGTGAAAATTTCTGACTTTAAAATATTTCCCATATTTTAAAACACAATGAAATAATGAGCAAACAGAATGATACTGCTGACCAAGTAAAACAACCTACATTTGGGCTATGCCTCTAGACCACCTGTTTTTGACTTTTGCCAACATTCTGAATTCTTCCATGTGCTAAAATTTAATTGTGAGAAACTTCCATATGCATGTATACAAATTGCCTCATCTTATGGATTCATAAGTAGTTGTATCATTTGAAAAACACCCTATATTCTCCATACCTTAGTGCTCATTGTCTGTAATATAAAAAAATCCATTGTCCATTTCATATTGGAGTGCTGTCAGGATTACATATATTAAGTTAGTCTACTTGTTTCCTGTTGAATCATTCATTCATAATTTATTTAGATTTTAAGATGGGCTCTGTGGCTAAGGTGATCTCTAATCCCTGTACTTAAGTGTTTCTCTACTTCAGCCTCTCAAGAATGGAACTATACTCTTTCTAAAATCACTCTAAGCCTGATTTTATCCTCATTGAAGTAAAAATGATTGCTAGTGAGTAACATCATTGCTCACAAGTCATGGCCACATTTAATTGGAAAAAGACTTTGTGGCCGTTTCTCCTCTCCTCTCCTCTCCTCTCCTCTCCTCTCCTCTCCTCTCCTCTCCTCTCCTCTCCTCTCCTCTCCTCTCCTCTCCTCTCCTCTCCTCTCCTCTTCTCTCCTCTCTTCTCCTCTCCTTTGTCTCTCTCTTCCCTCCTCTCTCCTCTGCTTCTCTTTTTGCAATACTGGGAATTGATTCCAGGGTCTTGCTCATGCTAGATAAGCACTGTACCACTGAGCTATTGAGCTATTATCTAATCCATATGTATATATATATATATATATATATATATATATATATATATATATATATATATGTGTGTGTGTGTGTGTGTGTGTGTGTGTGTGTGTGTGTGTGTGTGTGCTGTTTATGCATTTTATATTAACTTTGTGTATTTATAATATTCATATTATATATATGTTTTATGTGTAGAAAAATATATAATTCATTTTGTGATAGGATGTTACTAAGTTTAACTCACTCTGCAGCCTATACAAACTTTGAGCACATGATCTCCGTCCTTCACCCCAGCCTCCTAAGTAGCTAGAAATTCTGGCTTCCTCCATCGCTCTGGCTTCATGCCTGCCCTTTTCTATTAATGATTTCATTAACTTCTCAGGGCCAGTCAAGTACCAAATTATGGTTGTAACTACATTCACAGCCCTCTAGATTTTCCTAGGGCAACAGTTGAATAGTTTTCTCTATTATATAATCATGTAAAATGAGTTTTTATAAGCACTAGTTTTTTTTAAACACTTTTTTTCAGAGAGAGAGAGAGGTAGAGAAAGAGAGAATGGACATGCCAGCAGTTCTAGCCACTTCAAATGAACTCCAGATACATGTGCCTCCTTGTGCATCTGGTTTGCATGAGTACTGGGGAATCGAACCTGGGTCTCTAGGCTTTATAGGCAAGCACTTTAACTGCTGAACCATCTCTCCAGCCAAAGCACTGTTTCAGTACTTTAGCTACAATACTCAACAGCCTGCATTTACTCTCTACCCACTGTTTAAGACCAAACAAACTTTTTTGTAATTTATAAAAACAAATGATTATAAGATTCAAATGAAACAAAAGACCATGTTTTAATCTGTATAATCCTGCCAAGCACATATAACCACCAAATTTTACACACTGTTTAACAATCTGTTTACACTGGGCACCATTATGTTGTTAGCATTCTTTCTAGTTAATGAATTTGCTTCAATAAATAAAAACAGCATCATTTTAAATAGCTTTTAAAGATCTCTCATGTGGAAGCTTCACATTTTCTTTACCTACTTCTCTGTAGGTGGGCATTTAGATATTTTCAGATTTTATTGTGTTTCTTTTAATTAATTAATTAATTAATTTTGAGAAAGAAAGAGGCAGCTAGAGAGAGATAATGGGCATACCAGGACCTCTAGTCACTGCAAACAAACTCCAGACACATGTGAGCCCTTGTGCATATACCTTATGTGGGTACCTGGATCTTTAAGCTTTGTAGGTAAATGCCTTAACTGCTAAGCTATTTCTCCAGCCTGTTTTATTTTTTTTTTTGTTGTTGTTGTTGTTTATAAGGAAACAAATACTACTATTTTATATATAATTTTCTTCTTTCATGATAGCTTCCTAGTGATATATCCCTACTGGGGCAGTTAAAGTGCTTGTCTGCAAAGACTAAGGAGCCAGGTTCAATTCCCCACTACCCACAAATGCCAGATGCACAAAGTGGCACATGTGTCTGGATTTCATCTGCAGTAGGTCCTGTTGTACTATTCTCTCTCTCTCTCTCTCTTTTTTTTTTCTTTCTTTCTTTTTCTTTATTTTTTATTTTTATTTTTATTTTTGAGGTAGGGTCTCACTCTAGCATAGGCTGACCTGGAATTCACTATGTAGTCTCAGGGTGGCCTCAAACTCATGTTGATCCTCCTACCTGTGCCTCCCAAGTACTGGGAATAAAGGAGTGCTCCACCATGCCCAACTCAAATGTGTAACCCAGGCTGGCCTTGAACTCCTGATCCTCCTGCCTCTACCTTTTCAGCAATATCCTACCAGTGTGTGCCACCACAGCTGGCGCTATTCTCTCTTTAATTTATCTGCCTTCCTTAAATTAATTAATTAAAAATATAAGAACTTTTATACATGCACATCTCTTTTTAAAAGTACAAAAACAGCCGGGCATGGTGGCTCACACCTTTAATCCCAGCACTCGGGAGGCAGAGGTGGGAGGATTGCCATGAGTTCAAGGCCACCCTGAGACTCTATAGTGAATTCCAGGTCAGCCTGAGCTAGAGTGAGACCCTACCTCAGAAAACCAAGAAAAAAAAAAGTACAAAAACAAATTCTCATATTCTTAAATCTCACCAGTAGATCATGTTTCTCTTAATTCTTCCATATTTTGTAAGCCTCATGAAAGAAAAATGATATTACCTTGTTGTTTTTGTTTATTGTGCTTGTGTTTTGGTTTGTTTTTGCATTTTTGATTGGCTAAACATTTTTCATGGGGCTGGAGAGATGGCTTAGTAGTTAAGGCATTTGCCTGCAAAGCCATAGGATCTCAGTTCGATTGCCCAGGACCAACGTAAGCCAGATGCACAAGGTGGCACATATGTCTGGAGTTTGTTTGCCATGGTTGGAGGTCCTGGTACATAGTATAAAAACTGCCTGAATTTTATATATGGACTTCTGATTTGTGGAATTCTCTCTCTCTCTCTCTCTGTGTGTGTGTGTGTGTGTGTGTAATTAAAAAAATGGTATTAATACATTTGGAAGTAATAACAGTATTTTCTGGTATTCTACATGTGGCATCTGATATTGTTGAAAAAAAATCTAAAATCTAAAATGGTCTAATCATTTTCTCCCATTATAGACAACTGTAATAGACACTTGTTTGGATATCCATTAGCCAGTCCATTTTTGCCTCTTACTTGCTCACAGCGTCCATGTTTATAATAGAGCATGAATGTTTGGTACTCACACTCCTAGCCACTCCTAGTAAATGTGGCCTGGTTCTATCTAAAGAGGTGTAAGTGGGATTTTACCGGAATACTCTGAGTTTTTTTCACACTAATAGAAGAGACAAATAAAGAGAAAAATACATGCACTCCACTTATGCTTTTAGATGTGACTAAATGAGGCTGTGGTGAATACTGCTACAATAGCAATGTGACCATAGGCAAACAGACCTACGGGGGTGAGAGTCTCTATGGACAATGATGTAAAAAGATGGAAAGAAGGTCAGATCCTTGTGACTATTGCTGAATCCCTATATCAACTCCAGAAGAGTCTCTTTCAGGTTTCTTGTAATACGAGGAAAATAAAAGAAACAGAACACAACAATAACAAATGAAATTTCTATTTTTAACACAGTTATTCTTTTTTTATAGCCCCAAATAGCATAATGCCTCCTGATCTTATTTGAGTATCTATAATAACTTTCCATCTCAAAAAAAGTATCTTCTTGGGCTGGAGAGATGGCTTAGTGGTTAAGTGCTTGCCTATGAAGCCTAAGGACCCCGGTTTGAGGCTCGGTTCCCCAGGACCCATGTTAGCCAGATGCACAAGGGGGCACACGCATCTGGAGTTCATTTGCAGTGGCTGGAGGCCCTGGCGCGCCCATTCTCTCTCTCTCTCTCTCTCTCTCTCTCTCTCTTTCTCTGCCTCTTTCTCTCTCTGTCACTTTCAAATAAATAAATAAAAATAAAAACAAAAAAATTAAAAAAATATCTTCTTATTTTGGCTTTTCGAGGCAGGGTCTCACTGTAGCTCAAACTGACCTGGAATTCACTATGTAGTCTCAGGCTGGCCTCAAACTCACAGTGATCCTCCTACCTCTGTCTCCCGAGTGCTGGGATTAAAGGCGTGCACCACGACACAAGGCCTGAAAAATATCTTTGATCTCCTTTGCCATTATAATTTTTTTTTTTTTTTGGTTTTTTGAAGTAGGGTCTCACTCTAGCCCAGGCTGACCTGGAATTCACTATGTAGTCTCAGGGTGGCCTCGAACTCACAGCAATCCTCCTATCTATGCCTCCCAAGTGCTGGGATTAAAGTCATGCGCCACCTTGCCCGGCAACCATTATAAAATTTTTATGGAACAGACATCAGTTATTTGGAATTTGTACTTCACAAGTAGCTCTCCATTGTTTTCCTAACATTTTTTTTCTTTGTTCCTTTTCTTTGGGTATTCATTCAGGTCTTCCTTTTCAAAATGCTTGTTTTTCACAGATTTTAAAGAGAGATCAGAAATTTCTACTTTTGTTTCTATATTATATGATACTAATCTATACTCTATTTCCTGGCCAACATATACTCTCAGCTGTCCAACCAATTTGAGAAATGACAGTGAGTTATTCATACTTATTTCTGTTAATATTCCACAAAATTATATTGGCCTCTTTATAGTTGATCTCAGTATAATATGCTAATTATTTAATATATATATTTACATCTTGATGTTATTCCTCAGACTTCTGTGAGTTAGATTAATTTCAATCACATTATACCAAGAAATCAAATCTAGAAGAGAAGTTAGAGAAGACATTTCATACTGCTCATCAAAATAGAATGTAAATTGAGATGTCATTACAAGGGTATGAAAGTTATTTTACTGTGTGTTATATTAACTGATTCTAATAATGGTGTACTCAATTGGGGTCTATTGGTATTCTGTGAGCTCGGTTCATATACCCCTGTGTGAAGGAGTGGTACTAGGAAACAGAATTTGTGTCATTTTCTTTCTTGGGATACATACTATACTCTATATGGGCTATTTTAATGTCTTTTAAAATAGTTTTTGTATTTAGTTTTTAGAAAGCCAGAGAGGCAGACACAGAGAGAGTAAGTATGTGTGTGTGAGTACAGGCACACCAGGGCCTCTTGCCTCTGCAAACGACTTCTAGAGACATGCACACTTTTGTGCATCTGGCTTTAAGTAGATGCTGGGGAATCAAACCTAGGCTATCAGACTTTGTAAGCAAATGTCTTTAACTGCAATCAAATCATGTGAAATATGATCTAATATGTAAGAAAATAGAAACAAGCTTTCAAAAAGTGGTTATTAGCTATTTCAGATTTACAGCAGCACTGTGTTATAAATAATGCATTCATTTTGAGCATAAGTTCGTGTACATGGATGAAATACAAAGATAACTGGTAAAATGTGAAAGATTTTTAAGGCTTTTTACTGATCTAGAATTCAGAATTCAGGCAACGCTTCAACTCCAGTGAACTGTACTCAGAAGACAAAAGCTAGTTCACTACCAAGGATTGGCCATATAGGTTTTTGTTTTGTTGGTGGGGGTGTTGGAGATTGATCCCAGGGTCTCGCACATGCTAATTTTATGATCTACTAAAGCCTAAACACACAGACCGTTTAAAAGAGAAGTTCAGGAATACCAAATATTTGACTTGCAACAGCAAAATTAATTCAAAATCTTAGTGACAGAGAATTGGCTTCTTATATTAGCTTGGCATTGTTGTTATTGGACACAGATCCTTCAGTATGAAGACATGTCGAATGATAAGCAATGTTCAAAGGTTATACAACATATGAGTTTCTGGAGATGAATGATATTCCTTTAGTTCCTCTTGTGTATCTTTAAGATTTTCTGAGTGTTAGTAGTAGATGGATATGAGATTAAAGAATATCTAGCTTCATTTAGAGCATTACATAATAGTGCTTAAAGGAGATGACATTTTTTTTTCTTTTCTGCTTATTGATTCTTTATAAGGCCAAAGTTGCTTTGGGAGCATTTCCATTTTTCCACTTATGAGTTTTCTTTTCTGTCACTTGGTGCTTGAAACCTCTCAAGATAGCATCCAAGGGGCTTCACACTGTTCCTGCCTGCTCATGAGCAGAAGCTCCCTGCACTCTTTTCCTTTTTCTTAAGTGCTTTAAGTACTATCTGTAATCTAACACAATGTCTCTAAATCTTAAAAAAAGGGATCCAATTTAGAGTAATGAGATAAATCTTGAGGTTTTTTTTTTCAAATTAATTGATTAATTAACTTTTTTTAAAAAAGTTTATCAGGCAAAATGATTAAGTATATCAAGTTGACAGTTTGCTTGTTCCTGAGTCCCCATCCCTTCTATTGCTGTTCTCATTCAGTTCCCTGCTCTTCTTGCTTTTTGCTTTTTCTAACCCTTTTATTTTGCTAGGTAAAACAATTATTTTAAAGCATTTTATACATTTTATATCCCTTCCATTGTCATTAACTCAAGATATTTTACATTAACATTAAATTAACAAGAAAACATAAAACAGAAACATTAAATTTAATAATATTAAATTAACAACTGTGGTCACTAATGTGTTGTGGTTAATAATGTTTTATTTATAGTTTCAGAGAACAGCTCATCCAGACAAAACTTTAAAACTTTAAAACCCATAATAATTGATGTAAATAGTCTTTGGCTTTTCTTGAATGTGGAAGTAAGATTGGAAATACAGAAGCCATCGGAGCTTTTCAAAGTGTATCTTGTCAGCAGCTACCTATACAAGAAGATTGGAACTGACAGGTGTACTTGAATAAAGCTACAAAACATCAAAAAATTTACCTGCTAGACTTTATATATAAATATTAGGAGTTGGAGATGAAAAAGTAGTGAATAACATTTTATTCATAATGGCATCAGCTTCTCCATGCAAGAAAACAGAATTTTCTTCCTCTTTGGCATTTATGAAAAATGAATGACTTCAATATATGCCAATATGTTTTTTGTAGTGTACTTCTGTTATTCTCTGAGGGTTAATTGGACTATTGTCACTAGTGTTGTTATCATAGACTAATGTGTGGTGCTTTCTTATTGGGAATCAAGCCATAAGAAAAAAAATGATAGTAGTAATTGCAGTCTAATTAATACAGATCATTTAAAATTTCAACACCTGTTCTTATCTCTAATTTAATTCTTTTTGAAATCTCTCTGCCTGTTAGAGAAAACAGATGTGATCCACAGTTTATTTATGAGATCATAGAAGCCCAATATCTGTGATGTGTGCATGAGCCCATGGCTAATTAGTGACAGAGATGGGATGAGTGCATGCTTGGTACTGTTCTTGGATCCTATGCTCTTTCTACTATGGACACATAAAAATAGAGGGAAATTTTATTTTCTCCTTCCATTCAAAATCATAGCAGTCATTATGTTATCTATAATCAGAATTTTTAACTTCTCTCATCTATCCAGAACTAAGAATATTAAATACCTATTGTCGATCCAACATAGCCTCTAGATTCTGGCTAAATTGGGCATCAGAAAAAGCTCAGTAATTATTCATAGGAGCCTGGTTTACTTTCACAGAATAACCATGTATGGCAAGGGTAGGATAAGCATGTAGTGCTAGTGTATTTGAGCTTTCTTTTTATCTTTTCTTTTCTTTCTGTTGATGTATGTATGTGTTTCTGTGAATGGTTGTGTGTGTGTAATACAGACACTTACTAGAGCACACTGGGATTAGAGACATTAGTATTATAACATCCATATTTATGCAGGTATTGAGGTTCCAAACCCTAGTACTCATACTAATGCAGCAAGCACTTTATCCACTGAGCCATTTCTCCAGCTTCTAGTCTAGTTTTATTTCAGCAATTCCAGTTGTCACAACAAAGTTTCCACTTTCATTCATTATACTGAAAATTACAATCAATATTATTGAGATGTTATACAATGTTATAATTTACTTTAAAATACTTCAGTATATCCAATGTGATACAAATGTCTATGTCAATTAAGACATATTTACCATATGGGAACATTTGAAGCCCTTTAAGTTGGAAACAACAAAACAGAAGGAGCTATCATTTCAATATTATAAAAATCCACACTGAGTTTGAAATTAGGATTACTGATGTGGCGGTATTCAAGAGACATGTCTGGTTTGAGTAATGTTTAAAAAACAAGGTACCATATAAAAATCACACATACCCAGCAAGTTGAGATTCTGAATGTAAAGCTCACTATCGAGAACTCCAGTGATTCTGCTATATCACCCATTATAGAAGACTCTGCTACCTGATGTGAGTACCAATCTGCTATTCCTGTTATATGACTACCATTAGGACTGCCCAAGATGAAATGTTTTCTGCAGTGTCTGAATCTGTATGTCATATAATGAGATTTATCCAGGAGTATATTCAGTTTTCAATATTTTTTTTCACTTTAAATATTTTGTGCCCATGACATGTTTTGCAGTTGCCTTGTGTTATAGGGACAAACACCCAAACAGAAACAGATTATGGGAGGATAGAATTTATTTCAGGCTTACAGATCACAGAAGAATCTCCATCATAGTGGAAGAGCCTGGCTCACTTCATACATCCATAGCAGAGAAGAAAAGCTGACAGTACCCATAGCAGAGAGACATCAGCTAGCACCAGCCAGCAAGAGATGAGTGAACACATCTAGTAGGGCTGGACTCCAGATCTGTCCCCAGTGACATACCTCCTCTAGCAGGGCTCTGCCTGCTGAAGACTAAATAGGAAACTTATTCTAAATAATAATAATAATAATAATAATAATAATAATAATAATAATAAAAAACATGAACTTAAGGCTATAGGGACATTACGTACAAGCTATCTGTTTTATTTTATATATAAAACTATATGTTTTATCTAAAATTTGTTCTTAATGTGACATACCACATGCTGATGAAGTTTTAGGTGGCAAATATATAGCTTCCCCAACTCCTATCTACCAAAAGCTCTTTTTATCATATCAAAACAATCAGATAAATACTAAAATACAACATACCACAATTTTTGCCAGACTTCTGCAAGCGAGTACTTACAGTATGCCAGGTGTTCTGCTTAGTGTATTATCTACTTTCTCCTAAATTTGTAGAAATCCTATACATTTGGGTTAGAGAGATGGCTTAGTGATTAAGGTGCTTGCTGGCAAAGCCAAAGGAACCAGGTTCAATTCCCCAGGATCCACACAAGCCAAATGTACAAGGTGACACATGTGTCTGGAGTTTGTTTGCAGTGGTTGAAGGCCCTGGAGTACCCATTCTCTCTATATATGCCCACTGCATCAAACCAATAAGATAAAAAGGAAATGTTTTTAAAGAAATCCTATAAATTTATTTCGCCATCCTCATTTTTCTGAGGTGGAAATATGCTTAGAGGTATTAGCAAAACTGGCTAAAATTCCCAAGCTGCTGATATTAGAATGAAGGTTGTTATTTAAATCATTCTGCTCCAAAATGTACACATAGGCTACTAAGATGAATAACTTAATAGTATGCACAAATTATTTAAGGTCACCTACAAACATAGTCTTTAATAACTCAGCCATATTATTCACAGTCTTTTTTTCTTCTCTGATTACCCAGTCAAAACTGACTCATGTCTAAATCATTTTCTTCTATAATAGACTATTTATTTTATCCAGCTACAATTTGTTCTAGCTCAAATTAACTTGTATATGAATTTTCAATGATTGATTTTCTCCAATCCTCTACCAGGAGGTTTTTAATGAAACCAGGTGTCTTTCAATTTCTGTGTATTTAATAGGAGTCCAATAAACATCAATTGTATGAATGAATGACTGAGTCATATTTGAGGTGAAATTTCAAGTTTGATACTAATGAGTTATAAACATCATTTTACTATTAAATAATCTTTCCCATACATAAAACAGAAACAGTCTTGAAGTAAAAATAGTTGACAGAAGGGAAGTATAGAGTTAGAGATTATATCCATCTTTTTGCCTAGCAAATCTGAGCCTCTCCACTATTTTCTTTTAAACTAAAGTCATATAATTTAAAAAGCATATCAATAGGTTAAGAAAAAAATTTTAAGTCTACTGGTAATATAATTCAGTAGCAGAGTGCTTTCTTCCCATCTCTGGGGCCCTAGGTTCATTCTTCAAGACTACCATTTTTTAAAGAAAGACAGAACATTAATTAAGTAGGTGTACAGGAATTCACTAGGTAAGGAAGTAATTATGAAAATCATTATCCATGAACATAGTTCAGAGAATATATTGCAGCAGAGAAGTAAATTAAATAAACAATCTAACCCTTTAATTGTATCACACCACAAGAAATCATTGGCATTTTCCTAGTAACAATTTGAATGAGAAGACAACATGATCACATGCAATCACACTGATACATACATACATACATACATACATACATATATATATATATATATATATATATATATATATCATAATTTTATGAGAGAGTGAACACACCTGCATGCAAGAGAATGAAAGAGAGAGAGAGAGAGAGAGAGAGAGAGAGAGAGAGAATTGGCACATCAGGGCCTCCAGCCACTGCAATTGAACTCCAGGCATGTGCTCCACCTTCTGTGCTTGCATCACCTTCTGTCTCTAGCTTATGTGGGATCTAGGAAGTTGAACATGAGGATTTAACTTCACAGCCAAGCTTCTTAACTGCTAAACCATCTCTCTAGCCCCCTAATGATTCTTTTTTTTTCAAAAGGATGAACTCACCTTGAACTTAAGCAAATGGGAAAAAGATAGCTTCATAGTGGTGAGATTAGATGGTGTTCTAAAAATAGGATTTTACCAGTCACTCACATACTAATTCAACCAACATCACTTGAGAGCCTACAGTGAGGAAAATAATGTACCACACCTTTTGGCAGACCCTAAGATTATGGTGCTTTCTCCGGCTCTAAGAAAAATCACAATCTAGTGAGGGGTTGACTTAAAGGTTTCAATTCCTATGTAAGTTAATATAAAATTAAATCAGTGAAAGCAATCACTCAGTGTATTTGGGAAGAGATGATAAAATCAAGAATAATTCCCTGTATGTGGTAACTTTTTTTGAGGTAGGTCTTTAATGGTGAAGTATAGCTAGATGTGCTAAAAGTAAATGGCAAACTAAGCTGAATACAAGCCAAGAAAGGAGAAGACATGGTGTGATTGATTTGCATAAAAGAACAGAGATCTGCTTCTCTTTTTCAGATAGATGCAGATCCTAAGGAGAGAGCTGCCCCATCATACCTCAAAAGGGGCCCGACTGAAACTAAGGAAAATTGGCAAAACAAACAAGGGTGCTGTTTTCCTGATGAACCCGATACCAGCACAAAGGGGAAGGAAACCAATACAGAGAAAAAATCAACTCCTATCAAACCAGAGAGCCAGAACCTTAGAGGCCCCCAACACCTCATCACTGAAGCAGACCAAAAATGAACCCAACATGGTTCAGGGAAATTTTGCAGAAGAGGGGGCGGAAAGAATGTCAGAGTCACATGTTGGGTCATAATATGCAGAGACATTTATCATACCAAGAACTGTGGGCTAACTCCATAATGCATGACCCACTTACATCAACAAGGAGGGGCCATTGGGAGGGGGTAGGTCATGGATGAGCCTAAACAATGGTACCAAACTGCCTGTATTTGATGAAAAGAAAACTAATAAATTTAAAAAAAAGAACAGAGGTTTAATTTCTGTGTGAAAGCTCACACTGGGAAGTAGAAGGAGATAATTATGAATGGATAATGAATGGCCAGACGTGGGTCATGTCCAGATTTGTGACCTCATTCATTAGGAGAAGTACTATAAATATATAAATTCAATATTGCATATGAATTAAGTTCTTTTGATTTCAAATATTAGAGTGCTAATAAGCATTTTAAGAAACACAAAAACAATATATTCATTAAGTCATGGTTTGAACAATTTTTAATACTTTTATTCATATAGATTTTTGTCTAGTATTTATTGTGTCTTCATAAGACAAGGCTTTTGTAATATAAATGTATATGCAAAGAATAGAGAAACAATTCAAGAAATTTATTTTTTTATCATTGTTAGTTTATAAATGATTCTCTCAGCTTCATAACTCATTATCAATAATACCATGTAAATTTTTAGAATTGTTCTATCAAATTTGGTAAAATTTCAATCAAGCTTTTATTTGAGCTGAAAGGATTCTTGATGCTTAACATTTTCTTTTGCAATAACTCATGTTAGAAACTGTTTGAATTGATGACACTCATTAACAAATTGTCATCTACGTCCCAAAAGTAATAGCTAATTCTGAGGCTTATGTTATCTTTGTCAGCATCAGATAATTTGCCAACTTCTCTTTAGACAGATTACAAAAAGTTCTATGCCAATGACCCTTCCCCCAGTGTCATGAGATATGAGGCAAAATTAGAGCAGACTAACACAGTGGTCTCAACTGAGTTTAGTGAAAGAATGACACTTGTACAACATTTTCAGACACATAACTTTGCAAAAAGGCTCACTCTGAAAATGCCTTTAAAGTGTTTCAGTAGAAAGGAATGACTCAAAATTTAAGCATTATTAGCTAACTTCTTGTAAATTACACCTCTGGGTAAGATTTCTGCAGTTCTTTGGATTCCATGACAATGATAGTTAACCTGAAAAACATATCGAATCAAAGAGTAGGGTATATTGAATAAAGGGTGGGAACTAGAATACATGGACTGCTAATGTAGATTTTTAAAAATGAAAATTCCACAGCAGAAAATAAGAGGCTGCCAATAGCTCAACACTAAAGGGGACTCAGGCTCAGGGAACTTTCCTGAATAGTGGGGAGAAAAAAATGTAAAAGCTTACAGTGTGAGGCATGGTCCTCCCCAAGGAAACTGACTGCAGCATTTATGACTCCACAGAAATTATTGATAATCCCACTGAAGAGAGCCCTCAGGGGAATCAGGGCAGAGAGTAGGAGACAAAAGAGAATAATCCAAATGGAATATGACTAATCTAGTTTGTTCCCTGTTGCTGGGTGAACATCCAAACAGATGCAGTTTAAGGGAGGAAGGGGTTTGTTCCAAGGTTATAGACCCAGGCTGAAGTACCATTAGTGTTGAAAGGAACTGCTTCCATACATCCAAGCAGAAAGATACAACCAAACAGCCAGCAAACATCAAAAGCAGCAAACACAAACCTGGAGCAAACAGGATCACCAGAGCTCAGACTTCTCTCTTAAAGCTTTGGTCTGGAAATCAGATCAGTGACACCTTATGTATAGACTCCAGGATCTGGCCACAGTGACATCTCCTCCAGTCAGGAGGCTGGAGATCCAAGTTACAAGCTAAAAAAAAAAAAAAAAAAAACCCAAAAACAAAACCTTTGATTCTATTGGAGGAAACACATAAAAACTGCCTCAATCACCAAGTTTGAAGATATTAAATTTCCCAATAATTTTAATGTAAATTCCAGGTTATTCTTTTTTGGTGTGATATGTGTGGAGGTGGTGGAGTGTGTGGACATGGTGTATGAACATCTATGCAGATGCTTACCCTCCACATACATGTTTGCAAAGACCACAGGAAATCACTGAGTGTCCTCCTTTATCCCTCTTTGACATTTTTTGTCTGGGTGCTGGGGACTGAACTCAGGCCTTCATATGTGATCAGCAACTACTCTTATCTGATGAGTCATCTCCCTGGCTGCCTTTGTTACTTTTTAACTTTTTTTGACAACCTCCATATATATAGGTAATATAATGTGATCATAATCCTCTCCAACAACCTTCCCTTCTTTTTATTTAGCCTCTCTTCTATTTTGATGTGCACACCTTTCCCTCCTAGGATTCAGGTTTAGTGTAGGAAGCATCAGCAACTGTAAGGTCCTGAATATCAAGATCACTTTTTCTCTGGGTGACTATATTGCAATGCACTCCTCCCCTTCCTTTGGATTTTACATTCTTTCTGCTAACCTATTCCAATGACCTCTGAGCCTTGGAGGATGTGATAGAGCTGTATCACTTTGTAATAAACACACTCCTGTCATTTCTTCTTAGTAGTTTGGTATTCCCAGTGGTCCCTACCATCTGAAAAGAGAAGCTTCTCTAACCCAAAGTGAGAACGGGATTAATATATGGGAATAAACGTAAATATTTAGAGGACAATTTGGTGAACATAATACATCCATTTAGCCTAGTTATTTATTTTTTTGTGGTAGGGACCATTCTAGCCCATGCTGACCTAGAATTCACCCTGCAGTCCCAGACTGGCCTCAAATTCACAGCAATTCTCCCACCTCTGCTTCCCAGGCCCTGGAATTAAAGACATGTACCAGCATACCCCGAAAGGTTATTTTTTTTTTTAATTCTAGGTGATAATATGGTGGCAAGTAGGGATGAAGTTCAACTCCCATTAAGAATATTCTCCTATAAATGAAGTATAAAATTTATAAAAGCTGTTTAAAGAAAAAAAAAACTGGGCTGGAGAGATGGCTTAGCGGTTAAACACTTGCCTTTGAAACCTAAGGACCCCGGTTCGAGGCTCGGTTCCTCAGGTCCCACGTTAGCCAGATGCACAAGGGGGCACATGTGTCTGGAGTTCGTTTGCAGTGGCTGGAAGCCCTGGCGTGCCCATTCTCTCTCTCTCCCTCTATCTGTCTTTCTCTCTGTGTCTGTCGCTCTCAAGTAAATAAATAACAAATTAAAAAAAAAAAGAAAAAACAACCTTTGTTAAGGTCATATTTACATCTAATTGTTCCTAATACTTTGATATTTATTATGATATTCAAGTACCATATTCTAACACATTTTAAATTCAAGTACCATATTCTAACACATTTTAAATTCAATGGCTGCTACAACAGTCTGAAGCAAACTAATATAGATTAATAACATCATAGGGAACATTCATTTCCAGGCCTACAGAAACTGGAGAGCAATAAAGAATGGTTAAAGAAAATATTCTAATGTGTTAAACAGTGAAAAATACAGATCATTTTAGAATTTTTATTTATTTATTTATTTGAGAGTGACAGACACAGAGAGAAAGACAGATAGAGGGAGAGAGAGAGAATGGGCGCGCCAGGGCTTCCAGCCTCTGCAAACGAACTCCAGACGCGTGCGCCCCCTTGTGCATCTGGCTAACGTGGGACCTGGGGAACCGAGCCTCGAACCGGGGTCCTTAGGCTTCACAGGCAAGCGCTTAATCGCTAAGCCATCTCTCCAGCCCTCATTTTAGAATTTAACAGAGAGATTCACCATGAAGCTAAAAGTCACATGGAAGAGTGAACTCTGGATCATGCTACAAAATACACACTTAGAACCAAGTTTCTCTGGAGGGTACTTTTGGAGAAAATGAGTAAATTGGGAAAACAACAACAATAAAAACACTTCAGGGTCAAACCCTCTATAACTCTAGGGAATATTATTTGCCTTCTGAAATTGGCCAATAGCAGATAGGAGCAAGGTTAAGCAACAAAAATCAAACACCTTTGCATGGTTCTTCTGTCTTTTTTTTTTTTTTTTTTTTGATTCAGAGCATCTGATACTGAAGTTCAGCAGGTACACTGAAATAACTATTTCGTGTTTATCTGTATTCACAGAATGCATGTAAGTAATAATGTTCACCATATGTAAGCATCAACAATGAGCCATTGCATTAAGCTAGCTTGCCTTTGAAGTTCCAGGCAAAACCTCTGAGTAAGGCCTGGAAATTTACTCACATTACAACTCAGATGGGAAAAGAAAATAAAATGATTCTTTCAACATCAACATGCCTTTAGAGAAATAACAACCAAATGTATTCATGAGCTGTGTTGAAATCCTGATTGGAAAAAATCAGCTGTGAAATGTGTTCAGAATACCAGATAAATTTAAATATAGATTGGCTATTAGATGATGCTATAGAATTAGTATAAGCTTTGGGAGATGTGGTAATGTTATGACGTATATGTTAGTATGAAGTCTATATTATAATATTTGTTGGTGAAATAACATTATGTTTGCTATTATTATAAATGTAGTCCTGCATATAAAAGGAGTTGAGAATAAATAGAGGAAGGAAAATTGGTAACATTTTGATAATCAATGGACCTAGGGATGTGGACAGCAGAGTTAATTGCTCTATTCTCTCTCTTTTGTGTATGATTGGAAAGATAGATCCTTATTTCTCTCATCCTCAATGTTTCTTTTACTCATTCTTATGGCCCCAGGATCTCATATATTTTTCTTAATATTTTATTCATTTATTTGAGAGAGGAGGTAGATATATAGAGAATGGGTGTGCCAGGGACTCTAGCCAATGCAAATGAAGTTCAGATGCATGCACCAACGTGTGCATCTGGCTTATGTGAGTATGGGAGGATAAAACCTGGGTCCATAGGCATCTCAGGCAAGCACATTCACTGCTAAACCATTTCTCCAGCTGACACCCTTTCTTTAGAAGTATATTTAGCAGTGAGCCTTTTCTCTACAGAATAACAGTCCAGAAGACATGCTAATGCACATGAGAAATAAATATGAAAGCTACCCATATATACAGTATGCACATGAATAGGCATATACTGCCATGAATGTATCACAAATATATTCCTATTTCCTCTTTTTCTTTTTTGGTTTCTCAAGGTGGGGTCTCATTCTAGCTCAGCCTGACCTGGAATTTGTCTCAGGGTGGCTTTGAATTCACAGCAATCCTCCTACCTCTGTCTGCCAAGTGCTGGGATTAAAGGCGTATACCACCATGCCTGGCTTTATTAACTATTATTAAATATTTTGTTTTTATTTATCTATTCATTTGTGTGTGTGTGTGTGTGTGTGTGTGTGTGTGTGTGTATGAGAGAGAGAGGGAGAGAGAGAAAGAAAATATGACTATAGGCACACCAGGTCCTCCTGCCTCTATGAGCATCTGGCTTACATGGGTTCTGGGGAGTCAGACCTACGTCATTAGGCTTCATAGGCAAACACCTTAACTGGTAAATAACACCTCAAGCCCTCCTATTATCATTTTTGTTGTTGTTGTTGTTGTTGCTTTTCAAGGTAGGGTCTCACTCTAGTTCAGCCTGACCTAGAATTCACTGTGTAGTCTCAGGATGACCTCAAACTCACAGCAATCCTCCTACCTCTGCCTCCTCATTGCTGGGATTAAAGGAAGGTACCACCAGACCTGGCCCTCCTATTATCTTAATCAGAAATTTTGATGATGACTTTGTTAGATTTTGTTAAATTCATACTAAGGAAGAACTTCGGTTGAATAAAACAGTTCAAGAAGAGATTGTACATGATGAGCATCTGCTGTGCACTAGGCAGTTTAGTTATTGTTATTCTTAGATTATTCTCATTTAATTCTACCATTAGTTTTGTGAGTCATAATTTTATCCATAATAAATAGAATGAAAGTAACCCACTTCATATTATTCTAGGGTCCCGCTTTTTCCCTATGGATATTTACTGTCCAATTCTTTCATTCTAATTAAGAAAGCAGGAAGGGAGAAATATAGAGTGAATATATTCCTTATCTTAGGGCAATGGGCTGAGTATTTCTCAAATATTATATCATTTCACAATAAATTTGTTAGGTACTTGTAATTATTGATATATTCTCCAGACTTTTGGTAAGAAATTGTCAGTCTCTTAATAAATTTCTGTAAGACCAAATGTATAATAACTGTATTTTCTTACCTAAGATTGCTTCTAAATATTTGTCTTGTCAGGGAAAAAAATACATGAGCATTATTAAAAGATAAGTAGTATGTCTGTGAATTCTAGAAATAAATATGGAGCATTGACTACGTGTTAAGCCCTGTGTTGAATATAGGAGTGAATGAGGAAAGGTTTGAAGTGATTACTCCACTAAGATTCCTACACTATGATCTAGCAGAGGGGAGGGAAAGTATTGCAGTAACCAATAATACAACAATGTATGTATTAGACCAACAATTTGGGGGACAGAAGGTGGAGTCTTGCTATGTTGTTCAGGCTGGCCACAAACTGCTGGGCTCGACAGTCCTTCTCCCTTAGCCTCCAGAGTAGCTGCAACAAAAGGCACTCAACACCATGCCCAGGTTTATTTGAAGAAATTGTGTTTGTGTTCTTAGGAGAACAGAAATGCCACTTAGAGAATCCTGCCATTTAAATACAAATTATATACATTGCAAAACACTTTATGGTGCAGTACTAAAATGTCATTTTTTTTTTGGCTATATAATATCCTATGGCAAAAAAGCCAAAAATTTGTTTAAGCTGTATGTGGTGGTGTTTTGATCTCAGAACTCACAGGAGGTTAAGGTAGAAGAAACCTGTAAGTGTGAACATAGCCTCTGGGCTACATTAAGACTGCCTGGAAAAAAAATTAAAAAAATATGAGGGTGGGAATGGAGAGATAGATCAGCAATTAAATGTACTTAGTTGCAAAGCCTGACAGCTTGGCTTAGATTCTCCAGAACCCACATAGAGCCTGATGCACAAAGTGGCACATGCATCTTGAGTTCTTATGTACTGGCAAGAGTTCCTGGCATGTCCATAATCTCTATTCTCCTTGCAAATACATAAATAAAATATTTTTTAGCTGGGCATGGTGGCACATGCCCTTAATCCTAGCACTTGGGAGGCAGAGGTAAGAGAACCACCCTAAGACTGATAGTGAATTCCAGGTGAACCTGAACTAGAGTGAAACCTTACCTCAATAAACAAACAAATAAATAAATAAATAAGGGGGTTGGAGAGATGGCTTAGCATTTCTGCAAAGCCAAAGGACCCAGGTTCAATTCCCTAGAACCCACATAAGCCAGATGTACAAGGTGGCACACCATCTGCAGTTCATCTGCAGTAGCTTGAGACCCTGGCATGCTCATTCTCCATCACTCCATTCCTCTCTTTTTCTCTCTCTCAAATCAATAAAAAAATATATTTTTGAGAAATTGAGAGTGGGTTGGGTATGGTGATGCATGTCTTTAATCCCACCATTCAGGATGCAGGGGTAGAATGATCCCTATGAATTCAAGGCCAACCTGGGACGACAGAGTGAATTCTAGGTCAGCCTGGGCTAGAATGAGACCTTACCCTGAAAAAAAAAAAAAGCAAAAAACCCAAAACAACAAAAATACATGTTTGTATGAAGCTTGTGGTGTTGGTAAATAGTAGAGTGCTGTTTTAGCTACACTAGGTCCTGGTTTTAATCCTAGAGCCACAAAAAGGAGTGAAGGTTATTACAGAGGGTTAATGGCTACCTCTGGGTGGCTGGATTATAATGACATGTTTTTCTTTCTTTTTTATTGTCAACTCCCATAATTGTAAACAATATCTCATAGTAATACCCTCCTTCATCATTTTTTTTTCTGGGATAAGAGTTTCACATTTTTTACTATTTTTAGAATTTAATATTGTTCCTGGTCAAAATGGATTGAAAAGAAAATGAATTATACCATTTATAAACTTAAAACCCCAGGTGAAAATGGGAAACGGTTTAATACTTAATATCAAGAATTGTATAATTTAATGTCTTTAAAATATGAAAATACTATGATCAGAGAATCTCATCTGAGAAAAGATGTGGTTTTATTTATTTTTTTTAATTATATACTCTTTCATCTTTATTTTAATGTATATGTACTTATTTATTTGCAAGGGCAGAGAGGAGGGTGTAGACATGACAGGGCCTCCTGCTGCTGCAAAGGAACTCTAGATACATGCACGTCTGCCTTTACATGGATACTGGAGAATTGAACCTGGACCTTTAGACTTTGAAAGCAAATGCCTAAACCACTAGGCCATCTCTCTAGCCCCCATCTTTATTTCTTTTTTTATTTTTATTTTTATTTTTTTTGGTTTTTCAGGTTAGTGCCTTGCTCTAGCTCAGGCTGACCTGGAATTCACTATATAGTCTCAGGGTGGCTTCAAACTCATGGCTATCCTCCTACCTCTGACTCCCAAGTGCTAGAATTAAATGCATATGCCACCACGCCCAGCTCTACTCAGCCCCTCCTGTATGTTTATTGTTGATACAGCCATACTAAGTACCCCAGGTTGACCTCAAACTCACTATGTATGCCAGGCTTGTGTTGAATTTATGATTCTTTGCTTCACCTGCCCAAACACTAAAGATAATTATTGGTGAGTGATTTTTCCCTTTTTCTGAAAGCAAGCAAGCAGGGATCTTGTATGATCCTACCACATCAGGCCACTTACTCATCCCAGAAGCAGCTCTGGCTGTGTGGCCTGGGCTAAGATACTTTGGGCTTGCCTTCTTGCTCCTGCAAAGACTATGTTGATACATATTGGGGCCTAAATTTCCTCACATATATCATCAATAGTGCCATATGTGTAGCCAAATGAAGAATGGCACTTGCATGTTCCCAGTCAGTTTTTCTCAGAGATAGAAACAGTACTAATGACTTCATAACTTTGAGAATGCCAGGAACTCTCTTATCCCAAATTATATTTCTACTCCAAAATAACACTGGTGCTATAGTTACAGGTTTAACTTTTTTTTACTTGTTTTTTTTGTTGTTGTTGTTTTGTTTTCCACTTAGAAGTTGCTATAGGTCATTATGATGCAATGTTCAGATTTTCTGTATCAAAACATAGGCAAACATAGAAAAGAAAACCACTGAGACAGGAACTTTTCAATGCCATTGAAATATTATGGACTACAATGGTAGAGGTGGCCCATCACTTACTGCAATAGCACTGTCTCTAGTAGAAAGAATAGCAGTGTTCCATGCCTCAAACATGTCCATAACCAACTACCTAGTTATGGATTCTACTCTTTCTTTCTATGTCCTTTGGCTGCAAATACATGGACCATCTGGAATGTAGGTGAAATCTTTCTTTGCAAGCCTACACACTCTAATGTACTTGATTCAATGTCTTATTGACTTGGCTGACAATGATTTTGTCACTTCATGTATTTTATCTCATGTTTGTAACATGACTGAGTTTCTTTGAAATCATTTGGACATTTTTCTACTTTGTTGGAATGGATTTTAAAATCTCTGGCCACTCATCTGAAGATAATGGGAATGATTATGGTGGTTCAGTGGCAGTTAGGAATGCCACCTAGAATATTATTTTTCTTTTTCATCTCTAAAATAGTAGTGGCAGGTCTGATACAGCTTTCTATCTAATCAGTTCATCCTGCAGATGTGAAAATTATTCATGAAAGGACCATTTTTTCTTTGGTCCTATGTACATAATATTAATATTATAGCAAACTTAAGATGTTTGCATGTTCTTAGAGATAGGGTAAAGTTATGTGAATATACTGGCTAAAAAGTGATACTTTGAAAACAAGTACAATATTCTAATAGTCTTAGAACAGATGCCAATAATTTTCAGACCATTTTGAAAAATATTGGCTAAGCTTGTTCTAAAGCCTGTCAAAATTATTTTCTCCTCAGCAGTTCAGGAAAATCAATATAAGTTCATGACTTTGAAATTTGTTTGCAGGATTATGAAAGCACACAGAATTCATTTGCTAAAATCTGTTTCTGTCCAGATTAATGAGTGAAGACAAAACACCTGCCTGCAGCCTCTCTCTGGCCACATTCCTTTAGGTTGCCTGAAAAGGATACAGATGCCTTGCTTGTTTATGTCACTATATAATCATAACCTTTATAATAAAGGACACAAAAATTAGTTCTAATTTTATTTGCAGCTATTATTTTAGCTCTTTTAATGTGGCATTTTCTCTTAATCTAGCATACTGCTTTGAAATAGTCTTGACTTTCTTCATAATTTTGCTAACGTGGAAATTACCCTGACTCTAGAATTGGAACAGCATTTTAACAAAAACAAGCTTCTTGACTACCGTCCATAAAACTAACTATATGGTGAGTGTTTTGTCCCTTAGAATAATTCAAAGAAGGAAAACAGGGATTATTTGATAGTGCTGGCGCTTTTTTTTTTTTTTTTTTGATACAGTAATGTGGGTTACTCTTCCTACAGGCTGCTCACTAGATTTCCCCAATAGGAATTTGGTGATTTATTTTTCCTTGTCCCTGTTATCCCTTTTGATTTTTGACATTTTCTTCAATCTAAAAGCCAGCATTAATACTAATGAGCCCTTTCTAATAAGGAGGCAATTCCCAGGCTAGAACAGAAACAATGCCAAGAAACAGAAGGCACATCTAGTGATCAGGGAAGGAAGAAAACATCACAAGTGTGATTTCTAAAATGGACTCCTAAACTGGGAAACAGTAACACTTTCTGTATCTGTTGATGAGGTAGTACAAAATACTCAGGATATATATATATATTTTTTTCCTGGCAAAGAAAACGACATGCATGAAAAAAAATATTTTGGAAGCTCTTCTTCCTAAGAGTGTCATCTGAATAAAACTCAATATCCAAGTGTTGATAAGTCTCTATTACTGTCATATAAATGAATTTATCACTGCCAAATACTCTACAGCTTCATGAGCCTTCAGTAAAATTTGTTAGCAGTTTCAGTTAATGTAGAGTTCATACCTTGAGCACAGAGAACTGATAATTTATCATGTTTGACTTAAGACACAGATGACAAAGAAAGGTTATATTTAACTGGTACATGCTTATGGAACTTTGATTCTTCTTATTTGAATTTCTACACAGCTGAACAAATTGCTATTTTGTTTACTTTTTAATAAATTTTTCTTTTTTTCCTCTAGATTATTTTTAGGTTCCTGGCAAAATTGAACATGGAATAAGACTTATCTTTCCATGTTCCCTGTATCCCATTGAATGTATCAGTAATTAAGCATATTGTATGTGTGTATGTGTAGTCCTGGAGGTGAAGGCTAAGTTACATTCCTAGCCAATTAAGGAGTTTCAAAGTTGTCATGTTGCCTGAAGTTCCTTTCTTGTTATCTAGAACATTAAATAAAGAAGCAGTAGACTTAGGAAATTGAGGTGGCTAGGTGGTTGCGGTACTTTGAATAAATGCCCCCCAATAGTGGCTTAGCAGTTAAGGCACTTGCCTGCAAAGCCAAAGGACCCAGGTTCTGTTCCCCAGGACCCACATAAGCCAGATACACAAGGTGATGCATGCATCTGGGGTTTGTTTGCAGTGGGTGGAGGCCCTGGTACACCCATTCCCCATTATCTCTTGCTCTCTCTTTCTCTTTCTCAAATTAAAAAAAATCATCTTGTGGGCTGGAGATATGGCTTAGTGGTTAAGCGCTTACCTGTGAAACCTAAAGACACCATTTCAAGGCTCGATTCCCCAGGACCCACATTAACCCGATGCACAAGAGGGCGAACGTGTCTGGAGTTCCTTTGCAGTGGCTGGAGGCCCTGGCGTACCCATTCTCTCTCTCCCCCTCTTTCTCTGTCTGTCGTGCTTAAATAAAAATAAACAAAACAATTAAAAAATTCATCTTGTATTTCCAGCCACATGGCTGTAGTAGGTATTACTGGGTGGTCCAGCTCTAAGGTGTGGTGGTAGATTTGACATTCCAATATAAAGATATGCAAAGTACCTGAGCTCCTCATGGAGTTCCTGAAGTGTACTTGGGATTTGGCTTGTGGCTCTTCTCTCTCTGTTTGCTTGGATCTGTGAAAGCAGGCCAGCTTCTTCTAATATTATGGAACTTCCCCTGGATCTGTAAGCTTCAATAGTTATCCCTTCCCTTCTTCCATAACTGTGCCTGGTCTGGAAATTCATCTCCATGAACCGACACTGTCTACTACAATAGTAGATTAATTTTTCTTTGGCGTCCTTTAAAAATTAAAAAAATAATACAACTCTGAGCACTTCCTTTTTAGCAACATGCAGATAAAATATTCAGTGTCAGGAGAATGTGACTAGTTGATTTCTTGTTAACAAATGTGTATTTTGATTTACAAGCATAACTAGATTTATAGCAAGATTATTGGGACTTTGTCTCAGGACACAGAATGCAAGGATGCAAAACACTAATAATGCTTATTGTAAAAGCTTAGCAACTAGAGTAAATAGGCCTCTGTTAGAAGATGGAGTGTTTACATACCATGACTTTTAAATTAAACACTGTTGACTCTACTTTATTGGCTTGTGTTTGGTATGATTTATCTTCCAAATAAAATATCTGCCTTTCACTCCTTCTCCAATTCCTACTTTGACATTATGCAAATGTTTATCAACTCTTATTGTTGTCTATGGGCCAGTTTTTCTGAAAAGATCTTGTTGGTATAGTTATTAATTTAGTCTGTTGTTGACATTTACTTTAATCTCAGAGGTACCAGAATAAGGGGAATGAATGATTTAAAATTATATAATTTGGCCTGCAAAGTTTCTTAAGACTATGACTTTATAAAACTTGGTGATTAAAAAAAATATTTTTAAGTACATCTTTGTCCTAATTGACTAGGCTGATCTCATATATTGAAAAAGAACACCAACATTTTTTCTGTACAAGGATTTTCTTTCAAGAGTAATGTTTAAGCTGGGCATGGTGGCATATGCCTTAATGGCCAGCACTCAGGAGGGAGAGGTTGGAGGATCACCATGAGTTCAAGGCCAGCCTGAGACTACATAGCAAATTCTAGGTCAACCTGGGCTAGAGTGAGACCCTATCTTGAACCTCCCCCCACAAAAAAGAATAATGTTTATCATGACTTGGCAGTAGAAAGTTCTTAATCAGAATTCATCAAAGATGCATGTTTGCAGTGGCTATAGGCCCTGGCATGCCCATTCTATCTGTCTCAATCTGCCCATTTCTCTCTCTCTCATTCTATCTCAAATAAATAAATAAATAAAGTATTTTAAAAATAGTTGATATTTGGGTTAGAGAGATGGCTTAGTTGTTAAGGTATTTGCCTGTAAGTCAAAGAACCCAGGTTTGGTTCTTCAGTACCCATGTAAGCCAGATGCACAAGAGCATCCATGCATCTGGAGTTCATTTGCTACAGCTGGAGGTCCTGGCACACCCATTCTCTCTCTCTCTCTCTCTCCCTGACTATTTCTCGGTCTCTCAAGTAAACAAATAAAAATAAATTTTAAAAAGAGTTGATTTTCAAGACTATACTCAGATACAGAGGATGTGAAATTCATAGAACAATTTTAAAACAGTGAAATAAATTTACAGCTATCACACTGTCTGTTTTTAAGATACCTTATATCTGCAGTAATCACGAGAATGTGCAACATGAATAGACACAGAGAACAGAATAGATCCAAACAAGTATGACCAAATGACTTTTCTAAAAGAATGAAAAAATAATAGTCATTCCCTAGTTGGATATTTAGTGATTAAAAACAAATAGTTGGGGGCTGAGGAGATAGCTCAATTGTTAAAGGCACTTGCCTACAAAATCTGATGGCCCAGGTTTGATTTCTCCAAGACTCACATAAAACCAGATGTATAAAATGATGCATGCCTCTAGAATTCATTTACAGTGGCAGGAGGACCTGACATACCCATACTCTTTCTCTTTCTCATAATAAGTAAACAAACAGACAAATAAATAAAAGATTTGTAAGTTATGGGTATCACTAGTTAAAAACTAGCAGAATCAAGATATGTGAAGCTGCACTCGGGAGGCAGAGGTAGGAGGATTGCCATGAGTTCGAGGCCACCCTGAGACTCCATAGTGAATTCCAGGTCAGCCTGGGCTAGAGTGAGATCCTACCTTGAAAAAAAACAAAAAACAAAAACAGATACATGTGAAGCTAATAATGACCATTCTTTCAAAATAAAAGTTTTGTTAAATACCCTTTACTAAAAGAAACTTTCTCATACTATATCTTGATAAACTACAGTCTCCAGAAAGCCTTAATCCTGCTAGACACTGATCTGTTACATATCACCTTAATGGTGTTATTTTAAATGCTGTAAAATATAATAATAACAATGTAATGTTTGGAAGTTGCTTTTGTTAAATTGGTATAATGGTCTTATATCCATACATGATATACATATCAATAGTTTTTCCCATTTTATTACTGGAGTCTATCAAAATACAATTGTCTAGTTGTAGGACACTTGCCATATATCCAGTTTTTAATGATGCTCTTATAAACATTTTTATACAGAGAGTTGTAACAACATACATCATCATTTGGGGTTGCTGGGTTATATGGTGCATATTAACATTTAAAAAGTTGTCATCAGGCTAGAGAGATGGCTTAGAAGTTTAAGGCGCATCCCTGTAAGGCCAGAGAACCCAAGTTTGATTCCCCAGGTCCCACATAAGCCATAAGGTAGTGCATGCATCTGGAGTTCATTTGCAGTGGTTGGAGGCCCTGGCATGCCCATTCTCTACCTCCATCTCTCTCTCTCTCTCTCTCTCTCTCTCAAATGAGTAAAAATAAAAGAATTAAAATAGTTTTAAAGAGGTATCATGTCATTTTCTATTTTATACTCCCACCAACCACTCATGAGTATACTACTTTTTCTTCCTGTTTGCTAGGTTTCAATGTTGTCACTGACCTGTATTTTAGCCATTCCTTGATGTGTATCATTTTTCACTTTTTTACCTCATTCTAAATTTTTAGTAGCTAATGAAGTTGAAAATCAATTCTTGGGTTTATCCCTTACCTGTCTATCATTTTTGTTAATATGCCTATACCTGTTTTTGCCCATTTTTATTTTTTTTACTTATATATATGTGTGTGCAATGTGTTGTTTGTGTTGTATTTGTGTGATGTAGTGTGTGTGGTTTATGCCTAACTATGTGCCCTTGCAGCTCCCAATGTGCTCTTGCCTGCCATGATGGGGGTAGAACATGTCTTGCTCCAAACTTTAATGAATATATAATTTGAAAATATTTTTCCTGATTTGTAGCTTGAATTTTTATTCACTAAGCAGTGATTTTCACAATGCAAAGATTTTTCATTTTCATGAAACCCAATTTTTAAAGTTCCCTTTTGTAGATAATGACTTTGGGTGTCAAATCTTAGAACTCTCCCCATTTCTGACCTATGATTTTTTTAAATTTTTCTAAAAGGCTTTTTAGCTTTATATTTTTGCATTTATAACTATAATCCATTTGAGAGTAAATTTTATATAAGGCATAAAGTTAAGGTTTTCTTTTTTTTTAATTAAAAATACATTATTACCTTTGACAAAAGCAGCATACAGTTAGGCTATTAATGAATTGAAGAAACATTATTGAACAGTTCTTATGTTTACTTACCAGGATAAAAATTGTGTATGGCCTGTTAAGCAAATTTAAAAAGACTTGTTTTCATAAAAGTTATAATATATCAGGAAGATAAAACATTTCATGAGGGAGAAATGGCTTAGTTGTTAAGGTGCTTGACTGAAAAGCCAAAGGATCCCAGTTCGATTCCCCAGGACCCATGTAAGCCAGATGCACATGGTGGTGCATGCATCTTCAGTTCATTTGCAATGGCTGGAGGCCCTGGCATGCCCATTCTCTCTCTTTCTGTATCTCTCCCCCTTTTCCCTGTGTCTCTCAAATTAAAAAAATATATAAATAAATAACATTTAAAGTATAGTAATATATATGAATATTTCATTTAAAAATAATCAAGAAGATAGAAAAATCATTAAGATTTTGAAGGCTATGAAATTTCCAAAGAACAGTATATAATTAGGTATAAAATGAGACATATAATACATACAAATGGCCTGGCTAAGAGACTTTTAATGTGAAATCCAAAAATATGAAAAGCCTTAGCTAGTTGAAAGTGAATAGGACATTTCTGGCAAAGAAATAGACATATGCTAAAGCTTTATGATAGGAAAGAAGAAACAAACAAATTCATGGAAATAAAATCTGATGCAAGTGAATAACAAAAGTAGTAAATAGAAGCTGATAAACTAGAAAGCAGATAAAGCCTGAAACCACAGATCAGGAAAGAAGGAAACATCATGTTCTGAGCAGAATGGAAGCCTTTGAACACTTTCCTGAAGAAGAAATTCATTAAGAATGGTTTCATGTTTTAAAAATCTTGCTCAGGATACTAATAGGCAACCATGAAATCAGGAAAAACATAGATTCTAAAAATATATAAGAATGTTCATTTGTTTTAATTCCTTACATCTTATCTTTGTGACAAAATGCTAAATTCTTCAAAGAACAGTAGTTTCTCAGAATAACCCTATCTTTGATGAAGTGTACAGATGTAAACAAATAGAAATGCAACACATTTTTAATATTAACATTTTCACAACAACCCTTATGAGGACATATTTTTTTATCATTTGAAGAGATCTATGTATAAATAATTCAAAAAATGTCAAGGAACTACTTAGGGTCTTCTAAGGAACCAAGATGGGTATGTTCTAATTTTTTGTACAATTTTTTCCATATACCACCAGGTTGACTTCCATACTACCTCTGTCTCTATCTTTTTGTCTAATAATCAGGTTATTATCTAACAACCACATGAGTTATGTGTATGAGATAAAGTATATGCAAAATATACCAAAAGTATGGATTACTATCCATATGTAATATATACTAATGCTAAACCCCAGTTCTACTACAAATGCTGTTCAGAATTAAGAGTACTTTATACTTTCATTCTGAAGCAATAGAACAAAACATCTCTGAGTAGCCATTGGCCCTGGCTGTTCCCTTGGGGAAGAAAAATATTCTCCCAAAAGCCAAGGTATGGCATGAATGTTTGTGTTTATCAACAAATGAACTAACTGATAAAGTAAATGCCAGTACAAATAAACTGTGGTTTTAGATTTGATCATTAAAAAAAATAAATGCCATTATTATGGTACAGCAAGCTAGATGGAATTGGAGGTCATTATACTAAGGGAAAGAGCCAGATAAGACAGACAAAATCTATGATCTCACTTGTAGAATTTAAACATTCAAGCTTCTGAAATAATGGAATAGAATGGTAGTAACACCAGATGAGTGAAGTTGTTTGGGAATATTTTGAACAAAGCATACATTTTAGTTGAATAGAAGGAAAAAGTTCTAGAAATTTATTGTATAACATGATAATCATAATGAATAATATTCTATTCTTCAGAAATAAGACTTTTTTCTTTAATATTGGAACTTTTTAATGTAGCCCTGGATGGTCTTGAACTTCTAGGCTCTAGTAATCTCCTTTATAAACCTCCCATGCAGCTGAGATTACAAAAGATGGCATGTGTAATCTCCAAAATAGATTTTAATAAAAATATATATGATCATGTATATTAAATAGCTTGGCTAAGCCTTTCCATAACACACAGAGATGCTCATATGTCATACTGTGCACCATAGACATGCACAATTTTAGGTACCACTCAAATAAAAACAAGACTATAAAATCCATACATGGTTACTCAAACTTGTAATCTCAGCATTGGAACCTTTTTTTTTTTTATTTTTTGGATTTTCTAGGTAGGGTCTTGTTCTAGCCCAGGCTGACCTGGAATTCACTGTCATCTCAGGCTAACAAGTAGTGGGATTAAAGGTGTGCACCTTAGGAAGTTGAAGCAAGAAGATTGCCACAAGTTTGAGGCCAACCTGGGTTACATAATGAGTTCCAGGCCAGCCTGGGATACAGAGTGAGGCTTTGTCTCAAGAAAACAAATGAACAAAAATAGAGAAAAGATAAGAACAAAAAAGAAAAAGGAAAGAGAAGTTGTTTTAGCTACGTATGAGTTTTGCAACAGAAGGTCCTGTGCATCTCTAGTAAATTTTTGAGAAGATCTCAATCCTTATATTCATCTCCCCTTTATTTACTGTAGGACTTAGAAGACATTCTGGCCTGGTGCAAATACTATTCAACAGAAACTCCATATCATTATTCTCAAGCCCTCATGTAGTAGAGCAATGAACTCAGTTCAGCTGACCATGTGGCATCCCTCATTCCCTTATGGGTATGTGTTTACACTGGTCTATATTAATTGTACATAATGGTTTTCATTATAGCATTTTAAAACAGGTATATACCATAATATAATTATATTAATATTTCATTGTATATATTTCTTTGTGTGTGTGTGTGTGTGTGTGTGTGTGTGTGTGTTTGTTTTGTTGTTTTTTTAGGGAGGGTCTCACTCTAGCTCAGGCTGACCAGTAATTAACTATGTAGCCTCAGGCTAGCTTCAAACTCACAGCAGTCTTTTTCCCTCTGCCTCCCCAGTGCTGGGATTAAAGGAGTGCACCACCACACCTGCTTCATTGGATATGCTTTTGAATGTGAGTTATAATGATTTCTGATTCAGAAAATATTACTAGAGAGACTGACAATATAGGTTCATATCCAAAATTTTGGGAAATTCATCTCCATTTTTAACTAAGAGCTTCACAAAAAAAAAGCCATAATGTGTTCTAAAGCATAGTGGAGTAATTATCTACAATGCACTCTACATTTCAAATGAATTGGAAAAAAGATTGAAGTTTCCAAACACATGAAGCTGATAAATGTTTAAGGAGATCAAAATGTTAAGCACGCTTACTTGATCATTACACATTATGCACAAGTATTGAATTTTCATGTAGTATTCCATAAATACATACAATGTTATGCATAAATTACATTGTCATAATGAAAAATTTGAGAGCTTAAATGATTCCAGTTCTAGAAAGACATGCTTATTTTTTCTATACTTTATTTTACCCTTGTAATATTTATTAATAGTTTTCATACTGTGGAACATGGTTAAGAAAATCCCATATGCCTTTTACCATATGCTCTTATATACCTTTTTATGTTACCAGAAGAATTAAAACAACTCTTATGCTGTTACCATATATCTCCTTCTCCCCTGTTCAAAACGCAAAGCTAAGACAATCCTTGGTTTGAATTACTGGTATCTAAAATTTTCCTAGGAGAATGACTGGATATGAAGAGACGTCTATTTGCATTCATATCTAAAACCATTTGCAAGGGCAAAATTTTAGAGGTAGATCAGTAGTGGGCAATGAAAAAAATGAGCAAAACTGTCATCATTTGTTATTTTATTTATAACAATGTTTTATTAGAGAATAATCTTTCTTACAAATCAGAAGGTGGTTAGGCCTAATATTGGTCAGAGAAGACAGGAGAAATATAGCAAATGATTTTCATTGGCATTGCTCTTCATTACTATGGGCTTAGAGACTTCTCTCTGAAAACATCATTTTCGTAAAGGTGGTGTTTGTATACATTTTTGTGTATTTGTGTTTGTATATTTTTTATAACCTAGAAAATCCACTTTAGAAATAAATACATATATGTACTAAGACATATTTTTTTAAACTTCATAAAACATCATTTATAGTAGTAAAAGCTGAAAATAACACAAATGTTCAACAATATAATGCTTAAAGAAATTGTTATAAATTTCTAGGAGGGAACAATAATAATCTACAGTGTTAAACAACATGAATACAGCATATCTACATCACTATTGAGTGGACGAATATATATTACATTTGTGTAAGTGTATGCATAAATATGTGTGCATGTTCATGTGTGGTGGTGTATGTGTACCTGGTGTGTGTGTGTGTGTGTGTGTGTGTGTGTGTGTGTGTGTGTGTATGTGTAGAAAAGAAGACAACTTCAGTTGTGTCAGAGGACAAACTTGGATATCATTTCTCAGGAACAATCTCTATCTATCTATCTATCTATCTATCTATCTATCTATCTATCTATCTATCTATCTATCTTATATTTATTTTTGTGTCAGATTCTCCCAATGATCTGTAAGATCTATAACTTACCAAGTAGACTAGTCTGGCTGACCAGCAACTTCCTGTCTCAACCTTCCCTTTGAAAGGATTACAAGCATCTTTATTTTATTTATATGATGTTTTTGAAGAACTATTACTGTATATGATAATATAAGTTGATATGAATTCTATATTTTTAAGTAAAATGTTGAATTAATATTTTATTGTCATTTGTACTCAGATGACAGTTGAGATGGAGTCTCCATAGATAGTGTTAATTTCTTGATGCTGTTAACAAATACCCCCCCACACACACATTCACATAATATAAATTATGCGTACAGTTTTAAGGGGAAGTTTCATGGCAGCAGAGGCAGGACCAGAGCTGGACATATGTTCATAATCAGGAAGCAGAAGGATAGCAGGAAGTAAGACTGGTCTGTCAAGCCTCAAGGCCTTCCCCCATTGATCCACTTTCTTTTGCATGGCTCCTCCTCATTGAGGTTTCACAAGGGTCCTAAATAATGCTACCAGCTTAAGATCAAGTGTTTAAACACATGAGCCTATACATTCAAGCCACAACAGGCTCTGATTAGGAAGTAGACTGTGGGATTTGAATATTTTCTTTTTCTTATTCTGCGTGGTAGTTAAGATGACATTGTCAAAGAATTAAACTATGATATACAAAAGGGAATGACAACTTATAAGGCAATTATGCCCAGAATGTCTAAAGGATGACATTTGAATAATAATTTTCTATAATTGAAGCGGAAATAATAAGGATCACTGCTAAGAGAAAAACCACAGAAAGAAGAAAAGATGGATGAGAAAAGACAACATGTAACATGGTGGCTATAGCGATATGGTTTCTTTTCCTAGTTAGCAATAAGTTTCCATATTAGCTTAAGTGAATTTTATGCTATAGCAGACACTGCACAGACTAATATACTATATTTTCTGTTTTAGCCTATCTTCTTAGCCTATATTCTTTTTAAAATATTAATTTATTTAGTTGAAAGCAGAGAGAGATAGAAATAAGAGAGATAGATCTGCCTCTGCAAATGAACTCCAGATCCTCTGTGCATCAGGCTTTACATGGGTACTGGGAAATTGAACCTGAATTTTCAAGCTTTGCAGGCAAGTGGCCTAATTGTGGAGCCACATCTCCAGTCTTGTTTTTTTTAAAAATATTATTTATTGGCTGATTTTTTGAGAGTAATAGAGAAAGATTCAGATAGAATGGGAGGCAGATGGCTAGAGAGAATGGGCCCACTAACACCTCCAGCCACTGTGAACAAACTCCAGATAAATATGCCACCTTGTGCATCTGGCTTTACATGGCTACTGGAGAATAGAACTCAAGTCCTTACACTTTGCAGGCAAGTGCCTTAACCACTGAGCAATCTCTCCACCTTCCATGAATATTCTTGATTAAGGAATTGTTTTCATAGTCTGTCATTATGACCATAGCACAAATAAAAGCTACCAGTTAATACTATTATAACTAGTATTATTATATATTAACATAATATCTTATTATGTTATATAATAATAGTACTTCCTTGTGGCTTGAATTAAAAAGACATGTAATGGATTGATGTTAGATTCCAGATTATATGTTCTAAGTAAGTCTTGATCCATTAGCATTAAAATATTCTTGAAGGCTATAGATAAAGGCTATAGTACAAAATCAATATTTTGTTGTCACTTATAGTCAGAAGGTAGTTGAGAATAAATTTTCCATACTTCATACTTTTTCCTAAATTCAAAAATACAAATTTAAAACAGCTGATAGCTGGTTGCGTATTTCATAACTTGGTTAGGTAAATTCATTAATGGATACCTACCAAATTACATCATCTTTTGACCCTTTTGAAGAAACTGTAAGGTTGCCACATTTGGCTTCACAGTCAGCCAAAAATATCCTAAGAATTTTTCAATTCAAAGTCAATAGGAAACATGTTGGAACACTTTTCAGAGAAGGCATAAAAGAAAGGCTTGGTCCTTCCTCAAGGCTCACACGACAACACCATGAAGTTATCAACTACTGCTACAAGTTTACCTTCTCACGAATTCAAGCTTCAGGTAAAGCATCCTTTCTTTCCATCAGTGACACCAGTTTAGCTGATGAGTAATGAGCAACTTTAAGTGATGTAAATGGATACAAGGCTCTGGACAAAGCTAGGGACATATACAGGTTGTCGGTTTTACATAATGAAGTGTAACATAGATCATATGTGTTAAAACTTAATATACCTCCAGGGATATGCAGTTAAACATGATATTTTCCAGGCGAATAGGGAATTTTAACTTATACTTTTACTATATGCCAGACATGGTCATTATTTTGTACATGTTAGTATAGTTAAACTTCAAAGAAATTCTACAAAATAGGTTCCAAAATTATTAATATTCCTTTTAACAGATAAGAAAGTTGCTGAGTGACCCAAGATCACATGCTTTTAAATACTATTTTTAGACTATAAATTAAGCATTCGGGTTCCAGACCCCATACTCATGATCAATTTGTTAGTCTGCCTCTTCACTATAGAAGACCCAGACACTCAAAAACATTCTTTTTTAATATCTAATTTTTATTTATTTGACAGAGAGAGAACAGGGAGAGAGAGGGCGAATGGGTGTGCCAGGGCTTTCAGCTACTGCAAAGGACTCCAAATGTATGTGTCACCCTGTGCATCTGGCTTATGTGGGTCCAGGGGAATTGAACATGGGTCCTTTACTTCGCAGGCAAGCACCTCAACCACTAAGCCATATTTCTAGTATCAACATTCATGTGTTTTTATTTTTATTTTTATTTGAGAGGGAGAGAGAGAGAGAGAGAGAGAGAGAGAGAGGGAGAGAGGGAGAGGGAGAGAGGGAACTAGTAAGCCAGGGCCTCAGCCACTACAATCAAACTCCAGTTGCTTGCAGCACCTAGTGGACATGTGCGACCTTGTGCTTGCCTCACTGTGTGTCTGGCTTACAGGAGAACTGGAGAGTTGAACCCGGGTCCTTAGGCTTCAAAGGCAAGTGCATTAACTGCTAAGCCATCTCTCCAGCTTACATTCATTTTTTTTTAAATCAACCACAGGCTGGGGAGATGACTTAATAAGTTGCTTGACACATAAGCATGCAGACCATGTGTTCATAGCACCTCAGTCCACATAAAGACTGGGCAAGGCACCTATAATCAATCCCAACACCAATTAAGTAGAGAGAGAAGGATCCCTAGAGCTTGTTGGATAGCTTGTCTAGCTAAGTCAATGAACACTGGTTTGAGAAAGAGACCTGTCTCAAAGTGGAGAGCTATAGAGGAAGACACGTGACATGTATCTCTGGTCTCCAGTATAGGTGTGCACACATACATTTGTACACCCACATACCAACAAAGATACACACATGTATGCATCGCATAGAAAGCATCCTCACTTATGAATTTCACTAAGAGGATAATGGTTGGAGTGTTGATAAACAAGTAAGCAGTGGCTTCCTGTAGGGCATATTTATTGGAAAATCGTGCATATAAGCATGGTGGGGTGTTCAAGCAATTTAGATTGCATGTTATTCAGTTTTGAATACAAGGACAGTAAAAGGTCCATCAGCTTGAAATTACTTTTTAAATGATGTCAATGAATTTCACGTCACTTTGAGAGGATTAAGGGATAATATGGATTTGGCAAATACTTGGAGATACCAAGGAACTGTGAGGCACCTTGTAGGATTACACATTGTATTTAACAGCTTTAAGTGTGGCTGGAGTCTTTAATGCATTGCCTTTACTTTTGAAATTAACTTTACAGAATGACATACTTATTGTACCTTTCACTAAAGTGGAGGCTATAATTCTGAATGTGTGTATGTTTGAATTGCTGATATTTTGGCTTTTTGTTGGGATGTTACTGCTTTTTGATGTCCATGTAAGGTGCTATGGCGAGAAAAGGGCTACTTTGTTCCTGAAAATTTGACAGCTATTCTCTACCTATTCCCACTTAAGGTGGAGTGACCACGCTGTTATTTTATTTTATTTTTGTTTGGTTTTATTTTGATGCACAATCTCACTTTTCCCCAGACTGAACTAGAACTTGCTCTGTGACCCAGGCTGGCCTCAACCTCACCAGATACTGCTACATCAGCCTTTTTTGATGGCTGAGATTAAAAAGTGTAAGCCACACATGACCAGATACAAGCTATTATGTTTTATATAGTATAAGATTATGTATAAGAGTTTGCACTAAGGCTTGAATGCTCATATACAATAATGAGCATTTTATCACATTCAATTCATTGTATCAGCATTTATTAAAGCTATATACTCCCACCTAATTAGAATGGTTGCCATTTAAAAAAATCCAAAAAATAAAAACTATCTGTGAGAATGAAGAGATGTTGGACCTTTGAGAATTACCAGGGGGAACGGACAATGATGCAACTGCTGAGGAAAATTGCATAGCAATTTCTCCCAAAAATAAACAGAATTCCTATATGACCTAGTTCATGTCTAGGTACTAACCAAAAAATAACAGTATTATTCATAATAGCCCAAAGTGAACGCAATCCAATGACAAATGATACATAAAAAAGTGATGCACATAATTAAAGGAATATCATTCAGCCTAAAAAATGAAGCAAATTCTGGCATACTCTAACCCAGATGAATCTTGTGACACTATGCTAACTGAAATAAACCAACCATAAAAAGACAAATAATGTCTAATTCCACTTATATATGATAACTAGAATAGTCAAATTCACAAAGACAAAAAGTAGAATCATAGCTATTACAGATGAGCTTGGGGTAAAGGGAACAGTAGTTTTTTACATTTTAATGGGTTCTTATACTTTACTTACATGCTCTCCATTTGTATTGTTAGGATATAAGGGGGCTGGAGAGATGGCTTAGCGGTTAAGGGGTTTGCCTGTGAGGTCTAAGGATCCAGGTTCAATTCTCTAGGTCCCACGTAAGTGAGATGCACATGGTGGCGCATGTGTCTGGAGTTCGTTTGCAGTGTCTAGAGGCCCTGGTGCGCCCATTCTCTCTCCTTCTCACTCTCTCTCTTCCCTCCTCCTTCCGTCTCAAATGAATAAAAATAAAACAGGAAAAAAGGAATATAAGGGATTGTTTCAGATCCCAAGACTATCCTTTAGTGAAACATAATTTCATTAAAACATTGCTTTAATTCATTGATAATGTTGGCCTAATTCAGAAAAATTCAAACTTGGAAACCAAAATTATGAGCATTCAACATTATATAACAAGCTGTTTGCAAACCTAGAAATAAAACCATACATTCTAACTTTAGAATAATTATCTTTCCCATAGTTAAATGATATTCATATTGAATGTCACCAAGCAGAGAAACTTTGGTTACAAATTACATTATATTCCTGGAAATATTAAATTCTATGAACTTAGTGGCATGATAACAAAGTACCAGGGAAGGTTAGTGTATGTCAAGCCTTCTACTGTTTTCACTTTCTCATCTGCTTTCCCAAACCATCTATAATTGAGGTTGAAAGGTCTTCTAGAACTCTCTCGTTCACATACTAAATAGGAAATATAGATGAAAGTTACCACTCAGAAAGGTAATTATTAATCCTGAGTTAAGGTTTTAGGGGACCATAAATTAGGGTCTCAACAACAAAGACCTTTCTCTTTGTAGACTACTAGATATGTTTTAATATTAAAATAGTGTTTTCTTAACAACTTTCAATAATTTGAAATATTCAATTTTAGTTTTTAAATGTATATTTTTGTCTCTACTTGTATTAATTTTCCCATTTCACTTGGAAACTGAAGGTCAAGGTGACTCAGAAAGATGGAGAGTGTTTTATGTAAAAAGAAGTAAGGGATAAGGTTTGGAACACAAACAGCTAAATCAACCATTGAATTTGACGTCCTTTCTTAACACTTTTTATATTATGAGTATGTATGTATATGTGGCATGCATCCATTTTATTCATGTCCATACATGTGCACATATGTGCATGAGAGTCATGTGCACACACGTGTGTGAGGGTGTACATATGTTTGGAGGCCAGAGATGTCACCTCTATCACCTTATTTACTGAGACAGACTCTCTCACTGAACTTAGTGCTCACAGATTCAGGTTATCCAGGTGATCTGCCTGTTTCTGCTTCCCAGCCTGTGGGATGTATGAATCCTCACACTTGTACAGAAAGTGTTTTGCCAACTGAACCATCTCCCTATCCCCATGATAAAGAAACGATGATGGCTACTGTTCTTGTTCCTTTGTGAATTTTTAAATTATTTTTCAATGATAGGTAACAAATTCTCATGAACAAAAAAGAAATGTGTGGCTCAGGAGTTCAAGGTGCTTGCTTGCAAAGCCTGTCAGACCAGAATCAATCTTCCAGCACCCACATTAATCCAGATACACAAAGTGCCACATGCACCTGGAATTCATATACAATGACAAGAGGCCCTAGCTTGCCCACTTTTTCTGTGTGTCTCTCTCTCCTTGCAGATAAATAAACAAAAATTCTGAAATGTATGAAGAGGTAAAAAATGAAAGCCTGCTCATTATTTTTATTCCCTAAGTATTGAGTTATATGTCTTAGAAACTATTAGCCTCATATGTTCAGAAAAATATGCATATATGTATATGCAAATAAATACAAAGCATTATGGTAATCTTTATTTTTAGAAGCACTGTTAATATACTGTATATTTCACCCCCATTTATATAACTCATTTTTTCACATTATAGTGTATTTTATGGATTATCCTATATTAGTACAAAAAGCTTCCAGGTACTGGTTTGTTTGTTTGAGCCACATAGTATTCCATACTATGGTTATAGCATATTATAATTCATTTCAACCAGTTCCCCAAAGATGTTATCTAGGTTAGTCAAAATTTTTTTGAAAGCCAGGTGTCATGGCACACTTCTTTAATCCCAGCACTTAGGAGACAGAGGTAGAAAGATCACTATGGGTTCAAGTCCAGCCTGAGACGTCATAGTGAATTCCATGTCAGTCTGGGCCAGAGCAAGACCTTACCTTGAAAAAACAAAAAAGGTTGATGGGGAGTCCTGGCCCCAGAACAGGGATTTTCTGTAACAATGTATTGCAGTCAGGTTCACATTGCTGGCAGAAATCACCTGACCAAGAGCAACTTGTGGGAAAAAAAAAGGTTTATTTTGGCTTACAGGCTCAAGGGGAAGCTCCATGATGGCAGGAAAAGCAGAGGGTGGACATCACCTCCTGACCAACATCAGGTGGACAACAGCAACAGGAGAGTGTACCAAACACTGGCAAGGGAAAACTGGCTATAATATCCATAAATCCACCACCAACACTACACTGCCTCCAGGAGGCTTTAATTCCCAAATCTTCATCAGCTGGGAACCTAGCATTCAGAATACCTAAGTTTATGGGGGACACGTGAATCAAACCACCTCACAATCTATGGATTTTGGGTGCAGCTTCTTGTTTCCCTGCAAGGTACTTTTGCCCAAACTCTATCTTTTTGTAATTACCTTTGTAGTTAGCTAACAGAGAAGCAGTTTACCATATGGCTTATTCACTATGTCTTTAGTTTTGGTTAACCCTGTCCCAGTCCCCTCCTCTCTTCCACTTCGCTTCCCACTTCCCACTTTGACCTTTCATTCCCCAATGTTCTGTCTCTCTATTAGTTTTGTCTTGAGTTTTTGAGTCAGCATATCTGTATGTAGATCAAATTGGCCTGGAATCCAAAATTCTCCTGCCTCAGCCTCAGGAGTATTCAAATTATGAGCATATCACCATGTCTGCCTAAAGCACAATGGTTTTTTTTTTCCTACTTTTTCCTACTTTTCTAAAAACCTGACCTTTTTTTACTGGTAAAATATATTGCAATTTTTAGGGAGAAAATCCAGGTGTTCTCTGAGGATAGTGTATCTCATAGTTCATAATATTCCATATTTCATAACTTGATATGGTACATGTCAAATAACTTCACCTATTTCATTGTATTATTTAAGTATTCAATAAGTGTCCTTTATCCATTTGGCCTAACATACATTGACTGATTAAACAAACCTACTGTCAACAGTAGACTCTGACTACTTTTATCTTTCATATTGTGTTGTGTTTCCAGTGTATCTTTTAACCATTTGGTGTATAAATACTTACAATTGTTGTTATATCATTGTGAATTGTAACCTTCAGTATTACCCAATGACACTTTTTGTTTACTTTGAAATTTCTGTGGGCTGAAGAGATTGATAAATGGTTAGGTGCTTGCCTGAAAAGCCTGAAGGTGTGGGTTTGAGTCCCCAGTACCCATGCAAAGCCAAATGCACAAAATGGTAGATGTGGTTGGAGTTCATTTGCAATAAAAGAAGGGCCTGGCATGCACATATTCTTTCTCATAAATAAGTAAATAATAAATAAATGCATAAATAAAATTTCATATCAAATTGAAACTTGGATATTACAGTTATAGATTGTGCTATTATTTTGGCAGACTTTTGCATGTTCTTTTATTTTTAGTATTTTAAATTTTATATGTACTCTCTGAAACTTTTTGTGATGCAACTCAGTAGTTATTTTTTCAATTAATGTGTGTAACTCATTTCCTTTTTTTTTTTTTTTTTTTGACTCAGGGTCTCACTAGCCTAGGGTGACCTGAAATTCAGTATGTAGTCTCAGGCTGGCCTTGAACTCACAATGTTCTTCCAACTTTAGCCTCCTGAGTGCTGGGATTAAAGACATTTGCTAACATGCCTGGCTTCACTTACTTTTATTTAAATTTATTTCATGTTTTATTTTTGTCCTTTAACATTTTAAGTATTTATTACATGAATTCTTTTGCTTTGTTTACTATGTTTCTTCTGATGTACAGGAAATTTAACCTTTAAAAATTAGCATGTAATAATGTTTTAACTTACCAGTACTTTATTACATATTATTAATATTTTGTTATTTATTATAATTCTGTTTTAAAATGTCATGAAGAATGTAACAGTTGAGCTTGATCAAAATAGCAGAAGCCATCCTATGAATTTGTATTAAAGACTAATACAAGGTCTGTGAGCTTCACAGAGCCAAAGTTAGGGAAGGAAATATCAGTAATGTTTCTACTAGATGTTATAAGATAGATGAACAGAACAATTAAACTGAAAACACCAAACCTTGCATAATATTGTTAATTTTTTATACATAGACGGTCTCTTTCTTTCTTTCTTTCTTTTTTTCTTTCTTCCTCACTCGCTCGCTTCCTTCCTTTTTTACTGATTATTGAGCAAGGCCCTTACAAATTACAGATAACAAATAAATGTTCTACCACTGAGCTATATCCCTGGCCTTCTGTAATTAGCTGCAAAATACAGCATTAAATTAAATAGTATTAAACAAATAAAGCAAAAGTTAAGTGTTTTGACTCACTCAATCTCCTAATACCTGGAGCACATGAGTGGAACTACTGTTTTTTTTTTTTTTTGTTGTTGTTGTTTTTTTATGGTAGATACTCAAGACAGAAACACGTTATACAATTGGCTCAAGCTACTTTATACAGCTAGCAATTAGTGGTGTCAGGATTTATATACAGGGTGGTCTTTATCTTTGAACATTGTATTATTTGTATATATATCACATTTTTCTTACCTTCAACAAACAAGTTGAAATAAAACAGCATTTAAAAATACTTTTGTTGACATAGATTCATGTATTACACATAGTGATAGGTTCCATAAAGATATTTTCAATTAAGTCTATCATGTGCTTTTACCATATGTTACCTCTGTTTCCCTCCCTTTCTTCCCCCTCCCACTAGATGCCTTTCTTCTGCCAGATAGTCTCACTTCTATTTTCATGTCACATATATAAAATGGTTTCATGTAAATATATAATATATAGGATCTATGTATGAGAGAAGCATGCAATAGTTTCTTTCTAAATCTAGATTATTTCACTTAATGTGAGTATCAACAGTTATATCCACTTCCTTCAAATGACACATTCTTTTTTCTTTTGCCTTTTCAATTTGGTCACAACAAAAATTTTATTGGATTTTCTAGTCCTAGGGGATTTCTCACTTTTTCAAATCTTAGAATGCCTCTTCAAGTAACAGAGATGGAAAATCTTACAGATTAAAAAAAGAAGACAAGAGGATGGAGAGGGAGGGGAGGGCATAGAAGGGGTGGAAAACAGTATTCTGGACCCAAACAGCAATGGTACCATAAAATTCTACTTCCTAAAAGACAGACCAAATGACTGAACCTGCACTAGACCCTTACAGGAAACACCTGAACCACAAGACATTGGAGAGGGTAGGATCAAGACTGACCTAAATCTCCTACATCTTCCCTCCCTCCCTCTCCCCCTCTCCCCTCTATCTCTCTCCTCTCTAACTCTTGTATATTAGTTATGTTTTTCCTCAATTTCTTAGTGGACACTGACCTGTAACCCCCACTACCAGCTTGGGCCTACCATCCACAATGAGCTTTTGATCAGAGAAACCTGCAAGGTTTCCCAAAACAATGACAGACTTCTGTCAGAGTACTTGATGACCCACCAAAGGCCAGTGGTAAGACCCTATTGCTGAAGACTTCATACGCTGCTGATAGGTAAAATGGAATGGCATGGCTGGAAGCCAGGAGAGAGTCAGTCCCTAGACAGTCAGCGTGTCTAGTGCCAGAAGGTACTACATGGGCGACTGGGGGAAATGACCAATATCTGTCCAAGCATCTCATTGTCTAACCTAATTAGCAACAAATAACCTGTTGTGATGCCCACACAAGTGCAATAGTGGTACACAGCCATGGTGAGGAATCAACTGCTCTTGATTTGGCTAACTGATCCCCTCAGTGGTACGAGACCCATAGGTGGAGCAGGGAAACAAGTCAGAACCATAGCCAAACACAAGCCCACTCTCCAATATCACACTACCATCAATCGTGGGGTACAAGAGGGCCTACACCTATCATACTGTCTATCAAAAAAGTAAGTGTTATCTCAATTTTCCAGGAGCTAACTTACTCTCCGTTGGAGAATCTGCTTCTCTTTTTCAGATAGATACAGATCCTAAGGAGAGAGCTGCCCCAACATACCTCAAAAGGGGCCCGACTGAAACTAAGGACAATTGGCGAAACAAGCAAGGGTGATGTTTTCCTGATGAACCGGATACCAGCACAAAGGGGAAGGAGACCAACACAGAGAAAAAATCAACTCCTACCAAACCAGAAAGCCAGAGTCTCAGAGGCCCCCAACACCTCATCACTGAAGAAGACAAAAAATGAACCCAACATGGCTCAGTGAAGGGGGCGGAAAGAATGTCAGAGTCACATGTTGGGTCATGATTTGCAGAGACATTTATTGTACCAATAACTGTGGGCTAACTCCACAATGCACGACCCATTTACATCAACAAGAAGGGTCCAATGGGAGAGGGTAGATCATGGATGAGCTTAATCAACGTTACCAAACTGCCTGTATTTGCTGAAAAGAAAACTAATAAATTAAATTAAAAAAAGAAGTTATTGATAACTTTAATATATGAATATATGGCTAATTGGTAATATTCTCATTGGGTTATACTCCTTTTTCCCAATCTCATTCCACAGTGATCCCTCCTCAGTGGGCTTATCACTAATCACTGTGGTGTCATGAATACACCAGTCCATTGCTGGGACAATGCCTTAGAGTGTACATTCCCACCCTTTGGCTCTTCCATTATTTCTTACTCCTGTTTGCCAATATGCCTTGAGCCTTGTAGGAAATGTTAGAAATATCCTGTAATGTTGAGCTCTTGGCAGCCTTTTGTTTTCAGCTTTAATAAATTTTAGGTCTCTTCAGTGAACATTTTCATTTATATCTGAATAAAACTCCATTATATGCATATATATGTATACATACATACATACATATATATATATATATATAAAACTCCATTACATATATACAAATATATATATACATATATAGACACATGCATATATATCACATTTTTAATATTTTTACTTACCTACATGCAGAGAGAGAGGTAGAGAGGAGACAGACAGAAAGAATAGGCATACCAGGACCCCCATCCACTGTAAACGAACTCCAGATGCATGCACCACTTTGTGCATCTAGCTTTATGTGGGTACTGGGGAATCAAACCTGGGTCATTAAGCTTTACATGCAAATGTCTTAACCACTGAGCAATCTCTCAGTCATATGTCACTTTGTTTACCCATTCATCTGTAGATTGATATGCAGGCTAATTCTATAATTTGTCTATTATTCACTTTGCTTCATGTACATCATGAATTAATGTCAGTATTGAACTCCCTACTAAATAATACTATGTCCTGCCGGGCGTGGTGGCACACACCTTTAATCCCAGCACTCGGGAGGCAGAGGTATGAGGATCGCCATGAGTTCAAGGCCACCCTGAGACTACATAGTGAATTCTAGGTCAGCCTGAGCCAGAGTGAGACCCTACCTTGAAAAACCAAAAAATAATAATAATAATAATAATACTATGTCCTAACTATTTACACATTAATTTTAATGTTATTTTCTCCCAATATTAAATAGATAACAGATAAACTTCCACATATCTTTCTTCCCATACCAAATTTTTCATCAAAGATATTCTACATTTGCACCACAATCTTCATATGTGCTTTAATTTGCTTGTACAAATTCAGTAGTACATAGTCTTTTTGATATGTTACCCATTTATTTTTTTATTGACTAACTTACTGGAACAGTCTTTATTTCCTTGAAGATTTTATTTGTTATGTGGAGTAATATGTAGGCAGCACAATTATTTTCTCCACAAGTTACAATTTCAGTTTTAATATTCAAAGTACTTTTCATAATTGAGGTCCAGTTGATTTTCCAGGATAGATTCAGTAATGTTCATTCAGCATCATTTTCAAAATGTAGATTCTTGTTTTATCTTTATTTATACCAAGTATGTTGTGATTCTAACCACAGCATATGTCTTATATTTATCGCTTTTATTATCTTATGCAAATACTTTAATTGTATGTTTGTTACACTTTTGTTTCTCCTAAATCCTTTTCCCTTTAATCCTTGAAACTAATTATGGTTAAAGTCTACTTTTTCTGTTATATTTGCAACACACTGTGATCATTGTAGTATTTATTTTTTCCTTCTGCCAGTTCTAATTATATTATCATTTATGTTATGTGGTTGCACTTGTTTGAATTTTTTCTGGCATTCAAGTTTCTTATATTATCTATCTATCTATCTATCTATCTATCTATCTATCTATCTATCTATCATCTATCTATCTATCTATCTATCTATCCATCCATCCATCATCTATCTATCTATCATCTATCTATCTATCTATCTATCTATCTATCTATCTATCTATCTATCTATCTGTCTGTCTACCTATCTATCTGAACATACATATGGAAATCATCCTAATATGCTGTTTTATGCTCCTCTGCAAATGAATTTGCTTTGATGATATTTTAATTCAGTGGTGAAATATTTCATCATTCTTTTCATTATTTCTTGTACAACATTATTCTGATAATTATTAGTTTTAACTTTATATGCAATGTTCTAGTCACTGCCTTCCATATTTCTTGCCATATAACTGTATAAAGTCTTGGTCATATGTGATTATTCTGTTCTTGCATTTAAATGAGACCATCATTTCTGGACAATATTATTAGGGATATCTTTTCTTTGGATAGCAATCTAAGATGCAAGTAGATGTATTTGTATCTCAGAACTTTTGTGAGTATTTTTTCCTATACAAAAGAAATAAGCAGCTAGCTACAACTGGTTTAGAACACCAATTACAGTTCCACAAATAAAGGTTGCTTCTTGCAAATGGATTTTTTTTTATATAAGTTGGTGTTCAATATGACATCTCTTGCCTCTCAGATGCAAAGAGTAACTATTGAAACTCATATTGCAAGGTATGTATACCTTTTGTTGTTAAATTATAAGATAGCATTTCAAAATTCAAGCTGCCCCCTTTAATTATCAAATAGAAATGTTCTGACCTTTGGAAATATTTTTATTTATTTATTTATTTGCAAAGTGAAAGTGAGGAGAGAAAGAGCTAATGGGCATGACAGAGACTCTAGCCACTGCAAATGAACTCCAGATGCATGCACCACTTTGTGTATCTGGCTTTAAGTGGATGCTGGGAAATTGAGCTGAGACCATTATGCTTTGCAAGTAAGCATTTTTACCACTGAGCAATCTCTCCAGTCCCAAGAAATTTTTTACTTTTTATAAGTTTTGTGGACATATGTTTTCCTTATTGATTTATTTCCTAGCCATATTTGATTTCCTACTTTGTAAATAATTTTGGTCATATTTTGAGTTTGCAACATTGTATCTGTGTATAGTTTAAACAAAATATTTTTTTTTGAGGTAAGGTCTCACTCTAGCTCAAGGTCACTATGTAGTCTCAGGGTGGCAGACTCACAGTAATCCTCCTACCTCTGCCACCTAAGTGCTGGAATTAACGGCATGCACCACCACACCCAGCTAAACAAAATAGTTTTGAATATATCTTTCTCAATTTTTCCCTTTTATGTGATTTCAACAAAGAGGGTAGAAAACATTGACCTTGCATGGTCCATTTGAAGTGGCTCTTTAAAATTAGACACAATCATATATGGGCCTGCATGATGACCTTAGCAGATTTATGAAGAAAGGAAGAAACACACATGCCAATCTGTTTATTCTATTATGTCATGTGATGTTCTCCTCCATAGGTTGACCCCACAAGAAAGTCCTTACTAGAGGCTGATGTGAAGCTGTGGACTTCCCAATCTCCAGAATCATAAGTCAAATAAACAGTCTGTCTATAGATTATCTAGTCTAATATAGTTTGTTATAGGTATAGCAAACTAAATCTGAAGATGAAATATACAAGAAATTAATAACAATTATATTACTATTAGGTAGACTAAGCATTCATAGCAAAGAAACCAATCAAAACAAAGATAACTATTATATAATGACAGTAAACCAGCACCAAAATGTACTGTGACTACATGCCAAAAAACAGTGATCTGAATTACACCAAGTAATAGCTAACAGGAGTGAAATCAGAACTAGCAAAGCCACAACTATAGTTGAAGACATAAGCATACCTTTTAATAATTAGCAAACAATGTATAAAGAAAATTGACAAGGAAGCCAGGCGCAGTGGCACACACATTTAATGCCAGCACTCAGGAGGCAGAGGTAGGAGGATCACCACAAGTTCAAGGCCAGTCTGAGACTACAAAGTGAATTCCAGGTCAGCTTGGACTAGAGTGAAATTCTACCTCTAAAAACCAAACCAAAACAAAACAAAACAAAGAAAATTGACAAGGATAGAAAGGAGCTGAACAATATTCTCAATTATGAGGATATATTTATTATTCATAATATATCTTACTCACTGGTAGCACTTTGAAGCATTAATGTCATATAATGAGATCTTATCTTGGGACATGTAGCAGACAGCTTCAGGTTCACTGAGATGAACTTCCAGACCAGGCACAGTTATGGAGGAAGGGATATTTATTGAAGCTTACAGACCCAGGGGAACTTCCATAATGGCAGAAGAAGCTGGCCTACTTTCCCAGGACCAAGCAGAGAGAGAAGAAGCACCAGCCAAAAACCAAAAGCCACAGCACACTTCAGGAACTCCTGCTAAGCACACTTTGCTTATCTTTAGATTGAAACCTGAAACCCACCACCACATCTTAAGATCCACCCAGTGACATGGCTCCAGCCAGGTGGCTGCAGATGCAAACTACAAACAAATAAAACTCTGAATATATTGAGGGACATCCATTCAAACTACCACAACACATAAGAAACTTCAACAAATTTAAAAGAATTACAAGCATACAAAGAACAATATCTGGCAAAAGCAAAATGAGAATAGAAACAAAGAACAGAATAACAATATAAAGTATCCTAACATTTAGACATTAAATCATAAAACTCTAAATAATCCACAAATCAAGAATAAAATCTCAAATAAAAATTCAAATATATAGAGAAATAAATGCCAATATAGACCAAAAGTTCATAACCTCAGGACACAGTTTAAACCATACCTGGAGTGAAATATATATAATCACTCCTACCTTGAAACAGGATAATCCATACAAGCATAAGTGTTATTACTCACAGGTTTAGAGACTGATAAGGTTATGTTCAACTTGGTAGTCAGATGGTTGTTGTGTCTCTTCTTCTGTGATGATGGCTTGAACCTTGAGTCTTTCTGTACAAAGGAAAGCTGCATTTCAATGGCAGAAAGTGGAAGGACAAACTGCCTGGCTGTCATTTCATCGTATTACCTAATTCACATTCATAAGAACTCATGGCTTAATCATGTTTTGAAGGCTTTTACATCAGGATTAAGTTTCAATATGACTTTGAAGAAGAGAAAGTCATTCAAAACATAACAACTACTTACTTTAAAAATTAAAAAAGCGGGCTGGAGAGATGGCTTAGCGGTTAAGCGCTTGCCTGTGAAGCCTAAGGACCCTGGTTCAAAGCTCGGTTCCCCAGGTCCCACATTAGCCAGATGCATAAGGGGGCGCACACGTCTGGAGTTCGTTTGCAGAGGCTGGAAGCCCTGGTGAGCCCATTCTCTCTCTCTCCCTCTATCTGTCTTTCTCTCTGTGTCTGTCGCTCTCAAATAAATTAAAAAAATTTAAAAAAATTAAAAAAGCTCCAATCCATAAAAAAATGTCCCGTATCTTTAGTATATTTTATGTAGTTATAATAAAATATAATCTGAGTGGATTATAAACAGTAAACACTTATTTCTCACACATCTAGAGACAAATGCTAAGGTATCAACAGACTTGATGTCTACTGAAAATCTGTTCTATGATTGATGTAGGAGTCTTCTTACTTTGTCAACATATGGTAGAAAAGACTATCTAGCACTTTATGATTTCTTCCTTTAGGGTACTAATTCCAACCAAAATGACTCTGCCTTTGTGATATAATGATGTACCAAGAGGTCTACCACCTAATATTATTACCTTTGGAGTTAGATTTTCAAAAGGGAAAGTTTGGGAGCCATATAAACATTTAGACTATACTAGACTCAAGAATTCAATCAAAGAAGAGAAAAGTTTTGCATCTTTTAAAACTTGTAATTTACTGGAGGTTTTTGGTATGTGTATGTGTATAGATGTGTGTTGTATATACATACAATACATGTACATGTGTGCAGATGCATGCACCTATTGTGCACTTTGGAGAGGCCTGAAGACATTGGGTACTTTCATCTGGCTCTTCTTTTGACAGAGTTTTTCACAGGACCTAGAGCTAATTTTGGTGTTATTTTTCAGGTCACACTGGCTTCCACCCTAGCTCCAGTAATTCTTGCCCCTCCTTAGCACTGAGGTTTCAAGCATGTGTAGCCATATCTGAATTTTTACATGGGTGCTTCTAGTAGAACTCAGTTCCTGATGCTTGCCAGGCAGGCGCACTGAGTTATCTCTTCAGCCCCTATTTTTTGTATTTTATCATGGTGTTAGTTACTCAAATTTATAAAGGTGAAAAAATGGCATAGAAGTGCACACATTTACAAGCATGTGAATAGATGTAACCTGGGGCAATATGAGTAAACTAGATGGAAACATCTACTTATTTGGTTTAAATATTGTTCTAGTCTCTTAAGATGGTAACATTGAGTGTGCCTGAATAAAGGTTGGAAAGGTCTCGGTAAATTACTTCAAAATTACCTGTAAATCTATAATTATGTAACATTAAAAATTAAAATATTAAAATTTTTCTCGATATTTTTAATCAAGGATTTCTGATTTAATCATATTATGATCAGAGAAACATGTATTTTTCATAATTTAATATTTTTTCTTTATTTTGGTCAATAATTAGATGTGTGCATAGGTTGAAAAATGATAATATACACCTATGTAATTGCTATGACTTTTTGAAGAATTGAATATCATTTTCAAACATATATCTGTATCTCTAATTGTATTTAATACTATTTTATATGACATTAATACAACTCCAGAAGTCTTTCTATATTAAATGCATTTAGATGGTAAGGTTTTCATTCTAATTACTCACAATTTATCTCTGTATATTTAAATGAATATTTACAGATGACATATAGTTGATTATTTGCATTTTGATTGTTCTAATACTTTTAATTTAAGAATTTAGAACATCAGCACATAGTAAATGACTGATGTGGTATGAGTCAGGTCTACTATTTTATAATTTTTTTTATGTTGATTCCCTGAGTTTTTCTACATTCATTCTGCCTTACTTGCATTTTTTGGTTTGGTTAATACTTTTCCTATTCAATTTTCACAAGTCAGTTGGATTTTAAGCTATGCTTCTTTTCAACAGGATATTAATTAATATATTTTAGAATTCACTGATTTTTACCATCGTATTATTAGGTATACTCAATAAAGTTTAAATTATATAACATATTTTTCGTTTTGAATTTGCATTTGTTTTATTATCATGTCCTCTTTTGTAATTTCTTATCTTTGTATCCATTATAACATACTTTGTTTTATTACAATAAGCTTAGCCTAGGTCTCAGTTCAGTTTCTTAGGTCTTAAAACAACTTAATAAAAGATTTTTCTTCTAGTTTTTTTAATTAGTTTTGCACTCAGTGAATACAGTCATGTTGGTATCATTGTTAGCCTCCCTTCTTTCCTCTCTCCTTCATAGGGACCCTCCTCATTGGGGAATATGGGTCATGCATTGTGGGGTTAGCCATCAATTATGGGTAGGAGGCAATGTCTCTGTGTATCAAGACCCAACGTGTGGCTCTTACATTCTTTATGCCCCCTCTTCCACATTTCCCTGGTCTTCATTTACTGATCTCAGTGGAACAGAACTCATAGCTGGAGCTGGGAAACAAGTCAGAATCATATACAAAAATGAGCCTCCTCTCCATTATCAAGCTCTCACCAATTCTGCGCTTCAAGAGGGCCTACACCTATTAAATCTCTCTAATAAAGCAATGGTTATCCCATTTATCATTTACTCTCTATTGGAGAATTTGCTTCTCTTTTTCATATAGATGCAGATCCTAAAGAGAGAACCACCCCATCACACCTCAAAAGGGCCCAGCTGAAACTATAATTGGGGAAATAAGTAAGAGTGCTGCTTTCTTGGTTAACTTGTTACCAGCACAAGGGTGAAGAATGTAGACACAGAGAGCACTCAACTCCTACCAAACCAGATATCCAGAGACACAGTCTCCCAAAACCTCATCACTGAAGCAGACCTAAAATGAACCCAAGATGGCTTAATAAAAGATTTTCATGTGAACCTATGACTCAGGGTGAATTCAAATAGAGTTATTGGGTACATACCCCATTTCTTTCCTTTTTTAAGTTATCCATCATTCTGTTTCTTTTTTTTTGTTCTTTGTTTTGCTTCCCTTGAATATTCTGGCCACAAAATACAAAGTATTTTATCCTAGAGGACTATCTGTAATATCTGTGTTTGCCATCAGGAGAAAGTTGGGAAAAAATGGGATCCTCATTCCATTTGGATAACTTATTATAATTCCTATTTCCATAAAGAGCTATCTACATTTGTTCAGGTTATAAAATCTATGCTAGATATTTTCAAGTAGTTTTATAGAATTTTTAGGATCTATATGCAGGAAAATCCCTTGGATAAGCTCTCATTCATTAATGCAAGAAATAGAACTCATCTCAAGTCATAAAAAATGATGGTCAAAGTGAAGAGAAACTATTTAGGCCAGTCAAGAATAGATGAGTAAAATGTTACAATTAATTTAATAACAAATAAAAAGAAGTAATTATTATTGTACATAAATTCTATCAAAGAATACTTAGAGTATTAGTATATTTACCAGTGCTTCAAAATATATGAAGCAAAACTATATAATACTATGAAGTGAAATTGAAGAATCCACACTTAGTAAGCAATACTGAATACAATAAGGATATAGAACATTTAGCTATGGAATCAAGAATGTTGATTTAAAGAAATATTATACATTTGGTCTTCACTTCTTGAAAGCAAATCTGTGAAGAATGACTTAAAATAAGTCTCATTTTTTCAGACTCTTCTTCTTCAACCATATGTGTTCAGTGCATTATTGTTAGCTTTTTTGTTTGTTTGTTTGTTTGAGGTAGGGTTTCACTGTAACCCAGGCTAACCTGGAATTTACTATGTAATCTCAGGATGGCCTCATACTCATGTGATCCTCCTCCCTCTGCCTCCCAAGGGCTGGGATTAAAGGTGTGCACCACCATGCCTGGTTTATTGTTAGCTTTTCAAAATTTATTTTCCATGAAAAGTCACAAAATATTAAACTAAATTAAGAACATATATTTTAACAAATTTAAGCCAGTCGTGGTGGTGCACGCCTTTAATCCCAGCCTTTGGGAGGCAGAGGTAGGAGGATTGCCATGAGTTCGAGGCCACCCTGAGACTACACAGTGAATTCCAGGCCAGCCAGCCTGGGCTAGAGTGAGGCCCTACCTCAAAAAATAAAATAAAATAAAATAAAATCACCAAACATTGAAAGGATACTCAACTAAATAAGCTCAAAATATGTTTTTACATCTAGAATTGCATGTGGTGTGGATTTAAGGGACAAACAAAAGGTGTACTTTCATGTTTTGATCAATGATGTGGAAACTTCAAGAATTAAAAGTACATTTATATCTTAGACAACTGAACCTCATGAGGACATTAATGAAAGTTAAGTTTGGCATTTCAGTCCTGTAAATAAAGCTGTTGAATAGAACTACTTCAGTGATCAATATTGTCTAATTCAGAGCCAGAAGCCTTTGTAATTGCAAAGGACAAGAGAAAATAAATCAATCAAGACAATGTTCTAACCTTCTTGTTAGATTCCTTAACTTAAAATGCTTGTTCCCTTATCCTCAAATAGCTCCCATAAAGTTGTGACAAAAGTACATTTTAAGGATACTAGTGTGCTCATCTTTCAAAGAATATCAAGATCATTAGGGGCTCTCAGTCAAGGCTGAAAAGTACCTTTATATAAGTGCTTGTCAAGAGTGGTGTCATGTTACATTGATATGAAATTTGTTACTGTTCATGGTAAAGTCATGTTTTAATTCCTATTTATAGTTTATAGTGGGTTCATAACAATTTCTGCAATTGTGATTTTTCTCTCATGAGTATTTTGATATGATTTTAGAGTGAGGAACAAGAAATTATGCATTGTGGTTGGAGAATTACTATAACTATTCTGTTCTAGGATTAAGTGAACCTAGTACATATTTTTTGAAAAAGTCTGCTATTTAATGCTTTTAGAGACTGTTTTGAAGTGTACTTCGCTCTCATACTTAAAGTTCAGAGCTTTGGGCTGGAGAGATGGCTTAGCTGTTAAGCGCTTGCCTGTGAAGCCTAAGGACCCTGGTTTGAGGCTCCATTCCCCAGGACTCACATTAGCCAGATGTACAAGGGGGTGCATGTGTCTAGAGTTTGTTTGTAGTGGCTGGAGGCCCTGGCACACCCATTTTTTTCTCTCTCAATCTCTCTCTCTCTCTCTCTGCCACTTTCAAATAGATAAATAAAAATAAACAATAGTTCAGAGCTTCATAACTAATAAACTGAAAATTTTCTGTTATACATCCCAATAGCTTTTATTTCCAACAAATATCTGAAACATCATAGATATTTTTGAATTTACATTGGAATATCTCTGTTAGGCAACATTTTATGCTTAATAAGAAAAGTCTGTGGTAGAGTTTCAGAATCATTAATTTCTTTTGCTTTTCTATAGTTCCACTATATTGCATGTACATGTTTGTGTATTTTCTTTTTTGCTTGAAAAATTTATACATTCATTTAATGTATTTTGATAATTACCTCCCATGACTTTCTATTCATGCTCCTTCCCTTTCCAATGAACTCCTGCTTATTCTCAACTAGCTCCTGTTCTACTTTGACATCCCATTGAGTTAATTAGAATTTCCTCCATGAGCTAAGATAAGGGATTATTTACCAGAGCATGGATGCTGCCAGTGCTCTATCACTATAGGAAATGTCTCTGATTCTAAAGCCACCATTAACTGCCAATATATTCTCTGGGAGAGATGGAAGCCTCTGATGCAATCATTCTATTCCATTTTAAATAATATCCTACATGAAGTATATTAACGTTTTTCATAGTCATGTTTTCAATTCTCCAACCCTTGTTTCATTTTATCTTCATTGTGCACTGTTGAATTCTATACCTTTTTTACTACTTCTCTTAATCCTTGTCCAAACTATTATTCTAATCATTCACCGGGGTTTATAGATTGGTATACATACTCAGAGGTGTTTACTCTTAACTTTGTCATATCAACCTTTTCTACACCTAAATGCCTAAAATTTTAACTGTAACCTTTTTCTTTAATATTTTCCTCAATGTAATTACTGTATTTATCATATTATCTTCCTTATGTTGTCCTTTTATTTGCTTAGATTATGAAAAGACCCAAGAAACAGGAATATGTCCCCAGAGTGGATATTCCCTTACTAATATCACATACTCCTCTTTATCACTGATTCAGAATAAAACTTAAGTTCATTTCTTAGATTCATGGAATGTATAAATTCTGCCATATTTGCTCTAACTTCAAGTAAGGACTTGAACAAGGGTTCTGAATTATAGTGAAAAGCTTACATTTTCCAGCTCCCTTCTTATCTCCTGTGCTCAGAGAATGGATTTTGATGAATTTCCCATTTTCATTGAAATATGGAGTTTGATGGTCCTTTTTTTTTGCACAGTAATTTTATTTCTACCTTCCTAGCTGCATGGTCTCAAGGAATTGAATTTTTCTGTTACATAGTTGTTTTTTGTTTGTTGTTTGATTGCTTGCTTGCTTTTGAAGCAGGCTCTCACTCTAGCCCTGGCTAACCTGGAACTCACTATGTAGTCTAGGCTGTCTTAGAATCCATGGCAGTTATTTATATCAACCTTTCTTCATCTTCAATACTTCTAACATTTTCCTTGATAGCGTTTGAGTAGTGCTAAGCTGTTTAGTGTTCTGGCTCCCCATTCCACTCCTCTATTCTGTTCCCTTCTACACTTGCTTTTCTTTATCTTTCCCTCCTTCCTCATGTCCTCATCTAGAATCTTTGAATACAATGCTTTATTTTTTTCTTATAGTATCTGTTATAATTTATATTTAATCTAGAATTTCTAACATGTTTAGAGAATAGAGTTTCCTGATATAATTAGATGACCATATTGAATATATGAGAAGTCCCTGTTAAAATTGTCCTGTTCTCTAGATCTAGATTAAGTTTTAATTTATTATTTATTATTCTCATAGCATGTTTTAGCTGAGAAAATTAAAATATAATTCTTCCAAAATCCCAAATTACAATCTCTAGGGGTCAGAAAGGTCACATAAATATGTCAAATATCTGGACATAAAAAAATAATAAATAATGGGACCTTGTTGTAGACCTGGAGAGTATACTATATGAATGGCTGTGGAAATAGCTAAAAGGGTATAGAAATTGCTAAAGTCTAATAAATATTGTTTGAAACCTCCAGTACAATACCAACCCCTTCATCCTATATATGATAAAGTTGAGAACATAATGTGTCTTGCTCAATTAGAACAACTAATCCCCTTTCAATAATTATGCTTACCAATAATTCAAAAAGCAAATATAAAAATCATGTAAACTTAAAGAAAAAAACAAAAATAAAAAAATAAAAATAAAAAAATAAAAATCATATAAACTTTATAATAAAATGTTAGATTGGTTCATAAAAATGTTATAAGAGTTCCAAAAATACTGATTAATATGATGTTAAAGTTTTGGGTATTATCTTTTGCTTTTTCCAGACTTAGAACTTCAAATCCTATTTAAGCTTCTGAATATTATTTTTTTTCCTCCTATTAAATGATCACTGAAGAACCTATCTTGGTTTTTGGTGATACTCAGAAAAAAAGTGACTGTAAACAGCAATTGCTTGACCACAAAAAAGGTTATAAGAGCTAATTTCTTCTATCAGCTAAGATGTAACCAAAATTTTCAGTGGAAAGCAAAACACATACATAATCCTGATTTTTGACATCAGATGGACTGCACGACACAGATGGAGGTAGAGCTATATCTAGAGGACTGAGCATCACTGAAATGGTATCAGCTGCTTTTCTTGCATCATGGTCCATCCTTAATCAAGCATTTCCTTTATATTATATCAAGGATTCCAGAGAAATGTTAAAAGGATGCTTTTTCCCCAATGAATATGAAGGGTGTTTCCAAGCAAAGATTCATCCTTTGCTTATGTATGACATTTTGCAGTTGAAAAAAATATCACTATCTTCTTTCTTCCTCAGAAAACTTTTATGAGGTTATAGCAATGAAAACTCAATTTTTGTATGAAGAAACTGGAGCTCAGATAAAGTAAATGCTTTTATTAATCATGTGTACAGAAAATAGCAGAACCATGCATTTTTAATGCTAGCACCCACACATCAATTTTCCAAGATAGACAGGATCCAAATTTAATCTTATTGTGTTATACTTCTTCAAAAAAGTATTTCCTATCTCATATATGCTAACATTAATTTGAAAATGTTCTCAGTTGATTTATAAGTAATTTAGAATTTTATTGAACATAGTACATTATTCAACCTTATACACATGTTATTGAGCTAAGTCACAAGCTATGGATGGCTGGTGTTTTAATTTTTTTATTATTTAGTTTTTTGGAAAGGATAACGAAGGATTTCTTGTGCTTCCTATGTTAGTGAAGATGAAACAGAAGTAAAATCTTTCAATAATAATATCATGTGACTTTGACAATGCAAAATTATACCAAGCTTGATGTGAAATGAGAAAAATAAAATCATACTTGATAAGTATTAGCTGTGTATTAGAAATAAGTGGAAATGTAAACTAAATCCTCAAATTCTTAAAATGAATCAGTAGGTTGGGCTTTTAGCCTAGTGACACAGTACTTCCCTAGAATATACAAGACTCTCGTTTCAATCCCTAGCAACAACACAATACAAACAAACAAACAAACAAAAAACTGGATCAAAGTTATCTCTATTCAATAACTTACCTAACTTATAGGAATCAATTCTTACTACAATTTTTTTCTGTACTCCCTTAGTACATAGGTCACATGTTCACATGTAAGTTCTATTCTTTGGTGCTTATTAATCTATTAAAATTAAATATTGCTTCATTTGAGGCTGCAAGATGATGTTAAATGAAATCAAATACTATAGACACTAAAATGCGTACAGTCTAATGAATGATGATCTGATGATCCAGATCTACAAATGATCAAATGACAGCCTATTTACTTTTATTTTAAGACAGGCTTCCAAAAAAAAAAAAAAAGTTTGAGCTCAGGAGGAAAATGTCATTTGCAAAAGACATGAAATTAGGTAGTGATCAAACTTGTTCAATTTTTCTAAGTAATTTCTGATAGAAAATTCCAATTCTACTTTCATTGCGATGCAAAAAAATTTCAGATGGTCAGCTTGTAAATGTGTCAAGTGCTTACATTTATTTTGCCCTATATATCATATTTTCATCAGGTTCATAGACTCATCAACATCTTCTTCCCTTTACTAGTGTTTGTTTATCATATGGAATGTAGATATTTTAATAGCCTCAAGTACAATATGAAAATATACTCAAAACATCAAAATATGGTATTAAGGTTAGTCACTCCATTATGCTATAGCGTAGGCACAAGTGCAAAGAAAGTCAAAACGAAAGCCATAACCAAACTTGGTAACTAGAGTATGGAGTGAGAGACTGTATACATAGTGACAGGGAGGGAGGGGATGTGGGATGATAGAGCAGTGGCAATAGATGGAGTTATGGCTTGTGTATGTGGATCTGAGTATAAAATTAACCTGGCGTTGCATATGTGATTGCAAAAGAATGGCCGCTGCTTTCCCAGAGACAATGACATAGACACATAAAAGTATTGACCTATTTCCACCCTAGTGCCTTTGAACAGAAGAACTCCAGTCATAATTACACATTTGGAAGTGCAGCATTGTCTATAAAATCACACACATGCACACATATACTTGAACCTGTAAGGAAATTAGTGACAGCAGCTAGGATACATTTAATATTTTTAAGTGAAGGTGCTTCACTTCATTCATACAGTCATTTATTAAATATACTCACCAGACAATATCTTAAACACTGAAGATACCAATGTAAATAATACATATTCCTTATGATTTTATTATGTTTAAATACAATCAGATGTAAAGTTAGCTGACTGTACAGTAAGATAATTAATAATAAATTCTTTATTAAAACACATAAAAGTCTCATTTAATGACAGAATTCGGTTCTTATTTGGCTTTTTATAGATTAACCAAGACAAAATTTTACATGGGCAAAATGGGATGCGATGGCCTTATCTCCCCTCTATCTCTCTCCTCTCTAACTCTTGTATATTAGTTATCTTTTTCCTCAATTTCTTAGTGGACACTGACCTGTAACCCCCACTTCCAGCTTGGGGCTACCATCCACAATGAGCTTTTGATCAGAGAAACCTGCAAGGTTTCCCAAAACAATGACAGACTTCTGTCAGAGTACTTGATGAACCACCAAAGGCCAGTGATAAGACCCTATTGCTGAAGACTCCATACACAGCTGACGCGTAAAATGGAATGACATGGCTGGAAGCCAGGAGAGTGTCAGTCCCCAGACAGTCAGCGAGTCTAGTGCCAGAAGGCGCTACAGAGGCGACTGGGGGAAATTGTCCAAGCAACACATTGTTTAACCTAATTAGCAACAAATAACTGGATGTGATGCCCACACAAGTGCAATAGTGGTACACAGCCATGGTGAGGAATCAATTGCTCTTGATTTGGCTAACTGATCCACTCTGTGGTACTAGACCCATAGCTGGAGCTGGGAAACAAGTCAGAATCATACCCAAACACAAGCCCACTCTACAATATTAAGCTACCATCAATCACGGGGTATAAGAGGGCCTAAACCTACCATACTGTCTATCAAAAAAGTAAGTCTTATCTCAATTTTCCGGGTGCTAGCTTACTCTCCGTTGGAGAATCTGCTTCTCTTTTCCAGATAGATGCAGATCCTAAGAAGAGAGCTGCCCCAACATACCTCAAAAGGGGCCCAACTGAAACTAAGGACAACTGGCGAAATAAGCAAGGGTGATGTTTTCCTGTGAACCAGATACCAGCACAAAGGGGAAGGAGATCAACACAGAGAAAAATCAACTCCTACCAAATCATAGAGCCAGAGCCTCAGAGGCCCCCAACACCTCAGCACTGAAGCAGACCAAAAATGAACCCAACATGGCTCAGGGAAATTTTGTGGAAGAGGGGGCGGAAAGAATGTCAGAGTCACATGTTGGGTCATGATTTGCAGAAACATTTATCATACCAATAACTGGGGGCTAACGCCACAATGCACGACCCATTTTCGTTAACAAGGAGGGTCTAATGGGAAGGGGTAGATCACAGATGAGCCTAAATAATGGTACCAAACTGCCTGTATTTACTGAACAGAAAACTAATAAATTAAATTTAAAAAAAAAAAAACAGAAACTAAGTTGGCTGGTTTCTTGACATGAGCACCTTAAAGATATGCCATTGTAAAACCAAGATTTTGCTTTAGCTTTTGCCCTTGACACAGAGGACAGGGAAAAATGACAGGTGAAGACTTGGCCTCCTAGCCAAGAGTGAGGCTGCAGTATATGCTGGATGAAGAATAAGTCAAAGTGGCAGCTCCAGCTTCTTGGCCTTCACATAGTCTTTATGTGTCTGTGCAGTAATAATCCATTCCTCACACACCATGGAGAAGCAGTGAAATATGAAATCCCTTTCACAACTCATTTTTAAGTTGACATTGACTACTAAGCTATTAGCTCAAAATTTGTTTCTGGGAAAGCTAGAAAACTTACAATTTTCTTCAGTCATTTTCAGTGCTAAAATTTAATGTAGTGACCGAATTCCCAAATGGTCCAGTGATATCACATAACCTTACTGTAAGTAAGGATTGTGAAATACTGGATGAAAACTTTCTATAAGCACAATGATTTAAAAAATAAATCTTTTGTGAAGGGAAGGACTATTCCAAGGCCCGGGGTTAGTGGTAATATTATTAACCAGACTATAATAGCCATAAGAGTTTTAATAAAGAACCTACAGTGTAGGGATAAAGAGATGGCTCAGATGTTACAGTTGCTTGCCTGCAAAACTGACAGCCCTGGTTTGAGTCCCCAGTGCCAACATAAAGCCAGATGCACAAAGTGCCACATGTGTTTCAAGTTTCTTACAGTGGCAAGAGGCCCTTGTGTACCCATATTTTTTTTTCTCTCTCTCTCTTTCACTCTCCCCTCTTTGTCTCTATGTATCTCAAATAAATAACTAAAAATATATTTTAAAAGAACATACTGTAGCATTGTGAAGAGATGGCTCAGTCGGTAAAGCATGTGTTACACAAGTGTGGGGACCTGAATTCAGATCCCCACTGCCCATGTGAAATGTTGTGCATGGTGACAGGGTCAAAGGGATGTCAGATTAAGCTGGCCAGCTAGTTAAGCTGAAATAGTTACTTCTAGGATCAGTGAGAGGCACTGTCTCAAGTAATAACATGGAGAACAATTGAGGATGACACCCGATGTTGAGCTCTGGCCTCCACCTGAATGGACACATACATTCACTACATTCATACAAGCATATACACCACACATGCATGCACAAACAAAAGAATAACATTGGTTGGAGACATGGTTCAGTGGTTAAGGCACTTGCTTTCAAAGCCTAACAACCAGGGTTTGATTCCCCAGTACCCATGTAAAGTCAGTTGCACAAAGTGGCACATGAGCCTAGAGTTTGTCTCTCCTTTATATCTCTCTCTGCTTGAAAATAAATAAATACATAATATTTGTACAAAAGAATAACATAAAAATATGACATTGTGGACACAAAGCAGGAAAAAACTGATATTGTGCCTATACAAGGGAATGGGATTCTTGAACAGCAGTTAGATAATGAGGAATTTTTCTTATTACTCTTGACCCTTATACTTTTAGCACTTTTGTCTCTAGAGAAAGATAATTGTCTTTCCTTCAGGTTAAGATCTTGTTGCAGCTATCAAAATATATTATTAATTTGCACTTTAATGATGTTGTTAAGCTGATAGAAAGCCTTATACAATCTAAACATATTTCAAATCTCTAGGAAAATTACTTGCTGTCAGATACATATTTAAATAACAGGAATTACAACATGTGAAAAGGCAATATTCTCACTCTGGATTCTCACTCTGCTTTACTTTGCTGTGCTAACCAGAGCTTCAGGGACATTCTTCTATCTCCACTTTTCATCTTGCCATCAGCATCAGCATGCCAGAATTACAGATGCTAGCCACAGCTTTTTTTTTTCTTTTTATGAGGGGTGTGGGTATTGTACTTGGGTACTCTAGCTTGAGCTTCCAAGCTCTTTACCCACTGAGCCATCTCTCCAGACCCTTTTTTTTTTTTTTTACTTTTCTGTGATTATTCACACTATTCAGTCTAGTTGATCATCTTAAGATTTGTTTTCTCTTTTCCCCAGCTGTTCTTGGATCCTTTCTTCTTTTTCTGCTTTCTTTTGAATACAATATTTAAAACTTCCTTTGTTCCCATTATTTCTTTGGTATCATACAAATTATTAAATTGAAGTGTAATTCCAAAAGTGTAAAATGTTCTTCATCCTTTGCCATCGGAGAAATTCAAATTAAAAGTACTTTGAAATTCCATCTCACTCCTGTCAGAATGGCTATTATCAAGAAAACAAATGACAATAAATACTGGTGAGGATACAGAAAAAGAGGTACCCCTCTATACTGTTGGTAGGAATGTAGTCTGTACAGCCATTGTGGTATGTAGGTTCCTGAGACAGCTAAAAATAGATTTACCATATGATTCAGCTATGGATTCTTTTCCACTGACCAAATTTCTTAGCCAATCAAAAAGCCTAGGCTGAGTGCCACTATTGCACAGGTGTATACATCTTGTCAGACTCATTGCTTTTGTATAGCAGTGTCTCCTGTTTGCTCGTAATATTGTTGGCCATTTTCACCCAGCAATTCATGCAGCACTTTCCAGTACAATACAGGCTAATCTTCTAGGAACTGGCTTCCCTCCAGATTCCATCTGGATCTCTGGATAGTCTGCATTGGCAGCATATGGTGACTTCAACAATCTGGTCTTACTTTTTACCACAGGCGGTTAACCAAGTGCTTTGACAGAAGCCTGTCTTCTTGACCAATATCTCAATGTGTTTTGTAACTGATTTCTGGTACTGGGAGGAACCAGAAGCAAATGTTTTAGGGTGAGGGAAGCTTCATCCCACCCTCTCCAAGGCCATTCTTATTAGATGATCTCGCCATACTACTAATGAGGGTTATAGCTTTTAGTCTGCTATACTGGAAGAAATTTTCTATGATAACAATACATATTGGATTTAGTTTTGTGTATATCTCACTGTCCCCCCCCCCATTGCCCTTTTTCTCCATTGGCTTTCTCAAGAGTTGTTTGTCATGTACACCTGGTACCTTAGCTGTTCCAGGTTAGAAACCACATATAAGGGAGAACATATAGTATTTTTTTCTTTCTGTGCTTGTGTGAATTTGCTTAGTATGATCTGTTCTATGTCCATACATTTTCCTAATAATTATGATCATTTTCCTTAGTGCTGAGTACAATTCCATTGTGTATATGTACCACATCTTCATTATAAATTTCTAAGATCATAGGCATCTGGGTAGATCCCAATTTCTTAGCTATTGTGAATTGAGAATCTATAAACATGGTTGAGCAAATATCTCTGCGGTGGAGAGAGGAGCCTTTAGGGTAGATGTCCAGTAGGAAATAGCTGGGTCAGGTGGCAGCTCTATTTTCATCTTTTTCAGGAGTCTCCATATTGATTTCTATGGTGGAAATACAAGTATGCACTCCCACAAGCAGTGAATGGGGGTTCTTCTTTCCCCACATCCTTGCCAACACTTATTATTGCTTGAGTTTTTAATGATTGCCATTGTGAGTGGAGTAATGTGGCATCTCATAGATGTTTTAATTTGCATTTCTCCAATGGTTAAGGATACTGAACATTTTCTTAAGTGAGTATTAGCCATTTGTATTTCTTCCTTTGAGAATCCCCTGCTCAGTTCTCTGTCCCATTTTTTGAGGGGGTTGTTTGATGTTTTTATTGTTTGTTTGTTTGTTTGTTTTTTTGAGTTCTTTTGAGATTCCAGATATGAGGCCTCTGTCAGTTGTATAGCTGGTGAATATTTTCTTCCATTTGGTGGGTAGTCTGTTGGTTCTGTTTATGTTGTCTGTACAAAAACTGTCTAGGTTAATGAGATCCTACTGGTTGAGTGCTTGTTTACTTTACTGGTCTACTGACATAGTTCAAGAAGACTTCACCACTCCTATATTGTGGAGAGTTCTCCCTATTATATCTACAGTCATTTAAGAGTTTCAGGTCTCATAATGAAGTCTTTTAATCCATTTGGAGTTGAGTTTTATGCTCGCTGAGAAGAGTGGGTCTACTTTTTCATTTTTATACCTGTGCTTATGCAATATGTCCAGAACTGTTTATTAAAGATGCTTTCTTTTCTCCAGTGTTTGCTGTTGTTTCTTTTGTCAAAGATCAAGTAGGTGTGCTTGCTGGAACTAAGGGCTAGGTCTTCAGTTCTATTGCACTGGTCTACATGTCTGTTTTTATGCCAGTACGATACTGTTTGTGTTACTATAGCTTTCTTTGTCGTAGCAGTTTATATTGGGTCTGTTGATACCTCCAGAAGTATTTCCTTACCTGAGGATATTTTTGGATATCTGAAGACTTCTGTCATTCCATATACATTTTGTGATTATTTTTTTCTATATCTATGAAGAATAATGCTGAGATTTTTATTGGTACTGTGCTGAATCTGCATATGCTTTTGGTAGAATTGTCTTTTTCACAATATTAATTCTACCTATCCAGGATCATGGAAGGTCTCTCCATCTTCTCATGCCCTCCTCAATTTCTTTCTTGAGTATTTCTATATTTTCACACTATTGGTCTTTTACTTCCTTGGTAAGTGTTATTCCAAGGTATTTGTGTGTGTGTGTCTGTGTCGGTGTGTGTGCATGCACGTGTGTCTGTGTTGACAATGCAGTGGCCTCACGGATTTCTTTTTCCAAATAATTGTCTTTTTTGTATAGGAAAACTACTGACATGTATATGTGTGTGTGTGTGTGTGTATGTGTTGATTTTGTATATTGCCACATTGCTGAAGGAATTTATCACCTTTAGAAGTTTTATGGTAGAGTCTTTTGGATCACTTATGTGTAGGATCATGTCATCTGTATAATTTTCTTTTTTAAATGAAGTAAAATTTAATTAAATATAATTAACCATTTCAATAAATTTAAATATACAATTCAGTGGTTTCTAATTTCAAAAAATTTAAATCTATAATTCAGTGTGTTCTAGTTCATTGATAATATGAAAAAACAAAAAATGTAATTCCCAATTTTTTTGTTGGCTTTCTGGGCCTGAGTTACCTCTCTTAGTATAATCCTTTCCAGATCCATCCATTTTCTTGAAAATTTCTTAATTGCATTTTTCTTTACTGCTGAATAGAACTCCATTGTGTAGATGCAACACATATTTATTATCCATTCATCTGTGGATGGACATCTAGGCTGGTTCCACTTCCTAGCTAGTCTGAATAGAGCAGCAATAAACAAAGTTGTGCAAGTATCTCTAAGGTAGTGAGAAGAGTCTAGTATACATGCTTAGGAGCACTATAGCTGGATCATATGGCATATCTATTTTTAGCTGTCTCAAGTACCTCCACACTGATTTCCACAATGGCTGTACCAGATTACATTTCCACCAACAGTGCAGAAGGGTCCCCTTTTACCATATGCTCACCAACATTTATTGTCATTTGTTTTCTTGATGGTAGCCATTCTGACAGAACAGAGATGGAATCTCAAGGTAGTTTTAATTTGCATTTACCTTATGGCTAAGGATGTAGAACACTTTTATAGATGTTTATATGCCATCTGTATTTCTTCCAGTGAGAAGTCTCTATTTAGTTCCATAGCCTATATTTTGATTGGGTTGTTTAATTTCTTATTGTTCTGTTTTTGAGTTCATTGTATATTGTGGATATTAATCTTCTGTCAGATGTGTAGCTGGCAAAGATTTTCTCCCATTCTGTAGGTTGTCTCTTTGCTCTGTTTACAGTGTCCTTTGTTGTACAAAAGTTTGTACTTTCATGAAATCCCAGTAGTTGATTAGTGGTTTTATTTTTCAAGCAATTAGGGTTATATTCAGAAAGTCATTACCTATGCCAATATGTTGAAGGGTGAAGAGTTTCCCATACCTTTTCCTGTAGCAATTTCAGAATTTCAGGTCTGATACTAAGATCCCTGATCCACTTAGATTTTATTCTTGTGCATGGAGAAAGACAAGGATCTATGTTCATCTTTCTACATATAGATATCCAGTTTTCCTAGCACCACTTGTTGAAGAGGTTGTATTTTCTCAAATGAATATTTTTGGCATTTTTGTCAAAAAATCAGATGGCTGTTGCTGCCTGGATTAACATCTGAGCCCTCTATTCTGTTTCATTAATCTACATGTCTGTCTTTGTGACAATAACATGCTGTTTTTATTATTATGTCTTTGTAATAAAGCTTGAAATCAGGTATTATGATACTACCAGCCTTATTTTTGTTGCTCAAAGTTGTTTTGGCTATTAGAGGTTTTTGGTGCTTCCAAATGAAATTTAGGATTTTTTTTTCTATTCCTGCGAAGAATTACATTGTAATGTTAATGGGGATTGCATTAAATGTGTAGATTGTTTTTGGTAAGATTGATACTTTTGCAATATTGACGCTTCCAATCCAAGAAGATGGGATATCTTTCCATTTCTTTGAGTCTTCTGCAATTTCTCACTTGAGTGTCTTAAGGTTCTCAATGTAGAACTCCTTCACTTTCTTAGTTAAGTTTATTCTAAGGTACTTTATTATTTTGAGGCAATTGTGAATGGGAGAGTTTCCCTGATTTTATTCTCCACACATTTGTTGTTAGTATATAGGAAAACTACTGATTTCTGTGTATTTAAATTGTATCCTGATACATTGCTAAAAGTGTTTATCTGCTCTAACACTTTGCTGGCAGAGTTTTTAGGGTCTTTTATGTTTACTATCATATTACCTGCAAATAGTGATAATTTGATCTCTTCATTTCCAATTTGTATCCCTTTTATGAGTGTCTCATGCTTTATTGATACAGCTAAGACATCCAGTACTATATTAAATAAAAGTGGGGATAGTGGACACCCTTGTTTTGTTCCTGAATTTAGTGGAAAAGCTTCAAATTTTTCATCATTTAGTATTATGTGGGCTGTAGGTTTGTCATAAATAGCATTTATTATGTTGAGATATGTTCCTTCTATTCCCAGTTTCTGAAATACTTTTACCATGAAAAGATGATGGAGTTTTTCTGCATCTATTGAGATGATCATGTGATTTTTGTCCTTTAGGCCATTTATATGATGTATTACATTTATTGATATGTGTATGTTGAACCATCCCTGCATCCCTGGTATAAATCCAACTTGCTCAGGGTTAATAATCTGTTGGATATAGTCTTCTGTTCTGTTTGCCAATATTTTGTTCAGAATTTTTACATCTATGTTCATGAGGAAGATTCATCTGTAATTTTATTTTATTATTTTTTTGTTCTTTCTTTGCCTGGTTTTGGTATGAGGGTGATGCTGGCTTCATAGAAGGAGTTTGGTAGAATTCCTTCCTTTTCTGTTTTATGGAAAAGTTTGAAAGTGTTGGTGTTAGTTCTTCCATGAAAGTATGGTAAAATTCACCAATGAATCTATCTGGGCATAGGCTGTTTTTAGTTGGGAGAATTTTTAGAACTGTTTAGGATCTCTGTACTTGTTATAGGTCTATTTAGATGGTTTATCCCTCATCTTGATTTACTTTTGGTGGGTCATATGAATCAAGGAAATCATCCATTTTTTTCAGATTTTCAAACTTAGAGGCATATATATTCTTCAAGTATGTCCTTATAATTTTTTGAATTTTTTTGGTATGTGTTGTAATGGTGCCTTTTTGTCTCCAATTTTATTAATTTTTGTCTCTTCTCTCTTCTGGTCAAAGTTGCTAAGGGTTTATCAATTTTTCTTATCCTTTTAAAGAACCAACTCTTTGTTTAATTGATTCTTTGGATTGCTTATTTGATTTCTATTTCATTAATTTCTGCCATAATATTTATGATTTCTTCTCATCTACTGATTTTTGATTTGCCTTCTTCTTCCTTTTCTAAGGCCTTAAGGTGGAGCATTAAATTGTTTATTTGTGAACTCTCTAATTTCTTAATATAGGCACTTAAAGCAATAAATTTCCCTCTTAGGACTGCCTTCATTGTGTCCCAAAGGTTTGGTATGTTGTATTATCATCGTCATTACATTCTATTAATTTATTGATTTCCTTTTTGACTTATTCAATGAACAACTAATCATTCAATAGTGAACTGTTTATTTTCCATGAATTTCTGTATGCTCTGTAGCTTTTCTTGTTGCTGATTTGCAGTTTAATCCCATTGTGGTCAGATTGAGTACAAGGGAGTATTTCAATTTTCCTATATTTGTGGAGATTTGCTTTGTGTCCTAATATATGGTCTATTTTAGAGAATGTTCCATGTGCTGCTGAGAAAAATGTACATTCTGCAGCATTTGGATGAAATGTTCTGTAAATATCTGTTAGATCCATTTGTTCCATGAAATCATTTAATTCAGATATCTCTCTGTTTAATTTTTGCTGGAATGACCTGTCAATTGATGAGAATATTGAAGCCTCTCACTACAATTGAATTTGATGTTATCTGTGACCTTAAATCTAATAGTGTTTGTTTGATGAAACTGGGAGCCCCCATGCTAGGTGCATATATGTTTAGGATTGCAATATCCTCCTTCTGGAGAGTTCCTTTAATCAGTATAAAATGACCTTCTTTATCTTTCCTCACTAATGTTGCTTTAAAGTCTCTCCTGTCAACTATTAGGATAGCAACCCCTACTTGTTTCCTAGACCCATTTGCTTGAAATATAATTTTCCATCCTTTTGCCTTGAGGCAGTATCTATCTTTTCTTGAGAGATGAGTTTCCTGCATGCAACATATGGCAGGATCCTGCCTTTTAATCCAGTCTTCAATCCTGTGTCTTTTGGATGGTGCATTGAACAGTTGATATTAAGAGTTGTTATTGAAAGGTGTGCATTTATTCTGGCCATTCTTTTTATTTTGTAGTGTTTCCTGTTTTCACTTACTTGCTTTTTTAAACTGTTATTTCAGTGGCATTTATTTTTTTCTTATTTCCTCCTGTGTGCGTTTTGCTTTCTCTTCAGCATTAAGAATTCCTTAAAGTATTTTCTGTATAGCTGATTTAGTTGTCATATATTCCTTTAACCTGTTTTTGTTGTGGAATGTCCTTACTCCTCCATCAATTTGGATAGATATCATTGCAGGATAAAGTAATCTTGTTTGATAGCTATTATATTTCAGAACTTGACATACATCATTCCAAGCCCTTCTGGCTTTTACATTTTGTGTTGAGTTATCTGCAGTTATTCTGATAGGCTTGCCTTTGAAAAGGACTTGCTTTTTCTCTCTAACTGCTTTCAGTATATTTTCTTTAGTTTGTATGTTTAATAGTTTAAGTATAACATGGCGAGGAGAGGTTCTTTCCAGACTTTGTCTATTTGCTGTATTTTGCTGAAATTTTGCTTAAATCTCTCCCTAGGCTGGTTTGGCGTGACTTCTAAGCTGCCATCTTACCAAGAAGTCCAGGAATAAACATTTTTATCTGTGCATATGTAGATTTTTTGACACTAACAATTACATAATTTATTTATTTTTTAAGATGAAGTACTACTATATTGTCCAGGCTGGCCTCAAACTCAGGAACTCATGTGTCCTACTGCCTTAGTATCCCTAGTAGCTGACACTATACAGATAAGTATCACTCACCTGAGGAATTTTTCCTTTATTAAGGTCAGAGAATCTTTTTATCAGGAATAAATTTCCTTTTACCTGAAAAATTCTGTATTATGTTTTTAAGTGCAGGTGAGAATTTCACTGCCTGTGAAAATTCAGTTGCATTTACTTGTTTATTTTGATTGTGCTTTATCTATGAAATATATTTTCCAAGTAAATGTGTAGACTTCTTTTTTTGGGTAGTTCTCTGTGGTAGTATTGCTTTCTTATCCAGTCTTAAGGGCATAGCATGATTACCCCTTTGCCATTTTGGAGTAGAGATTAATCTGGCAAGGTAGCTATAGCAACTAATTGAGTAGAACAGTACAATAATAGCTAGCTCTATGGTAATGGCCAGGAGTTGTCACCACTCCCCAGTAGAAGATGGGAGGTAAGGGTCAGGGGATCCTCAGCTGGCATTCCATCTTTGACTCCCTCATGTATACTATTCACTTGTAAGTGGTTTGGAGAGGTGCTCAAGTATATAAGAATTAAAATATATTAATTAAAATTTGGATTCATGATTCAGTTTCCATGATGTGTTCATTGGTGATGTCATGGACCTTTGCAGTGATGCAGCTGCTTTAGAGTCATCCATGAACCTATAAGTAACCCCTAAGCTACACTCTGAAAATAAACTAAAAAAAAAAAAAAATCATTGGTTCACCAAGTTGAAACTTATTGGAATTCTTTGTGCCCTTTCTGTGGTTAACAGACTTTTTTTGTACCTGCCAAGGAAAAGTTAACACTTCCCTCTCTTTTTAAATTTATTGAGTTCCTTTATTATAACAGAAAAATGAACCACATTCTTCCTGGTGAATGAAAGTCACATGTAGTTTTTCATAGAACTATTTTGTGCACAGGAAGGTTAAGGTAATTTTGTTGACTGTTTAAAATAGAAAGTGATGATATAACGGTGGTTGAAGGAACTATTTCTACCCAGAGTTCTTCAATCCTATCCTCTAGATGAATTACTAAGCAAGTACATGTCTATCAGTCACCTATAGGACTTTGTGAAAATACCATCTTGCCTCATTTTCTATTCCAGAGTACCTGTACTGTGACTGGATAATTAACATTTAAACAAGATTCTTGATAATGGTTGTAACAATGCAGTGGCCCTTTGACAACACTGTGACAATTACTGAGATTTTTTTTTTCTCTAAAGTCTACCCTGTAGGTTCCAGATCTCTCTGTTTCTATAATATCTGCCTTCTCAACTCAGGAAATATCCCTATTTTAGTTAAGCAGTCTCTACAGCTTCTTGGTCTGCAATGTGCCTTAAGGCAACAACAACAAAACCAAAAAACAATATAGGCATGTAGTTCAACTCATTTTAGTTTCCTTGTGTTTCCTATTATCCAATGTACAAAAATATTTACAGTTACACACTAATGATTAGTATACTTTCTTAAAAGTTCTTCAGTACATGAGATGGTTTTTGTCAGAAGCATCATAGAGCATGTTGTATAATCTAAGCTGGTTGCAATGTCACTATGTTGTATAATCTTATGAAAGCACAATTGTATACACAATATATGGTTAACATAATTATGTAGTAAATGACTGTACTCAATATATCTGATCTATTTTTATTGAAGGAGAAATTTAGTGTATAGTGTTCAGTTGACATACCCAATAAATGAGGGGCATATATTATCTATTTTGACTGTTCACAACACATTGCGATGTTATGTAAGTGTTGACTAAATGTGCAAAAATTAAATGACTTTTGGGCACCCAGAACTTATTTTTAATTTCTGTATAATTGTGACCTAGAGCTAAGCTCATATGTTAGTTAACAGATTATTAATTTGGCAAGAGATCATTTGAAATTGAATTTCCTGGCTTGTCATTAAAGTGGAATACACATAGGAATACAATTTATCAAAAGGGACCCTTTTAACTCTGAGATTTTCTTTGGTGAGTCATAGGTGACCCAAGTATGTGCTCACACTTTTTTACTTATATCTGGCAGCTGTACACTTCTCGTCAATAAGAATCTTTCTGAAAACGAAACCTTTGAATAACCAAAACCTTTCTAAGACTATAATTTACTCATTTTCTCCTGATATTTTTCCTTGTTTGACTTTGTTTATTTGTTTTAAGGAAACATATCAAGAAACAAATTAATATACTTATTCAACTGTAAAGAAGGAAATGAATTATGGTAATTTCTCATGGAAACTTACCATTAATACTTTCCATAGTACATCAAACAGTCAGAAAGGAATGATAAATCATGCACTTATTCCAGGCCTCATCCAGATATCCCCAATGCAAAGCTCAGAGCAACTTATATTCCTTAACCACATACACTAATCTGCCCATCCTTGGATAACATCATTTTCTCCTCTGTATTTTCCTTGAAGGAGATACCTGTCTTTGACCTAATTTATAAGGGAATTGTGGAGACAAAAAAAAAAAAAAAGCACAGACAGCTCTGATAGATCCAATGTTGTCTTTAAAAGTTGGATAACTTTAGAAATAACCAATTTATCACTCACTTGATACATTTGTCTATTCAATAGTTTTACTGAAAGCCTACTCTATTCCCAGCTATGTGTGAAATCACCAGATATTCAAAGATGAATAAGATTCATTTCCAAGTCTATGAAAACCTAAGCATGTATAACTGGATCCTTCTGTGACTCCTGAAATTAATTTATATTTTTCCATACTCCTGAATAATTACAGTCCTCTTTTCTTATGTTAAGCCAAAAGTCATTTCACTCAATTTCTCTGAATTTGTTCTCTGGGCAACATATAATTTTGATCCTTATTAGAAAAGTCCAACACTGAACATATTACATATCAGGTATTCAGTAATAATTTGTCTAATGAGCATATAAAACTCTAACTGGGTTCTCATACTCAAATTCCAAATCTCTTTTCTAAACAATTTCATTATTTTTCTTGACTAAACAACCCAAATTGGATCAAACATCACTAATATGACATATTATTCACTCCTCAAAAACCACGCTAATTACTTCCCCATGACTTTTTTTTGGCTTGTCACTGTCATCGTAAAGTATGAAAATGGAACCATGCATCCCCAGAATGACTTGGAGGTAGATCACATGGCCTGAAATGTACAACCTCGTATTAACACACTTTTTATATTCCAATTTGTCAAGTATTAACACTGAGATGAGGCTGAAAGTTTGTTATTGCTAATATTGTTTTTATGTCTGAGAAATATGAGCCACCCTCTTATGTGCTTACATTCACAAATTAGTAGACAATAGAATATATCAGTTATTCTGTACTGACTAGATGAAAAATACTCGGAGAAGGTTCTTGTCAGGATGTTACTATCACTTAGTGGGTGTGACACAGAAAGTCTAAATTCAGGCAAAAATGTGAAGTATTTTATAAAGTAAAATGAAGATAGATCCTCATTAAGAAACACTGCAAGTTCAGGTGTCATGAATCCTACTTGAGGCATCATTCAAAATAATAAACCTGTGAACTTTGGTAGATAAAATTATAAGCTCAAATTCATCAGCATAACATGTAGCTTTCATGTAAGTTTGTATATTTTTTTCAGATGAGGGTCATATATTTCCCAGCCCCTTAAACATGGATGTAATCATATAAGTTACATTGGCCAGTGGCATACATGTACACATAATTCAAAGCAGGCATATTAACTGTATTTACAAGTTTGATTTTGATCTCTTTTGCTTATGTCAATATCCTTTCAGAAGTGTGATCCAAGTTGGCCATATCTCCCCAGAGGACAGTAAGAAACACGTGGAAAGGATAGTCACTTTTGTTATCAACCTAAAAATTCCTTGAAATTCCAAACATCCTAGGAGATTCCACCATGTATAAGGAAGGGTTTGTACATTTTGAAAAGTTTTACTCAGGAGCTCGACCAGATATAATTTTTGAAAAAAACCCAACATTTATCATTGTGCTTCTTATAAATAATAAAGGAGTTGGCCATTCTGAAATGTACTGGAAAATTTTATCAATTTCTTTCCTCAGGGAAGAAAATGGCTATGTAAACAAAGCCCATATTTTGGGGCTTTTCTTTCTTTCCCTTTTTCTCCCTCTATCTTTTTTCTTTCCTTTCTGAGATTTTCATCCAAACTCTAATTAAACTTTCAACCTTCCCACCTTTGCCACCCAACTACTGAGGTATATTGGCATGTGTAACCATGCCCATGTAGCACTACTGTGGCAGATGGGGAAGGGGAGTTTATTGGTGCCTAAAGGGCTTGAGAGAAGGGAAATATCCAATTACAGCTCCTTTTATCCACCTGGTACCAGTTAAAAGGAAGAAAACAAAAGTGAAAAATTAGAAGTATTTATGAAGTACACATCCCAGTGATGATCTCATAAAATGTTTGCAGTGCCATCACAGACTGTAAAACACTTCCCCTCTTCTTTTAGGTTGGGACAGGCTCCCAAAATGGAGTTACCAAGGACAGCAGGATGGCAACAGACATAAAGAAGTGGATTATCCACATTCCTCAAGAAACTGCCCAGCCATTATACCTTCCTTGCTTAACAGTGCCCTAGGTCATGGTTTCCTGGTCCCCTTATCCCATACGTTGCCTTCTCATTGTTCTGGTCTTACACTCTAGGTATTTGAAATGAGTAATGTAAAGAACAAATGAGTTATTTTCCCTTCCTCGACTGAAGAAGCCCTATAACACCCACTATCTAGAAACTCAGGTAGGCTGTAGTCCTCTCTTGTGAGCTAGCCTTGCAGCTCATGATTTTCCCAAATAAAAGCTTTCATCTTTGCCTCAAAGTGGTTTACATGGTTTTGGTCACTCCCAAACCTTACATCTGGTGCTCTGACTCAGATAGGAGGCTTCTAGGTACCCTCTTGGGTGGCCAGACCTACTTTCCCCTGATGAGACCATCGAACTGTCATTGACCCTCTGAAGGCTTTGGCTCATCTCTAACTGATACCAGCTTTCACACCCACCACAATTTGGCCTTGCTCTTCTTCCCTTCATCTCCTCTCTCCTAGGTAAGTGTCCCTTTTTAAGTTGGCCTGTTATTGGGTTTGGTCCCTCCTCATGGAAGCCATGCTAGCATGCCAGGCTACACCACTCACCCACTTCTGGTTCCCAACCCCAGGTCTCAAGAAAGATGCACTCTCAACACCTTCAGGTCTCTCGCTGTCTGGTATACCATACCCTAAGGGGCACCTTTTGGTTTGGTTGCATCATCTTGGGGTATTCCCTCTCCCTCCCTCCTCTTTCTCTCCCTCCTGAGCTCTTATCTTTCACTACCAGCTGCTTTTGTCATTGGGAGCACAGTTGCCCACCTTGCCCAGTCTAAAAAGCTGAAAGTTGCAACCTGCAGGGCCTATGCCCACTTGGGAGGTGCAGGCCCTGTTCAATATTGGTGTTCTGTGTAAACCCAGATAAAGCCCTGATTCTTCTTTTCATTCCCTTGTTTAGCCCTTTCCTTGCCTCCTTAATAACTTAAAGCCTCTAATACTTTGGGCGACATCTTATCTTTCTCTGAAACTCTGCCTACCCACAATATAGGCTGGACAATGGATCCAAATAGCCTGATAATGGTACTGTTGATTTCCAAATTCTCACTGATTTAGAGAACTTCTGCCAACGTACAGGCAGGTGGTCTGAATTACCCTATATTCAACCATTTTTCACTCTGCATGAATGGTCTTCTCTATGCTCTACCTGCTCTTCTCACCAGGTCCTTCTAGCCAAGGTCTCAAGAATGTTTACTCATTCAACCCCTCCCCTGTACTCTTCCTCACCCTCTGCTTTAGACCTGGACACTATAGATGACCTTGACCCAACAGCTCCTCCAGGCTCCTCAGTCTCTCTTGACCCCCTGTCTGGTAGCAAGTTTTGATTTTGCTCTCTGGAGTTGTAAATAGAATAGAAATTTAAAATGGGAATTCATAGCTTCTGAATGAATGAATGAATGAATGAATGTGTGAAGGGGACATGGTTGTCCAAAGTCTGTATGAAAAGTGCACTTGAAATGAATGTGTGTGTATGAGTATTATGGGGCTCACAGCCCTAAGGCTGCAGAATAATTTCTGTTCTGAGAAGTGCCATTTAATTATGGAAGATGTTCTCCACCAAGCCCACTGTACTAGATGGCATAGCCAATTTTCACTTTTGAGTGTCCCCCAGAAGGAACACTAAAAGTAATTAAAATAGGCAAAGAAGATTCTCCTTAGAGTTGTAAAAGGACAGGATCAGAAACCTGCCTTGTAGCCTTGAGGGAAGTCTAAAACTCTTCCTGGGATTTAGGGCTCTTTCTTAGCTTCCCTGCTTTGCACAGCCAGGGGGCTACAAGCACAGGGAATCTTATGATCCTGGCCCCAGTATGATGATGTGTGAATTCCAAGTCCCTGTGAACAGATGGGGACTTCTTATAAGAAATGTGTAACTCTTTTTACATTTACTTTATCTTTCTATGCTTCTATGACATTACTAACAGACAACAGCCTCAAAATTTGTGCTTCAATTTAGAAGTACTCAAAATTGAGTAAATTCTAATAATGTTCGAATCTGCTTTCGTATATTTTTTAAAAAATGTGTTTCAGGAAAGTTATAAGAAAAAAGTTCCAAAATCAATAAATGATAAAATCTACATGTCTATTGTCAGGCATTTCATTTAAAACAGACTCATTGGTGATCATTTCTGATGGATTTATAGTTTTTGGTGGGACTGTGTTGTCTTGATTCTTTGAGTTTCTTATATTATATTGTAGTGATTTTTGCATCTTGAATTGATTTGATGCTTCCTAAATATATGGAGGTAGGCATTATGACCCAGTATATGATCTATTTTAGAGAATGTTCCATGGGCTGCTGATAAGAATGTGTAGTTAGTGGATTTGGGATGGAATGTCCGTTAGGTCTAAGTGCTCTATGGTTTTGTTGAGCCCTCTTACTTCCCTGTTGAGTTTCTGTTTGGATGATCTGTGGAGCTCCTATGTTTGGTGCATAACGATTTGTGATTGTGATATCCTCTTGATGGGTTGTACCCTTGATAAGTATGAAGTGGCCATCTTTGTCTGTTATGATTATTTTTGGTTTGAAGTCTATTTTATCTGAAAATAGTATAGCAATGCCTGCTTGTTTATTATTCCCATTTCCTTGGAATATTGTTTTCCACACTTTCACCCTAAAGAAGTGTCTTTCTTTGGTGGTGAGGTGGGTTTCTTGAAGACAACAGATTGAGGGGCATAACTTTCTGATCCATCCTGTTAGCTTATGTCTGCTGATGGGTGAATTAAGGCAATTAATATTTAGGGTCATAACTATGAGGTTTGATTTGATCCCTGCAATGATGTGTTGGTATATGTAGTTTGGTGTTTTCATGGACTTTGAAGTTTTTGTAACTTCTCTGAGTTTCGCTATTGTGATCTGCTTCTTTTAGGCATTTGAGGTTGATTACTTGATTCTTCTGTGTGGAGAATTTCCTGAAAATCTCTTTGTAGGTTTGGTTTTGTGTTCATATATTTGTAAAGCTGAGTTTTATCTTGGAAAGTTTTTCTTTCACCATCTATTATGAGGGATACTTTTGCTGGATAAAGTAGTTTGGGTTAGAAGCTATAGGTTCTTAGACTTTTCAATGTTCCATTCCAGGTTCTTCTGGCTTTCAGGGTTTCCCTTGAGAAGTCTGGAGTAATTCTGATGGGGTTACCTTTAAAAGTGATATGCTATTTTTTCCCTAGCTGCTTTTAGGATTTTCTCTTTGGTGTCAATGTTTAGAGTCTTAATGACAATATGTCTTGTAGAGTTTCTCCCTTGGTCCAGTCTGTTTAGCATTCTGCATCTTGATGGGACTTTCTTTTGAGAGAGTGGGAAATTTTTCTTCAATTATTTTGTTAAATCAGTACTCCATGCCTTTTGTCTGAATTTCTTCACTTTCTGGTATTCCTATGATCTGGATGTTAGGACGTTTAAGGGTCTCCAACAATTCCTTCATTTTCTGTTTACAGAAATTTTTGAACTTATTGAAACTTTTGAACTCTTGAACCATTTCTTCTGTCTTGTCTTCCAGATCAGAGTTTCTATCCTCCACATGGCTGACTCTATTCTTGAGAGCTTCTAAAGAGTTGTTTTGAGCTTGTTCAATTAAGTTCGCATTTTCTCCTATTTTTCTACGTATAGTTTCCATCCCTCTCTCAAGCTCCCTTTTCACACCATTTTCTGATTTTCTTGATTCTTCTTGGAATTCATCCTTGCATTTCTTTATGCCATCATTTAGCATCACCAGCTGATTTTTGAGGTCCTCTTTTTTCACTCTCCTTCATATCTCTTAACTATCTTTGAACATCTACCATTTTCTTATCTATTACCTGTAGTCTAGTGATGGCAGCATCCACATGATCATCATTCCTTTGTTGCTTTTCTGCAAGTTCTACCAGTATCATGGTCAGGGTTGCATTCACATAGCTTCATTTTGGTGTTCTGTTCCTAATGTCCCTTCTATCTTTTGATTAGAGACATTCATTGTAGGACTGGGTGATCTTACTGGATTTACTTGCATTTGATTTTTTCATGTTATTTCTCTTGTGCTTTGATCTACCCATCACAGTGTATGGGCAGGGAAAGTACAACTGTGGTCTCAATGAGTGGGGGACGTGGTGTCTCATGGGGGAGTTGGTCTGAGCTTTCCAGTGAGCAAGCAGACAGAGCAGGCTGAGCTTGCATGGGTGGATGGGTGGGGCACACATAGTGGACAGATGGACAGATCGAGCCTGAGCTCGTGCAGGCCAGCATGCCGAACCTGCCCGTGGTCACGCATAGGCAGGGGTAGTAGGGTGATCTCCCCTGCATAGTGAGGCCAGTGGAACTATGCTGGCCTGGGTTCCCTTTCCTATAGCAAGTACAGGAGTATTATGAGGCTGGGACTATGACTATGGTGGCTGCTTGGGGAGTGGGGTTGGGGGACTGGTGAGCTATCCAAGAGTGAGGGAATCAGCTGATCCACTTTTTCTCCCTCTGTGCCCTCCCACTGGTGATCTATTAGAAATTGCTCTCCCCTAAAAGATCAGTGAACCTGTAACACCTTGCCTTTCTTTCCCAAGGAGGTGTAGCACAGTTAGGTCATTTCCATCTTGAGCAGAAGTTGACATATTTTCTTGTAAACAATACTTGTTGGTGCCATCATTTCCTTTCTCCCTGTCCCTTTTCTGAAGAGGTCTTCCTCTTTGGGGATGCAGGTCCTGCCCATTGGGATTCTAGGTCATGTATTGGGGAGGGGATGGTGATAAGCAATGTTTCTGTTTCTGTACAAATTGTCCCAAGTTGTGGCTCTAACAATCTTTCCTTCCCCACTTCCACAAAATTTCCTGAGACAGGCTGGGAGCATTTTAAGTCTACTTCAGTGACGGGCAATCAGGAGCCTCTGGATCTCTGTTTTGGTAAGTGTTGAGTGCCCTCAGTATCTTTCTCCATCATCCTTGTGCTGATATCAAATTCACTAAGAAAGCAGCACTCTTGCTGGTTTCCCCAATTACTCTGTGGTTTCTGCTGGGACCAGGGTGGAGTGAAATGGGTTCTTTATCTCCTCACATCTAAAAAAGAGAACCAGATTCTCTAACAGAGAATGAAGTCTATCATGTAGCGATACCACATCTTGGTTATCCATTCATGCAATGATGGTAACCTGGACTGATTCTAGTTTTTAGCTATTATGAATTGAGCAGCTATAAACACAAGTGAGCAACTATCTCAGAATGGAGGATGTTGAGCTTTTAGGGTACATGCCCAGTAATGGTAACTCTGTATTTATCCTTACCAGGAGTGTTCATATTGATTCCACAGTGGTGGTACCAGCTTACATTCCCACCAACAGTGAATAAGTGTTCCTATTTCACCACAGCCTTGGCAACATTTATTTTCATTTGATTTTTTAATGTTTTCTATCCTTACTGGGTAAGGTGGAATCTCATAGTTCTTTTAATTTGCATTTCCCTAATTGTTAGGGATGTTCAACATTTTCTCAAGTGTGTGTTAGGCATTTGTAGTTCTTCCTCTGAGAATTCCCTATTTAGTTTTTCTACCCTACATTTGGAGTGGGTTGTTTGATGTTTTTATATTTTTTATTATTTTTTTTGAGTTCTTTGTAGAATCTCGATATTAGGTTTCTGTCAGTTGTATCACTAGCAACAATTTTCTCACATTCAGTGGGTAATCTATTGGCTCTCCTAGTTGCATGTTTATATGTGCAGAAGCTTTTTAGCTTTATGATATCCCATTGGTTGAGTGCTTATTTAATTTCATTGGCTACTGGGGCTTTGTTCAGGAAGTGTTTTCTGAGTCCTATATCATGGAGAGTGTCTCTTATTTTTTCTTCCAGTAGATGAAAAGTTTCAGGTCTTATATTGAGGTCTTTAATCCATTTGGACTTGATTTTTTGTGTATGGAGAAGTGAGAGGTTTTTTTTTCTCTCTTTTCTCTCTCTCTCTCTCTCTCTCTCTCTCTCTCTCTCTCTCTCTCTCTCTTTCGAGGTAAGGTCTCACTCTGGCTCAGGCTGACCTGGAATTCACTATGTAGTCTCAGGGTGGCCTCGAACTCATGGTGATCCTCCTACCTCTGCCTCCTGAGTGCTGGGATTAAAAGCATGCACCGCCACGCCCAGCTGAGTAGTGAAAGGTTTTAATTTCATTATTCTTCATATGGTCATCCCATTTGTCCAACACCATATGTTGAAGATGCTGTCTTTTCTCCAGTCTACATTGTTGACACCTTTGTCAAAGGGCAAGCAACTGTGGTTGCTTGCCCTAAGGTTTGGGTCTTCAATTCTGTTCCACTGGTCTATGTTTCTGTTTTATTCCAGCACCATGCTGTTTTTGTCACTATAGCTTTGTAATACAGCTTTCAATAAGGTATACCACCAGAAGTGTTTCTTTTGCTGATGATATGTTTATAGTATCTGAGGTCTTCTGCCATTCCATATGAATTTTGGGATCATGTTTTCAATCTCTGTGAAGAATGATGTTGGTATATTTATTGGTATTGCATTAAATCTGTATATTGATTTGGGTAGAATTGCCATTTTTACAATATTTATTCTATCTATCAAGGAGCATGGGAGGTCTTTCCATATTCTCATGTCTTCCTCTATATCTTTCTTGAATTTTTTTATGTTATCATTATATAGTTCTTTCAGATCTGTTGTTAGTGTTATTCCAAGGTATTTAACTTTTTGTTGCTATTGAAAATGGGACAGCCTCACTTATTTCTTTCTCTATATCTTGGTTTTTTAGATATAGAAAATCTACTGATTTATGTGCATAGATTTTGTATCCTGCCACTTTGCTGAAGGAATTTATCATCTTTAGAAGTTTTGAGATAGAGATTTTTCAGGTCACTTATATATAGGATCATGTGATCTGCAAATAGAGTTAACTTGACTTCTTCCTTTCTAATTTGAATCCCTTTTATTTCCTTCTCCTATCTTATTACTTGGTCTAGTACTTCTAGTATTATGTTGAAGAGCAGTGGTGAGAGTGGGCACCCCTTTCTAGTTCCCAATCTCAGTGGGAACTCATTGAGTTTTTCCCCATTAAGTATTATTTGGGCTTTTGGAGCTTTTATAGATAGCCTTTCATGTGTTGAGATATAAGCCCTCCATGCCTATTCTTTCCAGTGTTTTGACCATAAAGTATTGTTGTATTTTGTCAAAGGGCCTTCTCTGTATCAATTGAAATGATCATGTGGTTCTTATGGTTCAGTTTGTTTATGTGGTGTATAATGTTGATGTTTTCCACATGTTAAACCATCTCTGCATTCCTGGAAGGAAGCCTACTTGATCAAGTTGGATAATGGTCTTGATGTGTTCTTGAATTCAGTTTGCAAGGATTTTGTTCAGGATCTTTGCATCAAATGTCATTAGGGATATAAGCCTATAGTTTTCTTTCCTTGTTCCATCCCTGTCTGGTGATGCCAGCTTCAAAAAAAGAGTTGGGAGGATTCCCTGGTCTTGAATTATTGTGAATAGTTCAAGAAAAATTGGTTTCAGTTTTCCTATGAAGGTTTGATAGAATTCAGCTGAGAATCAATCTGGTCCTGGAATTGTCTTTTGGGGGTGGTTTTTGATTACATTTTCAATCTCCATGGATCTAATAGGTTTGTTTAGATCTTAATCTGCTCTGAGTTTAGTTTTGGTAAGTGGCATGTGTCTAGGAATTCATCCATTTCTTCCAGATTATTCAGTTTTGTGGAGAAGAGGTTTTGGAAGTATGCCCTGATGGTTCTTGCAATTTCATTGATATTTGTTGTGATCTCTACTTTTTCATTTCTGATTTCGTTAATTTGAAGATTCTCTTTTTTGTGCTTGATCACTTTGGCCAGGAGTTTGTCAATCTTGTTTATTTTTTTCAAAGAACCAGCTTTTCATTTCTTAGTTTCCAATTCATTAATTTCTGCTCTAATCTTCATTATTTCTTTCTGTCTAGAGTTCTTAGGGTTGGATTCATCTTGTTTTTCCAGAACCTTAAGGTGGATAGTCAGGTTAGTCAGGCTATTGATTTGGGATCTCTCTTTGTCATGAAGGCATTTGGTGCTATGAATTTTCCCCTTATGACTGCCTTCATTGAGTCCCATATGTTTTGGTAGGTTGTATTTCATTATTCAATTCTAGGAATTTTACAATTTCTTCGTCATTTTCTTCCACTACCCCTTCATTGTTTAATAGGGTGTTGTTTAGTCTCCAGAAGCTAGTACAGTTTTTGATGTCTCTTGTTAATTTCTAGCTTTAACACATTGTGATCTGACATGATTCAGGAAGTTGCTTCAATTTTTCTGACTTCATGAAGGCATGCTTCATGGCCTAATATATGGCCAATTTTGGAGAAGGTTCTGTGGGCTTCTGAGAAGAATGTGTATTCTGTAGAGTTTTGGTGGAAAGTTCTATAGATATCCATTTGGTCTAGTTGATCTATGATGTTGTTGAGCTCTATTATTTCCTTGTTTATTTTATGTTTGGATGACCTATTGATAGTGGAGTATTGATGTCTCTAACTGTGATGGTGTTGGTATTTATTTCCATTTTGTTGTCAAGCAGATTTTGTTTTTATAAAATATAGTGCCCCTGTGTTTGGTGCATATATATTTGTGGTTGTGATGTGCTCATGTTGGATCATTAACTTGTTGAGTAAGAAGTGGCCTTCCTTGTCCTTTTTGATTATTTTTGGGTTGAAGTCTATTTTATCAGATATTAATATAGCAACACCTACTTGATTTTTATTTTCATTTGCTTGGAATATCATTTTCCAACCTTTCACCCTGAGGAGGTGTCTATCTTTAGTAGTGAGATGGATTTCTTGAAGACAGCAGATAGAAGGATCCAGTTTTGTTTCTTATCCATCCTGATAACCTATGCCTATTGATGGGTGAGTTGAGACTATTAATATTTAAGGTTATTACTGTGAGGTTTGAATTATCCCTGCCATGATGAGGTGTTTCATGGGGTTTGGTGCTGTCTTGTGTTATGTACTGTTTTAGCATGACTTAAATGGTTATAGCGATCTTCTTCTTGTTGGTTCTTGAGATTTGTTGTTTGAATGTTTTGTGTGTTTTCCATCAAGTATTCTCTGTAGGTTTGGCTTTGTGTTCATATAATCATAGAGTTGACTTTTTCATGGTATTTTTTTTTTTTTTTTGAGGTCTGCTCCTCCATTGCTCACTGCCGCTTTCCCTTCACATTTCTTGAGTTGCGGAGAGCTCCGGTGTGAGTGGAAGCTCTCCTCACCTGGCTTTTCCTGTGGCTCAAGCCGAGCCTGGCAGCTTTCCAGTGTGCTGCCACCGCCACGGTCGGTGGACCTGCCAGGCCACGTTTGACGGCCTGTGCAAGCTCTGGATCTCTTCTACTTCTCCACTGCCATTTCGATTTCCTATACACCTCACTTTTTAGTAAAAGTGTGTATTTTGCTGAGTTTTTTCGGTCTTTTTCCCCCTAGGCTGCTTTGGCGTGGTACCTAAGCCACCATTTTAACAGGAAACTCATGGATTTTTTTTTTTTCTTTCAGAATCTATTATGAGGGATACCTCTGCTTGGTAAAGTAGCTTGGGTTGAAACCCATAGTTTTCTAGACTTTGAAGAGTTCTGTACCAGGCCCTTCTGGCTTTTTGGGTGTCCATTGAGAAATATGATGTAATTCTGATGCAATTGAATTTGTATGTTGTGAATTGCTTCTCTCTTGCTGCTTTTAACAGTCTCGCTCTTTTGCTTTCTTTTCATTGTTAAGAGTTTTAACTATGAGGTGTCTTGGGGAGTTTTTTTTTACTTTGTCCATTCTTGCATTTGAACAAGTCTTCATAAAATATAATCAACTGGTTGTTGAGGTTTTCTATTTCTTGACTTACCTTCAATTTATTCATATCTCCTTGGAGATTTATAATGCTTCTTTTAATCAAGTTAAGCCTACTTACAAAAGCTGAATGCTCTAAGAGATGATTCTGTTCAATTTCATTGATATGATTGTTGGTTCTTTGATAGTTTGCTTCAAGTTAAGCTATTTTTTAAAATCAGGCTGTGTTTTTATAAAATATATTGTATTCATTTATTTGAGAGACAGAAAGAGGGAGGGAGTGAGGGAAGGAGAGAGAGAGAGAGAGAGAGAGAGAGAGAGAGAGAGAGAGAGAGAGAGAATGGGTGTGCTAGGGACTCCAACCACTGCAAACAAACTCCAGATGCACGAAGCCCCTTGTGCATCTGGCTTACATGGGTCTTGGAGAGCCAAACTGGGATCCTTTGGCTTTTTAGGCAAATGCCTTAACTGCTAAGCCATCTCTCCAGCCCTGGTTGTTGTGTTTTCATTTTTGAGAATGAATTTCTGTTGATTTCTTTGGAGGCTTCCTTAGTAGGACTAGGCATCCTTGGTGAAGATCTCTCAGTTTTCTGACTTTCATTGTGTGTGTGTGGTTGTTGTTGTTGCCTACCCATTTTAGGAAGACACTTATTTTATTGAGTAGGAAGCAAAATTTTGTCCTTTGGTCCACTCATCCTCTGACTCGGGCAAACAGGGATGTTGACCGTTGGTGGCCAGTCAGGATACCAGATCAATGGCCTGATTCCACAGCTCACATAGGGATGAGGCTTCCCTGAACAAGGCACAATGGGACCTACCAGTACTAGTGGACTGGGAGCAGAAAGTGAACAGGGATCTGGCCTACTTCATGCTCTGCGCTCCATGACACAGACCAGTTCAAGCAACCCAGACTGAGGAGGAGAGAGGATCCCAGACACAGGGGTCTGGCCTACTCACTCCAGGCCACCATGCTTGCCCACATTCTATCCCCTAAATGAACTCAGATCTGGAAGCTGGGAGGAGACCAGAAATGGGTTTGGCCTACTTACTCCACACTGCTGGGACTGCTCACACTGTGCAAAGAAACTCAGACCTGGGATCTGGGAGGATTCCAGAAATGGATCTGGCCTACTCATTTCAGGCCACCTTGTCCACCCCTTTTTGTGTTTTTTAATACTTTTTTTCCATTCCATAATCTTATCCATAATTCTGATAGCCACCTTAGGGTTACCTCATTTGCATATCAGTGTGCAGCTGACAGTGGCCAAGGTTTCTGGTTGCCATGGTGATGTTGTTACTGTTCTGCTAGTGTCTTATATTATCTACATATAATTAATGAACTGGTGCTCCTAACAATTGTGTGTGATGGTCATTAGTCTATTGGGGGTCAGGGTCAGAATCTCATAGCTTGAATGAGTGTCCCCCATAGACTAAAATCTGTTGTTAAAGCTTGTAATTTGCGTCTCCAGTCACCTGGCTGGGAAAGGTATCATTGGGGCAGATCTTGGGGCCCATCCCTAAGGGTTGTTTGGGGTTAGTTCTGGTTTCCAGCCCAAAGATATGTGGAACAGTCTTAGCTCTGGCCAGGTCTTTTCCATTTGCTGTTGGTTTCTGCCAGTGATGGAAAATCCCCCCCTCCCGGATCTAAAGCTTGAAATAAATTGCTTCCTTCCAACGAATCCCTTTCCTCCAATAAACTCTGTCTATTTGGAAGTTCATCCCAACAATATGCAGGTGGCTATAAGAATATCTAATTAATTTCAGACTGTGGTGATAATCAGAAAAAAGTAATTAAAAAGCCAGCAAGGGAATAAGAATCTGACTAGAGGAGAGATTAATTCACATATGGTTTAACTCATATTTGAAAGTATTTCTTAAGCTACTCTGCAGACAATGTATTAAAGCCAGGCAAGAGTGAAAGCAGAAAGAATAGCATTAAGAAGTTATGCAATAGTTCAGTAGAGAGAAGATAGCAGAATGGGCTTAAGGGACCACAGTGTCTTACAGACACTTATATATACAGACACTTAAATATACTTATAAAATTGTACATACATTTGACTTGCTTTTAGATAAATCATGTATGTTAAGAATGTTTTTACATAGGTAACATAGATCCATTGCCTTTAACACGAAAAATAAAGTGCAACATTCCAACACTTATTTGACTTATGTACTTTTTGACTGGATGACATATAGGCTATGCTGGTTTGAATGTGATTGCATGTCTCCATAGCATTAACTATTTTTGAGCAAGGTTAAGGTTTTTTTTTTAGTCTCCAGCAGTCTGCTGGAGGTGGGTGTGGATCCTGGAGTCCAGCCTTAAGGTATGTTTGAGAGATGATCAGAATTCCAACCCAAAGGTGTGATCAGTTTGAGCTCTGGTGCTTTTGTGCTTGCTGGTGTTGGTGTTTGCTTGCTGCTATTTTGTTTTTCTGTGCTTGAGTCCATTGAAGTAAGCAGCTTCTTCCATCTTTGATGAAGTTTCCCCAGATTTGTAAACTGAACTATGCCTTTGTGTCAATTTAAATCTATGTCTTCCAACAGACTCAGGTGTTACTGAGTTTGTAGTTTCTGTCCCTAGCAGGCCAACTTCTGCAATGGGGCTGTCACTGGACATAGATCTTAATTCCAGCCTGAGGTATGCAGAGTGAGCTCTTCTGGGGTCCCTGAAGTTTGGTGCTTGCTTGCTTGTGGCGCTGGCTGCCAGATGGTGGCTCTTTGTCTCTGCAAGGATCTGTGTAAAGGGGCCAGCTTCTACCACCATCAATGGAAATTGCCTTGGATCTGTAAGCTTTAAATAATCCCTTATTCCCATAAACTTTACCTAGTTTGGAGGTTCATCCCCTAAGTGTGGAGCTGACTACAACTACTTCCTCCCATATATTGCATCTGGTTGGATATCTGTCTCAGCAACATGGAGCTGACTACAACATATACAAATTTGTTTGTTTTTCCTATTTATTAAAGGACAATACAATGAGTATGTGTAAATTTATCTCATCGTGAAGATATATAGGTTCACTTTCTCCTTTTTTAGTGTGTGTGTATATGAATGATGCATGCATGCGTGCGCAGATGCACATGCCTCATGCATAGACATGTGGAAACCATAGGATTGCTATTCCACCTTAATTCTTTGAAACTGTGAAACTAGCTATGTTTAGTTAGACTGATTGACCATATAGCTTCCTATCCCTTCCTCCCTTACCACTGGGATTGTAAGCATACAATGTCATACTTTGTACATGGGTTTTGAGAATGGAACTGAGGTCCTCATGCTTGTGCTTTAAGCTGTCTTTACCAATGAGCCATCTCTTTAGCCCCACAAGTGGAATTTCTGTGCATACTTAACACTGTATAAGCATTGATTCTATTTGCCTAAAAGGCTACACTGATTTCCACTTCCATGAGTAGAATATGACATACAGGTTTGCCTTGTATATAACTAAAATGAAATATTATCATTTCAAATATTTTTCAGCTAATAGGAAAATTATTTTTTATATGTGTACTATTGAGGAAAAGAAAAATCAATTTGTTTTGTTTAAGGATTATACCAGCATTTGTGATCCTTTCTATTCCTGTCATAAGATTAGATGAACCAAATATTATTATATTGTGTTCTTAGGGCAGTCATAACAAATTTACACAACTTTGAAGACTCAGAACAACAGAAATATATTTTACCACAGCTCTGAAGTTCATAAATCTCAAATTATCATGTTGTTGGGGCCACATTCCTGGATATGACTCTACAGGAGAATCTTTTACAGGCCTCCTCTAGCACCTAGGGATTGTCAACATTCCTTGGTAATTTTGGTTTGTAACTATATCATTTCAATCTCTATTTTGTGGTTCACATTGCCTTTTTCTCTGTGTATGGATGAAAAACCCCTTTATGTCTCACCTTGTAAGATCACATGTGATTATATTTACAGTTCACTCAAGTAACCTAAATTAATCTTTAACTCAAAAAAATTGATTTTTCTTTTCCTCAGTGATACAGAGAAGCCATATTATCCTAGCACAGAAGTCTCAACTTTCATCATAAATAAAAGGGGAAAAAATAGGGGTGGATTTTGAGTTGGCAGCCATCACTGTGTGAACAAAAGGACCATAACTTATCTGTTTTCATCTTATATCCACATTCATACTGTCAAATTTCTTATTACCAAGCAAATTACCTGAATTTGGATTGGGAAAGTCAATATATGAAGCTCAGTTATGACTTTCCTTATACCTCTCATTGTAATAATCTTGCTCTCATTTTCTTTTACTCTTACCTAATATTCAATCTTAGTAGAGAGCTTTGTATATTTCACTGCCTTGCAAAGTAGCTCCTCATTTGAATATTTCATAAGAACCATAAGATTGGCAGCCCAGGGAAGTCAAGTGACTCTCCAAAGTCATCCAAATGCCTCCTGCAGCAAAAATCACATCACACAACTGGAACTCCACAGCATTGCTTTACGAATTCACTCAATATTCCCATTATTATGATCATGGTCTTATTTCTTTCATGTGGAAAGCACTGTACAAGATATTAATAAGATATATTTTGGACCAAAAGGCTGGAGGAAAATGGGAAAACGAATGAGTTAATTTGGGAGAAAAACATAAACCTAAACATCCCTGAACCTTAGTGCCCTCAGGCAGTAGGAAATCTGAGCTCACCGTCCAGTTAAGACAGCTCTCTGCACAAACCTCAGCAGGATACTCCAGAATGGCTGTGCACCTGCTGCACAATATTGGCAAATGGAGTTCTTTCAAAACAGGCAAACCAGGGTGCACTGGAATTAGGCTTCAGAGGATCACTCATGCCTAGCTAGTTTGCAGGATAATGACAGTGAGTCCAGATGGTCTGCATACTGTGATGCGTAGATTATACTGAATGTCTGTGAATGCTCACATTCAAATTCCCATTGCAACATCCACTTCTATTATACAAATTCCCTTAAATAAAAGTAGAAAAAAATGTAAAGTCCAAAATAAGATATTAAAATTATTACTCACTTGTGTCATGAATTATACATTTTAATTTACCTAATCATTGTGTCACAACAGGTTTATGGGGCCAGCCCTGAGAAAGCATTTCCATTCAAATGTACAATTTCAAGAAAAAAATATTTTCTCATGTAGTTGTGCTTTCATGTTTATATCTAAATGTTAATGCAAGTGTTTGCATTACATTTTTTAATATGGAAAATGATTTTTGACACTTTATTTTTTTACTATTTTTCTTCATTTGAGGAAAGATCTATCTCTAGCACAGGTGACCCTAGAACTCACTCTGTAGCCCAGACTGTCCTAAAAAAATCACAGTAATCCTCCTACTTCAGACTCCTGAGTGATGGGAGTATAGACTCACATGAGCCACCACACCTGGATTATTTTTGTCATTTGAATGAGAATGTGGCTAATAGGACATTTATATGATTATATGTAACTTAATCAGAAAGATGCAATTAGTACTCTAAGGTTTATGTTCAGTTTTAATGTGTATATAAATATAATGTTTTGTGTTTCCCTCAAGCCCTACCTCTAAGCCCACTTCTATTTCCATACATTGCTACATCTGAGTCTAAAGATAGCTTATATTTGATTTTATCACCAGAGAAAATGCCTTGGAATTTTTATTTAAGAAAATTCATTTCTTCTTTCTAAGGTTCAATTATTTGAAGAACTATATTTAGTAGAACAGCATAGTGTATAATTATACACACAAGTATGTTCAACTACTGATTGAACTTGGGAAAGCTACTAAATTGATCAAAGCTCCAGTTTACTTATTGCCAAAATAAAGATACTAATACTTCCCTAAGAATGTTCAATAACTGAATACTGATTAGACATTTAGCATTGTGCTGGACACATAGTGAGTCACAATCATTATTTATGCAGCTTATGTAAAGCAAACTTATGCTTGAAAGTCATTATAAAAGGTAAAATTATGCATATGCTCAGGAAATAGTCTCACTATCCCATATCAAAAATGAAACAAGAAAATTTGTTCATTATTTTATTTTTGTTAACTAAAATAAACTCTGCAAATAAAAATAAAGATCAATGCATTTGAGCTCATAACCATGTAAATCTTCCATGACAGAGCCCCAGACCATCAACCCTCTCATCTACCACAAACAGAGGCATTATAATTTATAAAAATGTTTTAAATTTCCCAAATTTTACAGTGTGTAAATATAAAAGTTTTCTAAGAAAGCAATTGGGCTAACCTCTCAGGAGAATAAGAGGCAAAGGCTGTATATAGTGCAAATAAAAGACAGATGAATTGACTGGCGTATGGGAAAGTACTCAAACTTTACTCACAATTAAAAAAAAATTCTTTTGAATCCCCAAATATGCTTCTTCTACTGCCTTCATGAAACTTAATTTAAAATGTTAATTGTTAAATTGTAGTTTTACTTCCTTTTTATTTCAACAGAAAGAAGTTTATTTAGGATGTTGCAAGGAGCAATGGGATGTGCATTAACAAGAGTACTGCCTGTAGCCTATAATTTTACTTTCTAATGATTTTCAGGGAAAAAAATCTATTATCAAAATGATTGACAGATTCAGTAACTATAGTTAGGAGTGTTAGCATTGGCATTGTGCCCCTGAGCCCTAGTAAAAAGCCAGGATCTATGGCAGGCTTCTGTGACTCCAGCATACTGGCAGTGAGATGGAAGGTAGAGAGAGGAGAATTTCCCAGAAGCAACCAGCAAGCCCAGCTAAGAAGAGCAACAGAGCAAAATTACAACAGAAGATTGAGATCTTGAAAAAAATAGTCACTGTCTCAAATGGAAAGGTAAGGACTGACCTGAAAACAGAAAATAATCATTTGCCCTCAACAAAATAACTCTGGTGCACATGAACCTGCTTCTCCTCCTCTCCCTCCCTCTCTCTCTCTCTCTCTCTCTCTCTCTCTCTCTCTCTCTCTCTCTCTCTCTCACACACACACACACACACACACACACACACACACACACACACATTGAGATGTTAAATCTCTGATTGTCAACTTGAGAGGATTGAGAATCACCAGGTAAACAAATCTTTGTCAAATCTGTGAAGAATTTTCTATATCGGGTTAGTTGAGATAGGAGGACCCACCCTAATTGTGGGCAGGGCCATTCTCTGGTCTAGGTTCATCTCTTTAAAGAAGAGAAAGCTATCTAAGCATTCAGTGTTCATCACACTCTAGTTTCTCCCTGTTGATGAGATCATATGATGATGTGATGCTGGCTCCTTAGGCTCCTGCCATGTACTCCTTTCCCTACGGACTCTACCTATGAAACTGTAAGGCAAAATCAACTCTTTCCTTTCTTAAGTAACTTCTGGTCACGTATTTTGTCCCAGCAATGAGACAGTGACCAATACACATACACACTTGTTTTTTTTAAGAATAGAGATTGTTTGGGCACATAATTATAGAAGCTGGAAAGCCCAAGAGCATGGTGCCAGCATCTACTTGTTATCCAGTGACTGTTGTTTTGCCTCATCATAACAAGTAGAGGACATCTCATGCCCTAAGAAGGAAGATTTTAGCTCTGGACATTTTTCCTCTTCTTATTAAGGCACTATTACCATCATAGGAGTCTCATCCTAATGACTTAATCTAATTTTAATTACCTCCCAAGGCTTCACATCCAAATACCACTAACACATGGATTTGATGATTAAATTTCCAAATTACAAGTTTATTGGGAACACATTCAATCCATACTAGGTATATAGGATAGCTTTGCTAGGCATTTTTTATCACAATCTAAAACAAAGCATTTGCACTAGGCCGATGTTTGCTCACATAGACTCCTCTTCCTCCTTGACAAAAATACATCATAACTACTTTGACATGTCTATCATATAGGTATAAGCACTGGACATTAAAAAGTCTCCCAGATAATATTGATGCGCAGTGGAGCCTCGGAACCATTAGATGAGATCATCTGAATACCTCCAGCTTAATATCTGATTCTCAATGATGTACAGAAGTAGGTATATTTTAAAGCAATTTATAGATGCTTATAAGAATTAAAAATACTCCTCAAATAAAAGTAAAGTTCATTGTACAGTGTAACCATGCCACTTGAAGATTGATTTGGAGACCATATATATATATATATATATATATATATATATATATATATATATATATATATATATATATAAAATATTTTATTTTATTTATTTGAGAAAGAGATAGAAAGGGGAAGAGAAAGAAAGAGAGAGAGGGAGAGAATGGGCATGCCAGGGTCTTCAGCCACTGTGCCACCTTGTGCATCTGGCTTATGTGAGTCATGGGGAATCTAACCTGGCTTCTTTGGTTTTGCAGGCAAGAGCCTCAACCACTAAGCAATCTCTCTGGACCATAATATGGCAGTATATTCAAAGTTAATTTTCATAGGGAATCACTTAGAGTTGTGTATGTTCTGTAACTTTCTCCATCTCTGTTACTTGCTTTTATTTATGACAAATATGTTATCAGCCACCATAAATTTTACCATTTCCATTAAATGTGAGAATATGTTGTACAGGATATTTAGTACTGCAGCTTTCTCTGTTTCAGACTAATTATATTGTAATTGCAGAATAGTCCATTCATCATTTTGTAGACTCATATTTTCATATTCTCATTCTCTTAAACTATAAACAGTTCATTCAAGAGGCACAAAAAATGCAGAAGGGCAAAGAAAATCAGGTCAACTGTGATAACTTAGTCCAAAAATTAAATGACATATGTTAAAGAAACCATACTTCTTATTTTAGAGTTAGAAAGCAATTTTAAAGAATTCCCAGAGAACATATGGTGCTTGCAAAAGTGTCACAAGTAAGAACATCCAGCCTGGATAGTGGTACTTACTGGAAACCACAGGGCTCTGTTAATCAGCATTCTGTGAAGTTTGAAGTAAATCATATTGTGGTTTCTCACCCTGTTTTTTTTTTCCAGAACAGAAAACAAAGGACATTAGTTCAAGAGCCCTTTAAGCGTCAGATTGATGTGGCATAAAGATCCTAGAGTGAGAGGAGAGAGAGGGAGAGAGAGAGAGAGAGAGAGAGAGAGAGAGAGAGAGAGAGAGAGAGAGAATAGAATAGAATAGAATATTTAAATTAATTTTGATCCTGGAATGGCAAAAGTTAGTAAGAACATCTACTTACTTCATAGCACATATGATATATTTGTGAGCTGTTTTGTCACATAAGGTATTTATTTATAAACTAGAAAAAGCAAGTGCCAGAGAAAATGGGGCATATTGTTTCTAAAGCAACAGCTCTCTTCATGATATTTTGCCCAGGCACAATTATTTTTTAAATTAATAAAAGCCAATGGAAACATAATTATTAAAGAATAATTATTTATATAAAATAAATTATGATTTATAACCTTTTATGATCTACTAAGAAGGGTGTATCTTTTAGTTTTATCATCTTTATGGGGGGACTTTTTGAGACAGGATCGCCTTCTGACTCAGTCTCCCAAGTGCAGAGGTTAAAATGTGCCTTCCCATACTTGGCTAAGAAGGGTGGATTGCAGGAAAATTACATAGTTTGTTAAGTAAAGTGATGAATATAAAAATCCAAAATAAGAGAAGCTGATAAAACTGAACCAGCACGTATGTTGCAGTCAGGAGGTTCTCATTGCTTGTAGAAATCATCCAACTAAGAACAGCTCATGGGAAAAAGAGGTTTATTTTGGCTTACAAACTTGAGGGGAAGCTCCACGATTGCAGGGGAAAATGATGGCATGAGCAGAGGATGGACATCACCCTCTGTCCAACATCAGGTGGACAATAGTAAAAGGACAGTGTGCCAAACACTGGCATGGGGAAACTGGATATAACACCCATAAGCCTGCCCCCAACAATACACTGCCTCCATGAGGCCTTAATTCTCAAATCTCCATCAGCTGGGAATTTAGCATTCAGAAGTTTATGGGGGACAGCTTAATCAAATCAGCACATTCCACCCCTGGCCCCCATAAACTGATAAACATCCATTATGTAAAATACAATGCATTCAGTCCAACTTTAAAAGTGAACATAGTTTTTTATCAATCCCAATGACGTTCATATTTCCCCATAATCCAAGGTCTTTTAACTTAGCCATAATACCAAAAATCCCCCCAAAACCCATAATGGCACAGAATAAACATTCACAATGCAAAAGATGGAATTGGGCATAGCAAAGAATATTCAGCCAATACTACATTTAAAACAACCAGACAAACATCAAGCTCTGTAGCTCTAAATCCAACAACTCTAGTCAATGACAAATCTCCAAGTCCAATAATTCTAACCAGCAAAAAGTCTCTGGCATTCCAATTCCGCCCCTCCAGCTAGGCTACTCACAGTCCTGGCAAACGTCATCAGGGCCTGCAGCTCTCCTTAGAAGCCATCTATTGGTTGCAGCATCTCCACTGGGTTTTCGCTGCAATCTACAGTTCATCTTCATGGCCCCATGGGGTCTCTATGCAGGCAACCAGCAAACCTGCTTCACACTGCCCATGACCACTTCCTAAACACAAGACCATGTTGCAAACTCAATGACCCTCTCTTTCCTGCATTTCCTGTATTCCACAATACCAAGTAGGGTGCCAATTTGTTAATCCAGGGGGGAATAAAGCAGACTTTGAAGAACAGGACCCTTCCTGAGCACTCAGGCCCCTTCAAAAAGTCTTCATTTAAGCCGGGCGTGGTAGTACACATCTTTAATTCCAGCAGTCGGGAGGCAGAGGTAGGAAAATTGCCATGAGTTCAAGGCTACCCTGAGATGACAGAGTTAATTCCAGGTCAGCCTGGACCAGAGTGACACCCTACCTTGAAAAACCAAAAAAAAAAAAAAAAAGTCTTCATTTTTCCTGTTGCCCCACTGGAGGTTAGCTAGCCCAGTCTCAAAGGTTGTAATCTTTCAAACAATTTGCAGGTGAGTGGACAGCAGTTTAGGCCCAGAGGTTTCATTTTTTCTGTGCCATATCCCTCTGCTTATACCAGTACATTTCTACACAAAGCAACCCTGCACAACTTCTCAGGATGTGGGCGTAACTGCAAGCCTTTCACACAAACTGCCTCTAGCCTAGTCCAAGCAAAGCTCTTTCTCACCCTCATAAGCCAAACTTCACAGTCCATAGGTCTTGGCACACTCAGGTCTTGCAGCTCTTCTGACCATAATAGTCCATCAAGCTGTTCTTACAGTGCTGCAAGGCATCTCTTAGGCCAAGGTTTCAAATCCTTCCACATTAATCTTGAAAATCATCTCCAAAAGGCCAAAGCCACACAGTCAAGTATCTAGCAGCAACAGCTCAGCTGGTACCACTTTATTATTGGAGTCAGGAGGTTCTCATCGCTGGTAGAAATCACCCAACCAAGAGCAGCTTGTGGGAAAAAAGAGGCTTATTTTGGCTTACAGGCTTGAGGGGAAGCTCCACGATAGCAGGGGAAAATGATGGCATAAGCAGAGGGTGGACATCACCCTCTGGCCAACACCAGGTGGACAATAGTAACGACACAGTGTGCCAAACACTGTCATGGGGATACTGGCTATAACACCCATAAGCCAAACAATACACTGCCTCCTTGAGGCCTTAATTCCCAAATCTCCATCAGCTGGGAACTTAGCTTTCAGAGCACCTATGTTTATGGGGGACACCTGAATCAAACCAACACAATGTACAACACATAAAGTTGAGAAACAAAGGAAATATCAAGGAGATACTTGCATTAGTGAAGCAGAGTGTTAAATGGAATTTTTTTGTGTCTTTATGGAATTTCTGCAAACCCTTAAAATTTAGAAGAAAATAAAATAGTGGTAACACAGTCTGACACACTAAAGAGAGATATTAGACCAATCTATACTAAGATATTGTATAATGGTTATAAGACATATTTAAGTTGGATCTGTTAACAGAAAACACTCATTGTCAAGTCATATAATGAGTGGCAAAAATTAATTTTTGAAAATTCTGTATGCAAAAGCATTTGAACCTGATAAGCCTACATTTGCAGAGTAGAGGGCAACATGGAAAACTGTGGCATGAACATCACTTCTATCAGTGATTAAGGGACATATTTATTGTGAAATTGTTACAGATCATCTGGAAGCAAATAACCATATTGTTTTGAAATAAGTTATGCTCAGGGGTACTGACAGCACTGTTTAGGAAGTACCCTAAACAATAATTATTGAGTCAGCATTCCAGCTTTGAATGAAGGTAATAATAAGGACTCATTGAGTAATAGTATTGCACCTAACCTGGGACTCTCATAAGAGCACTTTTAGTGCAGAAATCTCTCAAGTGCCAAAAAAAATGTGTCTCAGTAAAGGAATTAATGCTTGAAGCCTAGGCACAAAGTACAGGCTTCCAGGCACAAATTACAAGATCATAACTCAGGTTGCATTTTCAATAATGGCAGTAATACCCTGCATAAAACTACCTTACTACAAATAACAATGTAAACTCTGGGATACAGATATTTTTTGAACGGGGACAAACCCATCAGGTGTAAAGTTAGCCTTTGGCTTTGGGTTTTATTACTGTAAAAAAAAACACGTATGACATGAAGTTTACCATTTGAAAGTGTACAATGTAGTAGCGTGTACTAAATTCATAACATTCTGCAGCCAATAACATTGTCTACTTCTAGGGCATTTTATCACTCCCCCACAAAAAAGCCCCAGACATTGTAAACAGTCATTCTCCATTTCCCCATTTCTACAGAATGTAGCTTCTAGAAATATGCTTTCAAGTGTGTGTGTGTGTGTGTGTGTGTGTGTGTGTGTGTGTGTGTGTGTGTAGCTGTATATGCCCTGTGTGCCCAGGTGAGGAGACCAGAGGACGATGGCTGGTGCCTTCCATTGATCACTCTTCTGCCTTATTTCCATGACACAGAGTCTCTCACTGAACTAGTATTTCAAATTGCTTTTTGTTTTTTCTAGTTAGCCTGGATGACAGTGAGCACCAGGAATCAACCTTTCTTCATACTCCTTAGCACTGGGATTCTGGGCATGTATGGCCATGCTTAGGTTTTTACATGGGTGGAAGGGATTGACCAGAGATCCTCACTGTTGTGCAGCAAGCATTCTTACTCACTGAGCCCTGTGCATTGAAGAATCTGGCTTCTCGTTTCTTTCACTTACTACAGCAGTGTTTCTATGCTTCATCCCTATTGTTGCATATATCTGTTCTTAATGCCTTTTAATGGCTGAATAATAACTCACTGTATAAATACAACACATTTGGCTTATCCTTTCAGGAGGTGCTAGGCATTTGGATCATTACTACCTTTTGGGTATTATGAACAGCACAGTTACTATTAATTTGATTATACATTTTAATTTCTTCTTCATATATTTCTAGGAGTAAAATTACTTGAACATATGATAATTTCACATTTTTTTATTTGAAGTAAAGAGGGTCTCACTCTCATCCAAGCTGTCTTGGAACTCACTGTGTAGCACATATTGTTCATGAATTCATAAGAATCCTCCTACCTCAGCCTGTTAGTGCTGGGATTAAAGACATGCACCACCACACCTGACATTCACATAATTTTTAGAGGAGCTGTCCAACTCCATCATTTTATTTTCTTATAAGTAATATATGAAAATTATAATTTCTCTACTCTTTGCTATCCTGTATTTTTTGTATTTCTGATTATAGCCTTCCTAGGTGGAAAAGAATATGCCATTATTGTTTGTCATTTACCTTGTGATTAATAATGTTAGGTATATCTTCATATGCTCATTAGCTATTTGTATATCTTTGCTGGAAAATGTGCTATATCTATATGGGATATGTGTGTGTGTAATATAAATTGATGATACTAGATCCTGCTAACATTTATGCTTTTCAAATATTTTCTCCTTTTTTGTGACATGTCTTTTCACATAGCTAATAGGATCATTTAATGCATACAGTGTTCATATTTCATGATATCTAGTCAACTCTTTTTAAAAAATGAAACAGAAAAATAATAACTTAAAATATGCTTGAAAATATAATAAAAAACTAACCAGTCTTTAAGAGTACTAAAATCCTGTTATTTTTAACAACATAAATGAACATAGAAACAGAAAAATATTGCTTGTTAGGACATGCACATAGGTTCATGTTTCAAAGGTTTGGTCCTTAGGGTGATAGAAATTGTGATATGGTGCAGGCAGGATCTAGGAGGAAGGTCCTGTGGTCATAGGGAAGCATTTATTGAAAATTAAGGGACCTGTATCCCCCCTCTTTCCCTGGCTCATTTTTTCTGCCATTTATTCTTGTGTCACTGCCATAAGGAGTCCAGTGACTATGGCTACCACATAATACTGGATTGTAACATACGGAATATTAACTCAAAAATATCTTTTAATTTTATAAGTTAATTATTCTGTTATAGTGAAGGGATGATAACAAGTAATCCAACTTTTATTACATATACATAGAATCCATAAAGCTAGTACCCACAAAATAAAGTGAAGTGGTAATTATCTGTGGCTAGTAGGATGGTAGGATTGGGGCAACACTGGTCAAATAGCACACGACTGCATTTAGATAAGAGGAATGAGTTTGAAAAGTTGCTTTGTATACTTTGATGATTTTACAATATTGCACACTGAAAATTTGTGATGAGATTTGCAATATTTTCACCATAGGAAATGAAAAGTGAGGCTATAGACATTAAATTGGTTGATTTTAGCCATTTTGTAATATTCACATATATAAAACATCATACTTTGCAAGTGAATATAGTCTTTACTGAATATATATATATATATATATATACATATATATATATATATATATATTACAAGTGTTCAAGATGAGGTACTATATTTTTATAATAGCCCAAATCACTGAAACAATCCAACAGATCAGCAATTGATTAAAATAAACTGCTTTACCCAGGCATGGTGGCTCACGCCTATAATCCTAGCATTTAGTCAGCTGAGATAGGGGAACTGTCCTTAGATACCACCCTACATGGTGAGCTTCAGTGTTTCTTGGACTAGGGGTCATAGACCTAATATATGGTAATGTTGGAACTTACAACTAGGCAGTCTCCTAAAATCCATACACTTAACCAATATGCTCTACTGTCTTTCGTATCTTACACTGCTATCTGAGTTAAGGGCAAAAGTTTTTTCCACATTATAAAGTAGAGGGACAGCTCCAAGGATAAACATTAACCAGAAAGTATACTGAAACTTAAAAATCGAAGCTAATTTAAGTGATATGATCAAAAAGGACATACCAGAATGATCATGGTATTTGCCATTCCAACTATAAAGGAGAAGGATGAGTTAAAACATAAAAACATGACCACTTAGGTCAGTAGTTATGACTTTAGGTCTATCTTTGCTTAGTAAAATAGCATAAGGCACATTTCATCTTTTAAAATTAGCATATGTTATTGAAGAAAATAACAATTTTCATCCTACTGTTTTCATACATGTAAATAATGTAACTAGACCATATTTGCCCCTGTCACCCTCTCCTTCCTACAGATACCTTCCTCCCATATGGCCACTTTCTACTTTAATGCCTGTTTTTCAAAGCATATTTTGACAACAAGATATAAAATCATTACAGGATATATTTTAAAATGTAGGTAAAACCCAAATATCAAGACTTTTAGTTGCTACTTTATGATGCTGTGAATAATTGACAATGGTTGAATAAGATGGTGGCTCACTATACTCCAGTAATCATCTACAACAGACACATGAATTTGAATAGCTAGTCGTGCACCAAACTACTCTCACAAGTGCTAATAAGCTATGTGAGAAAACACAGGGCTTGGTTTTGTATAAAGAAAAGATGAATTGGGCTGGAGAGATGGCTTAGCGGTTAAGCGCTTGCCTGTGAAGCCTAAGGACCCCGGTTCGAGGCTCGGTTCCCCAGGTCCCACGTTAGCCAGATGCACAAGGGGGTGCACGTGTCTGGAGTTCGTTTGCAGAGGCTGGAAGCCCTGGCGTGCCCATTCTTTCTCTCTCCCTCTATCTGTCTTTCTCTCTGTGTCTGTCGCTCTCAAATAAATAAATAAATAAATAATGAACAAAAAATATTTAAAAAAAAGAAAAGATGAATTGAAGCAGGCAAAGAATGAAAGAGTTGATAGCTATACCCCTACCCTAACACCAAGCAATATATAGAGAGAAGCCTCCCACTTATGAGAGAAGAGACAATTTAATACAGATCTTAGACTTGCAATCCTGTGCTAAGGTCATCATGATGAAATACAATGACTCATTCGATACATCAAGCTTCTTGAAGTGCACTAGTCCATTGGCTCATGGTGTCTGCCATTCTTCCTGTAGGACTTGGGAAGCAGAGTTAAGTGCAAAGCCTGAGCTATTGGGTTTGGTACTTGGCAAGTGGTCATAGGATTTTGTCCTGGAGCTTAGAGCCAGGACTACTGTGGTGAGAATGGGCACCAAACCAAAACCAAAGGACTCTAGACTCAGACCAAAGCTCAAAAATGGAGTCTCCATACCTGTCCTGGCATCAAGGAAAGACTTGTACACTGGTAGAATCAAAAAAAGTTTTGGGGCTGGAGATATGGCTTAGCAGTTAAGGCACTTGCCTGCAAAGCCAAAGGACCTCAGTTCAATTCTCCAGGACCCATGTAAGCCAGATGCACAAGGTGGCACATGCATCTGGAGTTCGTTTGTCCTGGGGCACCCATTCTCTCCCTCTCTCTCTCGCTCTCTCTTACTCTTCCTATTTCCCTCTCTCAAATAAATAAGTAAAATAACATATTTTTAAAAAGTTTTGACCTGCATCAGTGTTAGTCTTGCGGTAAGTCTGACCCTCTCTACTCTCCCAGGCTTCTCAGACGCCTATGGTTGTGGGACTCACATGTGACCAAGATTACATGTCAGCCTTAGTACCCAAAAGAATTTTTACCACTTGTCTCTTAACCTTAAGCAGCACAGCTATCCCAAAACCAGTGTTTCCAGATGAAACCTATAGACCAATCCCCACATCAGACAGTGACCTGCACTGTCATGAAATGAATCTGAAGTTTGTTCTGTACCACTGCCACTGAAACACTGTGAAGCCTCATTCAGATATAAGACTTAGGCATAACACACCTTGGCATCATCCCAGATAGCCAAGTGTTTGCCTTCACCAACACTACCCCAAACTTAGCAGCAAAGCACGGGGCAAGGGTCCATTCTCTCAGTATAGGACAGAATAGTCAGCACAGGGCTATTATTGGCACACTCAGTGTCAGGATGATAGAAGCTAGCACTGAACAGAACCTTACCAGCCACCACTGCCAGGCTCACTTGTGAACATGTCCAATGCTATGTGGAGACACAAGGACCTAATCTGTTGGACTTCTATGTACCAAGCATAAGCCATGGTTGGAACACTCTTAGGCAATGAGACAAATTCAGTAGTGTTAGGCATCGCATAACAGTGTGGGTCTCATTTCTATCCCAACGTTGTACTAGTCTTATAAGGTTGTGGGCTCAGTGTGTGACATAGCTTCAGAACATTGGTGGACTTGGGCATAGCATAGAAGTATAGCACTAGTCTCTGTGGTAACTTTGCCCATGTAGAAAATAATTACATTGTTTTTTTACCACATGCTGGTAAAATTTAGGAAGAACCTGCTATGCCCTAGGTTTAGGAGATTAGATTAATCTTCTTTTGGTATTCCCTTGCTTTAGGCTGTAAAGCACAACTAAGGATATGAGACAAACCTAAGCTTAGATTGTTCTCTAATGTGTACCACCTGTAGACTCCTGCAGGCAACATGGGCCTGAGAGCCCTCCACTGCTGAATTAGTGGAAGTGACTGTAGGCTTAAAACAAGCAGCCTGTTTAGAACTTCTGGAAAGAAAAGCACAAACAGGGACACTAGGAAGGCTGGAATACCTACTCCTTACATGCCCAGAAAATCCTATACATTTGATGTGTATGACCCCCACCTATGAGAAGCTTATAAGATAGTAACGAGAAAGGGGGTCTACTGTTTTGGATATTTAAAAATATTATTTATTTATTTGAGAGAGAAACAGAGGCTGCTAGAAAAAAGAGAGAGAATGGGTGCTCCAGGGCTTCAAGCCACTACAAACAAATTCCAGATGCATGTACCACCTTGTACAGCTGGCTTTATGTGGGTACTGGGGAATTGAACTCAGGTCCTTAGTCTTTGCATGTAAGTAACTTAACCAATGAGCAATGTCTCCAGCCCCATGGTTGAGTATTTTAAGTAGCTGTTTTACGGAAACTATGAATTTCAAAACAAGGGAGAAAAGATTAAATATTCTCACAGAGAAGCCGAACAAGAGAGAGAAACAATTTTTAAATGTTAAACAGAATGTAATGAGAGGAAAATGTATAAGGTGAAATTAAAAAACAGAATAGTAGGCTGGACATAGTGGTGAATCTCCATAATCCTATGTATCTGTGATGCTGAGACAGGAAGATCAGTTGTGCCCAGGAGTCTGAAATTAGCCTGGCTAGCATTTCAAACACTACCTCCCTCCCAACAGTTGGCCTCAAAACCAGAATAAATAAAACAGAGGAGATAATTAGTGAACTCAAAGACAGGCAAAATACACACTTAGCTGGGCATGGTGGCACATGCCTTTAATCTCAGTACTTGAGAGGCAGATATATGAAGATTTCTGTAAATTGGAGGCCAGCCTGAAGCTACAGAATGAGTTCCAAGTCAGCCTAGGCTAAAGTGAGATGCTATCTCAACAAAAAATTCACCCCCAAAAGAAAACACACAATTCAAATATACAAAAGAACACAAACAAAAAAATTTACAGAAATTCTGAGACAGCATGATATAAGCAAATTCTAGACTACTCAGATCCAATGTGGACTTGGGAATGCCTATGTGGTAGAAATTTTAATCAAAGAGATAATAAGAGAAAGTTTCCCAGTCTTATAGAAGGATACAAATATTCAGGTAAGGTAGGTCAAAGGTCACCAGGCAAACAACACAACAAACTCTGCTTCAAGATATCTTATAATAAAATAATTATCAAAGTGGAAAGAAAAAGAAAACAATACAGTAAATACCCAATTCACATGACTTCTGAGTTTCTAGGAAATGGAAGCAATAACTGACAAAGGAAATTATATCAACAAAGTATATCAAAAATTATATCAATATGCCAGGCGTGGTGGTGCATGCCTTTAATTCCAGCACTCAGGAGGCATAGGTAGGCAGATCACTGTGAGTTCTAGGCCACCCTGACGCTACATAGTGAATTCCAGGTCAGCCTGGGTCAGAGTGAGACCCTACCTCGAAAAACAAACACAAAAAACACAAAATTCAATGAAAAATTATAACAAGGAGAAGCTGCTCAGCAAAGGAAACAACAACTTGCAGGATGAAGAGAGCCTATAGAATGGAAGAAATATTTGTAAATTATGCTTCTGACAAAATGTTAATATTCAGAGTATATATGGAACTTAAAAATTCTGTAGCAAAAATGCCATTGAAAAAGTTCTATCGTATGCACCATTTTGCCCTTCTGTCATCCCTATTCCAGAGGGTTTTTTTTTGTTATTGTTCAATGTATATAGGTTTAATTCTCATTTGTACCTATTTATATTATATGTACACATATATACATTTTTATAGATGTTACATATAAGAAAAAGTTCTAAATAGGCAGTTCTTGAAAGATGGTATAAAGTAGTCAGCTGGTAAATGAAAAAACAACACCCTCAATATCTTTAATCATCAGAAAAATGCAAATCAAAACCACAGGTTATCATTTCATGTCATGTAATGATGGCTAATATCAAAAGGACTAAAGATTTAAGTGTTGACAAGGATATCACCACTGTTGGTGGGTATGTGAGTTGCTTCATTAGTTATGAAATAAATTATGGAGTTTCTTTAAAAAAAAGTGAAAACAGAAATACCAAATGATCCAGCAAGACTACTATTAGACATACATTTTAATAAAATCAATATGTTGAGGAAATATCTGTACTTTTGTGTGCATTGCAATACTTTTCAAAATAACCAAGAAATGAAAACATCTACCACACATCCATCAACTGATGAATGGATAAAGACAATGTAGTACATATACACAGTGGTATACTATGCAGTCGTAAAAGAAAAAGTTCTTAGCCAGGGGTAGTGCCACACTCCTTTAATCCCAGCACTTGGGAGGCAGAGATAGGACAATAACCGTGAGTTCGAGGCCACCCTGAGACTATATATTAATTCCAGGTCAGCCTGAGCCAGAGTGAGATCCTACGTTGAAGAACAAAAAGATATAAAAGAAAAAAGAAAGAAAAAGAAAAAACATTTTTGTTATTTGCAATAACACAGGTTAATCTGGAAGTCATTATATTAAGTGAAATAAGACAGGTACAAAATAACCAGCAACCCATGATCTCATTCATATGTAGAACTTGAAAAATATCTGACATAAAAGTTAAATAGTAGCTAGCAGAGACCAAGGACAGCCAGTGGTTGTGATCAATGTGCAGTAACTATAGTCAATCAAGAAGAAAATATTTTGAATAACTTCACTACAAAATGCTAAAAGTTGTGGAGACAGTTTAGTTTGACCTGATTATACAATGTTCATGCATCACTTGAAACCCCACTGATGTTGTAATAATAATGCTTTTATGCATCAGTTATATCAATTTTATTAAATAAAGTTACTTTAAGGTGCTGGAGAGATGGCTCAGTAGTTAAGGTGTTTGCCTGCAAAGCCAAAGGACACAGGTTTGATTCTCCAGTACCCACGTAAATAACCAGATGTACAAGATGGTGCATGAGTCTGTAGATCTTGTACAACAGCAAGAGACATACCAACTCTCTCTCTCTCTCTCTCTCTCTCTCTCTCTCTCTCTCTCAGATGAACAAATAAAAATACAAAAGTTAACATAATTATTAAGAGTTTAATAATTTTAATTTTATCAATACAAAGCTTTCTTAAGAAGGCAGTCAACAGGCTCGAGAGAAGGCTTAGTGGTTAAGGTGCTTGCCTGCAAAGCCTAAGGACCCAGGTTTGATTCTCCATGTCCCTCATAAGCCAGATGAACATGGTGGTGCATGCATCTGGTATTCGTTTGCAGTGGCTAGAGGACCTGGCATACCCATTCTGTCTTTCTCTCTGTCTCTAATAAATAAATAGAAATAAATGTTAAAAATACTTAAACAAAGAAGGCAGTCAACATTGAAATGATTTTGTAAGGCTCTAGAAGATGAGCTATATTAGAATAAAAAGGTCAATACTTGATCAACACCAACTGTTTTATACTTAAAAATTAACCTAAGTAGGGCTGGAGGAATGGCTTATTGGTTAAGTCTCTTGCCTGCAAATCCTAAAGACCCAGTTTGACTCCCCAGTACCCAAATAATACATCTGGAGTTTGCTTGCATTGGCTAGAGGCCCTGGTGTGCCTATTCTTTCCTCTTCTCTCTCTTCAGAAATAAATAAAAATAAAATTACCTAAATTTTTTAGTCAGGATAAATGAGGATACATATTATCAGGGCATGAAGGGGGATACATTTGGTTTGCAATATATTTGTTTTCTTCTCCATTATTCCTCAAAGATTTGGCTGGCCTTTTCATTACTTTGGCTCAATAAAAGATGACTTTGAAAGGTCAGAGCCAGTGATGTGCCAGTTGAGAGACAGAACACATAAAATGAAAAATTATTATATGCTTCATGCTTTTAAAATTTGTTCTATAATCTGATAAACCATTACTTAGGTAGATGCTCCCAAATTTGGACCCCTCTGCATGGACTCATGAACTTGGACTAACCTTGCTTAGTAGCTAAGCTTTAGGCTGATACCTCGCTCCACACTTCACAGTGGAAATGTCTCACTATCAGTGCTATTTCAAAACTAATTTCAGTTCTCTTCACTTTCCTCTTCCCTTTAGTAAATTTAGAGATAACATGTCACAACTCACACAAATTCAGTTTTCCCATTTTCTCCAATTTCCATTAATGCATTACCTTCATTACCTGAATTTATTATTATGTGAGTAAATATATATTATATACATTTCATATGTGTGTGTGTGTGTGTGTGTGTGTATGATTGATTGGTAATTATTATAACATCAGAAACAAATTTGGGATAATTACACCAGGAACTCAAAGTTGTGAAAAGTCACTGTCTCTAGACACAACACCTAATGTACTTCAATACATGGATTAGAGGGAGCACTGTCACTAAATTATGTCAGTATGGTGACACACACACACATTCCATGCCTCTGACAACACAGAAATGGACAGAGAAGGATGAATACATATGACACGGGCAATTATTCAATATATTTAAATATCATGAAGAAAGCATCCTTACCTTCTATTTGGCCCCTGGTAATCATCACACTCATTAGATTAAAAAGTAATGAGATATAGAAGTTTTATTTAAGTGCTAAAGTCTCATGAGTAGATTTAAAGTATCTATTTTGAGCTCATTTTGCTCTTTTTTATGTTCTTTCTGCTGATTTTTGTTCATATACCTTTGTCTTCTGTGTTGGTTTGAGTGAGATGTTACTAACAACCTTAGGTGTTTTAAATACTTGGGTCTTCAGCTGGTGGCAATTTGGAAGTAAAGCCTTGCTAGAGAAAGTGAGTTGCTGGAGATGGCTTACTGGATTTGTAGCCCAGTTTCCTCTTGCCAGAGCTAGCTAGCTCAGTATTATTGATACCTTAAAGCTGTGGTGGAAAGATTGCATGCCCAGGCTCTGCTCCACTATGCTTTCTCTGCTATGAAGAAAGTTTCCCTTAAAACTGTAAACCAGAAAGAAACACAATCCTCTCATCCACTGCTTTTAGTTGGGTGTTTTGTCCCAACAATGAAAAAGTAGCTCCAACATCCACTTTAGTACATCAATATTTTTAACTCTTCTGGGCATTGTATGTGAACAATTATTTACAGAAACGATCTTCTATGATAAAGGAATTGCATGTGCTTCTGCAGTGTGTCTGTCAGCACCTGCAAGTTGAGATCAGTTCAATCCAGTTTCAGGAATTGAGGATGACTATCTTCATAAAGCTGAAAATTATTCAGAACTGATTGGCAGTATTTCACACTTTAATTTCTTCTGCTAGAATCATCCAATATTCCAGGGAAAAATGAGTAACTATTTTAAAGGATTCAGTCAACAAAGTCTGTTTTTTTCTTGCTTAACTCAGCTTTCAAGCATTCAGGTAGCCATAGGCCATACAGAAACAAATGGGTATCCCTGTGTTATAATATAACTTTATTTAAAAAAAAATAGGAGAGGAGCTTGCATGGCTCATACCATCATAGTTTGACAATTTAGCTATAGAAGAAAAATTACTCCATCTGACCATACATCTCAAAATCATACCAAATCTTGACATGATAACCTTCTATCTTATTGGTTCACAGTTACTTCAGTGCAGATGATTTTATACTTTAATCAGCTATTTTATTTGCTTCAGTGAGAGGATTCATCTGCACTAGCCAACTCACAATTATCTGAAATTTATGTACAACTTTTAGAGACTATTGGTCAAGAAAACTCTGTGAAAGAGGCCAATGATTCTAAGAAAATTTAGAAATTATGTTGGGTATAATTGAATGAAGCATTTGTATAATATCAGAAAATAGATATCTTAATTATAACCACTAAGTCTATATAATTCCCCTGGAATTAGTTATGGAAAGCTTGAAAATCATGTTCTATACCCATATTTGTGAAATCTGATTTATTAAATTACTTTTTAAATTAGTTTTATGCCCAGTGAATGCAGTCAAGTTGGTACCATTGTTAGCCTCCTCCTTGTCCTCTCCCCTCCACAGTGACCCTACTTGCTGAGGTATATGGGTCGTGCATTGTGGGGTTAGCCATCAGTTATGGGTAAGAGGAAACGTCTCTGTGTATCATGACCCAACATGTGGCCCTGACACTCTTTCTGCCCCCTCTTCTGCAAATATCCCTGAGCCATGTTGGATTCATTTTAGGTCTGCTTCAGTGAGGAGGTTTTGGGAGCCTCTGTGTCTCTAGATATTTATAGGAGTTGATTCTTCTCTGTGTCTATTCCCTTCACCCTTGTTCTGATACCTGATTTACCATGAAAACAGAACTTTTGCTTGTTTCCCCAATTATTCTTAGTTTCAGCTGGGGCCCTTTTGAGGTGTGATATGGTGGTTCACTCCTTAGGGTCTGTGTCTATCTGAAAATTTCTTTATGTGTTTCTACTTGATGACCCACAAACCTACAAACTAAAATTATTCATGTTGGATCACAAAGCAAGATTCTACCCCAGATGTTCCTTCTCTTTAGCCATGGCCTCCCAGTCCATCCTTCTATGAATTAGTTGTGAAAGGCCTAGAAATCTTGTTTTATCCCCATATTTTTGAAATTTTATTTATTGAGTCATTTTTTTATGTTTCTACTTTATGACTCCCAAGCCAACAAACTTAAATTAATCATGTTGCATCAAAAGCAAGATACTCACAAATATGTTCCTGCTTTTGGGGAATAGTCTCCCTGGACATTCTTCTTTGTTGGCACAGGTTATATACTATAGAATATGCTACTATAGTTTGAATGACGTATTATATACACTGGTTAAGGGATCAACAGGGTTTTTAACCAATTTAAACTCAATAAATAGCCAATTATCTAATTTTTATTCAAAATCAATAGATCTAGTGGCTTGCTTCAATTGATAATATGATTCAATTAAATGGTTCAAGCCAAAAGTGGCACATGTCACTTTTGTCCATATTTTATTGGCCAAAGCAACAACTAGCTTCCAGAAATGAGGATGTTCTTCTGTGAATTGTAAAGGGAAGGAGAAGAAGACATATTGGTGAGCAGTATGATTATCTACCCCAAAAAGGGGTCCTGGGAGATAATCTATCACATGTAATTTGCCAAATTGTGAACCACTGATACATCATTTCACAATTAAAATTCCTGAGACTCAGAAGAAAAAGAATTGCTTTTGAAAACAGATAAAATTTACTAAATGCAGGATGACTCAATCTCCTAAATCTTTTCCTCATATTGCCACCATGTGACAATGATCAGATCTACTTGAACTTAATATTTCAAACTCTATCTCAAATTAATGGTCAGTTGCTTGAGCATATAGTAATTTAGCATGAACAATATTGTCTTAGAGCATTTTTCCCAAGTCATTTCAGTCAATTGAATAGATTTAAAGATATCTCATTGTTTTTTATACATGTGAATTTTAATAATCCTACAGTGTTTAGTTATATCCTATATATACTAAATTCTAAAGTTCTTAATAAAATTACTGTAAAAGTTGATTTTATTTGCATAATGTCCAGGCTGAGGACTGTCACACAATATTTCTATAAGTCTCAGACAGTTGGTTTTTGTCTCTAACACTGGGACATTTTACTAATAGTGAAGCCAAGCATTTGCATGAAGGGTGTAGTTCATCTGTTGGGTTAGGCTGGGTTAAATATGTACTTATTTCTTTTTCTTTTCATTTTATTATTGTTATTACTACCAACATATTTTCATAGGAATACATCATGTGTTGGTGCCCTCTTTTCCCTCACCCCTGCCCCCATTCTGCTGAGGAACCTCCTCAGTAGTGTTGCAGGTATTCCCTATAGAATTTTGGGTTATGCATTTTGGTAGCAGCAGTCAGTTATTTTTGTGGGGAGGGAATGCCTCTGAGCATGATGTCTCAACCTGAGGCTCTTATAGTCTTTCTGGCCTTCTTCTGCAAAATTCCCTAAGCTGTGGTGGGTGAGTTTGAATTTAGTTCAGTGATAAGCTCTTAGCAGCCTCTGGATATCTGCTTTGGTGTGTCTTGAGTATCCTCAAAATCCATCTTCTTCACCTGGGTGCTAATTGTCAGGTTCACCATGGAAGCAGTCTCCTCAATTCCGCTGTGGTTTCAGCTGTGGCTGGCTGAAGTGCAAGGGGTAGTTTATCTCCTTGGGTCCCACTAACTTCTGCAAAAGAACAGGTTCTCCAATGGATAATGAAGTCAGCATCGTTTAAATGGGATAAGCATTATTAATTTAGGGAGACTTTCATGTACATAACCTCTGTTTTAGCCAAAGACTGGTGAGAGATTGACAGTGGAGAGAATAATCTTTGTCTCCATAGGATTCTGATCTGGTTTCCAATATCACATATGGATTCCTTTACAGTGATGGATCACTTAGCCAATTAAAAACCTTTTGGTTACCCACCAAAGCTGTGTGCCACTATTACACTGGCATGTACCTCTTGTCAGGATGTTTGCTTCTAAGTAGCTTAAACCACTGGTTGTACAGACTATTGTTGGCCACTTTCCCCCAGTAGCTCATGTAGCATTTTCCAGCACTAGATGGGCTGTCTGGGGACTTCTGGATTTCAACCAGGTCTCTCCATGCTCTGTGTTGGCAACATATGGTATCTCAAGCAATAGAGGCTTAGCTTTTGCATCAGGTGGGTAATCAAGTGCATTGACAGAAACTTGTCTTGTTTTGGGGATCTCATAGGTCCCTCTGATCAACAGCTTATTGTGGGTAGCATCCTATATCTGGTCCTGGCAGTTACAGACCAGATTTTTTTTTTAAGCTTAGGTTTCATTCCACCCTTTCTAGGGCCCTTCTTTTTAGGTGCTCCCCCTTACTCCATTTGAGCCCTATATATTTTAGTCTATCTCCAAGGATACTAGATCATTTTAGAATTTGTTTTGTGTTTGTTTTCCCCTTTCATCCTTTTCCCTTCCCCCGAGCCCCTTCCAATTCCTATTGTCTGGGCCTTGAGTTGTCTGTCAGGTAGGTCAACAGCTTGAGCTGATCCAGGTTAGGAACCACAGATAAATGAGACCATGCAGCATTTGTTTTTCTGTGATTATGGAAGTTCTCTGAGTATGATCTGTTCCAAGCCTGCCAGTTTTTCTAAAAAATTCATTGTATCATTAAATATGTATGTTTAAGCATTGAAATCTGATTCATTGTGGAGAAGTACTATATTGTGAGTGACTGCCATTTTTCATAGTATTTGTGGGCTGGGGGAAGATTGCAACCAGACCCTGATTGAGTGATAAAGCATTAAGGGAAATCTACAGGCTGATTTCAAGAGAATCAGAATAGAGAAGGGAGAAGAAATGGAGCCACATCTATGAGATAACACTTCAGGGGTTCTGGGGAACAGTCTCCTGTTTACAGATTTTGATAGTGGCTTTAAGGTCTTCATTTTTTAACGAATATTTATTTATTTATTTACTTATTCAAATGAGTGAGAGATAAAGATAGATAGATGATAGATAGGTAGGTAGGTAGACAGATAGATAGATAGATAGATAGATAGATACATACATACATACATACATACATACATACATACATACATACATACATATATAGATACATAGATGCATAGATACATAGATAAAGAGATGAAGGTTCTGTAGCCACTGCAAAGGAACTTCAGACACCTTGTGCATCTTGCTTATGTGTGCAAACCTGGGTCTTTAGGGTTCACCGTCAAATGCCTTAACCATTTAGCAATCTCTCCAGCCCAGGCCTTCAGTTTTAAATAGGTGGAAAATTTCAAATGTATGCACCTTAATTTCATAAAAAATTCTCAATAAGATTCAAACCGTGTATAGTGCCAGAAGGTGCTACATGGGCGACTGGGGGAAATGACCAATATCTGTCCAAGCAACTCATTGTCTAACCTAATTACCAACAAATAACCTGTTGTGATGCCCACACAAGTGCAATAGTGGCACATAGCCATGGTGGGGACCCAACTGCTCTTGATTTGGCTAACTGATCCCCTCAGTGGTACGAGACCCATAGCTGGAGCTGGGAAACAAGTCAGAACCAAACCCAAACATAAGCCCACTCTCCAATATCAAGCTACCATCAATCATGGGCTACAAGAGGGCCTACACCTATCAAACTCTCTATCAAAAAAGTAAGTGTTATCTCAATTTTCCAGGTGCTAACTTACTCTTCGTTGGAGAATCTGCTTCTCTTTTTCAGATAGATGCAGATCCTAAGGAGAGAGCTGCCCCAACATACCCCAAAAGGGGCCCGACTGAAACTAAGGACAATTGGCGAAACAAGCAAGGGTGATGTTTTCCTGTGAACCAGATACCAGCACAAAGGGGAAGGAGACAAACACAGAGAAAAATCAGTTCCTACCATATCAGAGAGCCAGAGCTTCAGAGGCCCCCAACACCTCAGCACTGAAGCAGATCAAAAATGAACCCTATATGGCTCAGGGAAATTTTGCGGAAGAGAGGGCGGAAAGAATGTCAGAGTCACATGTTGGGTCATGATATGCAGAGACATTTATTGTACCAATAACTGTGGGCTAACTCCACAATGCACGACCCATTTACATCAACAAGGAGGGTCCAATGGGAGGGGGTAGATCATGAATGAGCCTCAACAATGGTACCAAACTGCCTGTATTTGCTGAAAAGAAAACTAATAAATTAAAATTTTTTTAAAAAGTTTAGTTAATGTTCTACTCCAAGTGAGTAGTATAGATTTCCATAAGTTAGGAGAAGGGATGAAGCACTAATATTTTGGACTGACTTGCTAGTATGGAATGTCTCATTTAGGAAAAGAGCTGCATGTAAATGATGCTGAACAATTTAGACTGGAATAAGTAATGGACTCTGCCCTTGACATGGCAAGAATTCCATACTACATGTTGGTTTAAGAGCAAATTGCCTGCTTGATAGGCAAATATATTCCACTGATTTTGCTTATTTTGTAGTTTTTTTTCATATTTGTCTAGCTTCTCTTAAAGATAAATTATCTGTTTTAAAAAATATGTTTTCAATCTTTTCCATCTTTGTTTGGTCATGCGCTATAGTTTTAAATGTAGGATGACCATGAGCCTTGAAGAAAATATCCTTCAATTGTCTCTTTCAATATATAAACTTATGTTGGGTATTTTATAGATTCACTACGTTTTCACAGTCTCTCACATATTTTTCATGTTTGAATTCACATATTTTTGTATTGCTTAGCCCTTGATAATTTAACTATTGTTACTATTAAATGATTTTGTTTTTTAAACCTGTGCGCTAGAAATTAATTCATATTAAATGCCACTATTTTTATTTCACTATACACAATCAGGTTTGCATTTTCATTAATCTAGTGTTATTAGTACCCTTTTATGCCAGCTAAAATATCTACATATAATCTAGACCTTATTGTGATAGGATCTCCCTAGCTTTCAAGTTTCTTTAAGGAAATACAGAGGGACAAAATATGATGTTGTCCTTTGAGATTCACCATTAAATAATGAATATAATAAAATCGTAAGCATATAATAGTTATCTGAATGAAGAACTAAACCTGAGAACTTCATAGCTAAAGACATATGAAAAGCAAGTTTTTGAAGAAACAGAAAGAAAATCTAGATAGCATGGGCACCTGGCAAAGGAGAAAAGAGAAAACAATCAAAGAGGATAAGGGGAAACAAAGGAAAGCCCAAATGAAAATCCCTAGCAGAGCTACCTTGTCATCTTAGTACATTTTCAATTTTAGTTCTTAGAACTCTCTTCTGTTTCTTTGGGATAAACTAAACCAATGCAATACTATCTTGAAAAAGTATTAAAGATTTTCTGTTCTTGGATATAAAACATGAAATATTACAAAGGAAAATAGAAAATGCAATATTATTGTGAGATAAATACAATTTAAATTATGCTTTCAAATACAATTTAAGATATGTTGTGATGATGAAAATAAATGCTCACATTTATACATTTTGCTTTTAGGTATTTTAGTATAGAAATTTAAATCACTTATATTCTTTCTTATGCACTGTTTTATAAACAACTGACCCTTATAAATAGAATCAAGGATTGTTTTCCTATGTTTTCACTGTTAAGACAGTTTCCCTATGTAGCAAGGCTGGCCTCAAACTCATAATTCTCGTGCCTCAGCTTCCCAAGTGATAAGATAGGTGTGTGCCACTGTAGCCAGCAGAACCAAGGATCTTTTTCACTTTGATAATCAATATTGTTTCTAGGATATTTTAATGAATACAAATAAATACATCTAAATAAATAATAAATAAATAAATAAAATAATATACAGAGCTCATCAAAATTTGTTTAATATTGTCAATAGAGTTTTTGGACATAATTTAGGTTTGGATTAAAATAACCATACAGATAGACATATTGCATATCATTTGAACTCACGTCAGAGCAGTTACAGAAAATAAATTCTGTTAGGATGAGTCAATAGGCATATTACTAACATTTTCTATTGTGTTTGTAATGCATTATGCTTGGATTCTCTGTTATTAACCATTTTCTAATGCTGTGGTCTGGTTTTAAAGAAAGGCTTTAATGTCATACATATATATATATATATATATATATATATATATATATATATATATGGCTCACATACCATAAATTCACACACATAACATGTATTATTCAATAGCTTTTATGACACCTGTACCCTTATGCAACCTTCATCAATTTAGAATATTTTCATTGCAGCTCTTTGAGACTCCTTGTATCATTTAGTGATCTGCTCCCATTTCCACATCTTCCCTCCTAAGTAAGCAACTAATGTATTTTCTTTGATTACAGAAGTGCTTAAACAGCCATGATAATTTATAACTTGCTTCTCTCACTTAATATAATGCTTTCAAGGTTCTCCCATGTATAATTTGTATCCTTGTTAAAGCTTAGTAACATTCTATGAGACAGGTTTTAGCACATTCTTTTATCCTTTCATCAACTGGCAGAAATTTGGCATTTTTAATATTCTGACATTATACATGGACATTTATGCATTCGTCTTTGAAAATATTTTCATTTTCTTTTATCTTCAGAGAAATATAACTGTTATATCATAGGATAACACTGTGTTCAACCATTTGAGAAGCTTCTAGTATCTCCATCTGACCAGTTGCATATATGGGTTATAACTACTCCATATTTTGGCAATGCTTATTATTCTCTTTTTTGTGATAGCCATCATAGTAGGTGTAAGGAGGAATCTAATTTTGGCTTTTATTTATATTTCCAAGATGAATAATAACAGTGAACATTTTTATGTGCTTATTGGTCATGCATACCTCCTTTGGACAAATGTCTACTCAGATTATCTGCCCATTTTTCATTGAATTATTTGTCCCTTTATTGTTGAGTTGTATGAATTAATTATATACTTGTATAGCATTGCCTGTTTAAAAATATCGGTATTGACATGATCAGTATCTTGGAATATAGAATGCCTTGGCCCTGTAGCCAGGGCAAACAACAGAGAAAATAATACAATGATGGCCAGATGTGTGGCAATGATGATTATCTATGGACACTCCCAAGTGGAAACTCAAGGTGAGAATCACAGGCCCCTCATGTGGTACTCCACCCATTATTTCTTCCTGTGTCTCTTTCCCTGTTGCAAGTGATCATTGGAGATACTATACTATACAGAAAATGAAAGGTTACTTGCAAAGAGAACACTATGAAGCATCTTTGATGAGTCACCTTCCAAGATTGGGTGGGGCTTTGCAGAGATAGAGCTATACTGGAGCCATCACAGTCTTGCAAATATACTCTCATGCAAGTTCTTCCACAATCTTCCCCAACAGTATCATCAACTAGGATGAGTCCATGGTTTTAAAATTTAATCATGTCCCCCACTCTTCCAAGGATTGGGGAACATCACAGGGGAGAGGTAAAAACCAGAAGAAGAAATGAAGCATAAGAATCATAGAGAAGGATACTTGAGGCCCAACTCTGGCCTCATGCATGTACATCTGGAATGTGTTATAGACACACATGTGCATGCACTACATACACACACATATACACACACACAAAAGAAACAAAGAGAATGGTGGGACATGAAATTTGATGATAGAGAATGGCTGTCCATGGTGGTGTCATCAAACCTTTGGAAATGGCCACCAGTAATGAACAAGTAAAACTATTTGAGCTTATAAAAACTCACTTAACAGATGGAACATAACATGGTTGTCATAGACTATCTGTCCCTTGTGTGTGTAAATAAGGAATTAGAACATGGTTAGTGACATCTGGAAGAATATATATATATATATATATATATATATATACATACATACATACAATTTATAGATACAATAATAATAATTTATATATACAATATATATGTATATATATATATGTATACAATATATATGTATATATATATACACACACACATATATATACATATATATTGTATATATAAATTATTATTATTGTATCTATAAATTGTATATATATATATATATATATATACACACACACACACACATTCAGGAAGAAATGGTTTTCAATTGTACTCTGGATTATGTGGGTATGGATGTGTGTGTGTGTGTGTGTATGTGTATGCACACATGCACACATGCACATGTGCACATTCACGCAGGGAAGAAAAGAGGTCGATGTAAAGGAATTCAGAGGAAACCAATGCATGGAACTTGCTATGTAACAAACTTGAAAATCATTCTGAATGGACTGTATGGCTTAGAGGCAGAATGCTTTTCCAATGTGTACAAGACTGAAGTTTAAATTTCCAGCACTGCAAAGGAAAAAGTACTGGATATACTTGCTATAAGGTTATAGACTACTTCTAATCTCTAGGCAAACACAAAGAAATACAAATTCTCAAATTCTTTATAAAAATGAGTATCAGTGGAATACTTCCCAATTCATTCTATAAGGCTAGTATTAACTTCACAATAAATCCTGGAAAGTCTATAACAGTAATGTAACATTGCCAGGCAATATAAATAATAAATATAGATTTTTAAATTACCAAAAGGCAGATTATATAAAAATACCACAGGGCCAAGAAGATTTATTCATGTTGACATAGAAAACTCATAGACTGTAGCATCATAATACCCAGGATTATTTCAACAGATACAAATAACATATTTAACACGATCACTTTTATGATAGAGACACTCAGAAAATAGGAATATCATTACCTGATAGAAGCCATCTATGAATAATGTATAACTAATATAATATTAAAAGGCAGAATGTTTTCTGCCTATGATCAGAAATAGAACAAGGCTGTTTGCTTTTATCTTCACCATTTATTATGGCACTGGAAGCTCTAGAAAAAGGCAATTAAGTAAAAAAAAAAGTAATCACATCCAGATTAAAAGGAAGAAATAAAATTATATTTGTAGATGGCTGTGTTGGCTTGATTTAGGTCTTCTCCATAATCTTGTGTATTCTGTATGCTTGATCCCCACTCAGCTAATGGAAATTGGGGCCTTGCTAAAGGAGATGTGTTACTGGGAGCTGGGTTATGGGTGTTATAGCCAGCTTCTCCTTGTCAATATTTGACACACTTTCTTAGTGCTCTTGTCCACCTGATATTGGCCAGGAGGTTATGGCTACCCTCTGCTCATGCCATAGTCTTCCCTGCCATCATGGAACTTCCTCTCAAATCAGCAACCAAAATAAACCCTTTCCTCTTATAAACTGCTTTTGAGCAGGTATTTTGTGTTAGTAATGTGATGGTTACTGCAACAATTATATAATCTTGTTGTATAGGAAATTCTCAAAATCCACAAAAAATTCCTACAGCTAGTAAAAAAGACAGACATTCAATTATATTTTTATCTACTAACAATGTTCAATCCAACAATACAAGTAAGAATCATTTAAATTTACAGTGATATAAAATGAACAAAATTCTTTGAAATAAATTTAATTGAAAAAATATAGTACTTGAAATCTATAAACTGTCACTGTAAGAAATGTGAAGGGCCGGGTGTGGTGGTGCACGCCTTTAATCCCAGCACTTGGGAGGCAGAGGTAGGAGGATCGCTGTGAGTTCGAGGCCACCCTGAGACTCCATAGTGAATTCCAGGTCAGCCTGGGCTAGAGTGAAACCCTACCTTGAAAAACCAAAAAAAAAAAAAAAAAAAAAAAAAAAAAGAAAAAGAAATGTGACGGGATGGAAATAAGCCTAAATATGTTTTATGTTCACGGACTAGAAGAATTTATATGATTGCTCCCCATGATGACCTACGGTTTCAATAAAATCATCCAAATTTTTGGTGTCTTTTTTGAAGAAATTGATGGTCAACATTTAAATTTATATTGTAAATATAAGTGTTTAATCCCCAGTTGCAGTTGATGGTATTGTTTGGAAAGGTTGTAGATCCAGGTAAGGTTGTAGATCCATTAGGAAGTGAAGCCTGGCTGAAGAAAGAATGACACTTGGGGTGAGCCTTGAGGTGTTATAGGCTGGTCCCAATTATTCTGTCTCTAATTGCTCCCTGCTGATGTGATTCTTATTTCCTTTTCATGCCATACTTTACCCACCATGATGACATTCCCCCTCAAATCAACCTTTTCATTCCTTAATCTGCTTATGGTCAGGTATTTTGTCCCAGCAATGAGAAACTAACTAATGTGACTTCCCTGTCATATATGTTTTACTATACTTCCACAAACGCTTTCTTTCCACCTCCATGCTCCCTTTCTAGCTTCGTTCACTCTGCAAGGACATTTTCATGATCATTGGTGGGAGGTTGTTTGCTAGAGAATGGGCAACCCACCAATGGATATAGCACTGAAAGCCATGACTCACCATCTCCAAGAAATCATTAGCTGCCACTGGCTATTCATTGGTCTCATGGACCCCTCTCTCATCATGATGATCTATTGAATGCATTAATATTATGCAGGAAACACATGATAAACCACATCCATGAATGCATGGGTGCAGCAGATTAATATCCATAACACAACAGTCTATAGTTCATCTACCACCCTCCTGTTCTTTCTGTCCCCTCTTCTGAGAAGTTCTTTATAATTGCATGGTTTGTGGCCTGTTCCTGGGAGTATGAGTTCACTATTGTAAAAAAGAAAAACAAATGGAAGCATATATGAGTTGCACTTATGTATATACTTTGAGTTGGTGATATTGTTCAGAGTATATCCTATGGTAGAGGTTGACAAACCATACTCTGCAATACTATTTGTTACAAGAGCTAAGAATGAATTTTTCATTTTATATTCTTATAAGAAAAAAAAGCTTTTTAAAAATCATTAAAGGGGCTGGAGAGATGGCTTAGCGGTTAAGCGCTTGCCTGTGAAGCCTAAGGACCCCGGTTCGAGGCTCGGTTCCCCAGGTCCCACATTAGCCAGATGCACAAGGGGGCGCACGCGTCTGGAGTTCGTTTGCAGAGGCTGGAAGCCCTTCTCTCTCTTCCTCTATCTGTCTTTCTCTCTGTATCTGTCGCTCTCAAATAAATAAAATAAAAAAATTATTTATTAAAAAATATCATTAAAGAATATGTGACAGAGGCGCTTTGTGACCAATAGAGCTTAAAGTATTTATTATCTATCTTTCCCTGCTTACTAAGTCCTGTCCTAGCATAATTTGTATACATGTGCTTCCAAGAAGTGTCTGTGTTTTTTTGTTTCATTATCCATACAAACCATTTCTTTGTTCTATTTCCCTTAAAGCAGAATCTGAGACAAAAATTTGAATTTAGATGGTTTATGTGGGAATTGATCTTTTAGGAGTTACTTTGTTGCTGCGACAAAACAGTGGACCAAAAGAAGCTTATGGGAGGAAATGGTTTATTTCCAGCTTACAATTTCAAGAATTGGTTTCCTCATGGTGGGAAAGGCATGGCAAAAGCAGACAGTTTGGCATCTCATCACCACAGCAGCAGGGAGGATGTAGACAGAGTGAACTGAACTAAATGTTGCAAGTGAGGCTGGTATACAACACCTCTAGACCCACCAACACACTTCCTACAGCAAGGCTATACAACCATCCCAAACAGCATCATCAGTTGGAGATTAAATATGAGGCTTAATCAGAAATACATGAAGCTATGGAGGACATCATACATTCAAACAACCACAGATACTATTAAATAAAATTAAAAGAGTAATAATAAGATGGGGGAAGGGGGAATACAGTTTACCTTATTAAACAATAGTATTCTGAACAGCTGAGACTCATTTCTATTATAAGTGACTGTATAGTATTCACCTACAAAATGTCCCTTCAAAAGACTATGGTCATTCATTGTTTGAGAAAAATACTAGGAGAATAGTGCCTGTGTACTTATGGACTGCCCTAATATCAAGAAAATAATCAAATGAGATCTTAGAAAAACACTCAAAGCAAAAGAGTAAGCCACAGTGTAGAGTGAATGTGAGCACTGACTCAGCTGGCGAACATCTGCTTTTCTCTTGCAGGGGTATGGTGGACCACAGGTGCATCTGAATGCTGATGCTGACCACAGGGATTTAGTTCAAAGCAAAGCATAGACCAGAAAATAATAAATACCAACCAATAGAAAACACACACACATACTCACACAATGGTGTAACCAAGTACTGGTATATCATAGATCAATAAAAAGAAAGCAAGTACAATTAAAAACTGCAATATGAGTTTATCTGAAAAAAATCAGAAAATAAATAAGACATAAATTGACATACTTAAATTCTAAATTGACATGCTTAAATGTTAAAATCTGCCCAAACTCAGCCACTAGTATTTAGAAATAAAACTGTATGTGTCAAAACATATGTAGAATATGAGGAAAAAGTATAAGAAATTGAAGGTAATGGACAGTTTTTTGATGAGGAAGAACACTGGATTATTGGAATGCTACAGTATTATATTTCTTCATTTAGGTAGGGGTTACTAAGTAGTTCCATTTATTTATTTATTTATTTATTTATTTATTTATTTATTTATTTAAGAGCAACAAAGACAGAGAGAAAGACAGATAGAGGGAGAGAGAGAGAGAATGGGTGCGCCAGGGCTTCCAGCCTCTGCAAACGAACTCCAGATGCGTGTGCCCCCTTGTGCATCTGGCTAATGTGGGACCTGGGGAACTGAGCCTCGAACCGGGGTCCTTAGGCTTCACAGGCAAGCGCTTAACTGCTAAGCCATCTCTCCAGCCCAGTAGTTCCCTTTATGATCATTCCTTAAATTATGCTTATGTTGGTATATTTTGTGAATTATTATCATACTTCACATACTAAAAGGAAAACATTTGGGCTAGAGAGATGGCTTAACAGTTAAGATACTTGCCTGCAAAGCATAAGGACCCAGGTTCAGTTCCTCAGTACCCATATAAACCAGATGCTCATGATGGTACATGCATCTGGAGTTCATTTGTCATGGCTAGAGGCCCTGATGTGCCCATTTCTCTCTTTCTCTCTCTCTCTCTCATAAATAAATAATATTTTCCCCTTACATTTCGAACAAATTTCTCAATGATGCATTACAAATTCTCATTTTTATGTTCTGTTGTACTCATTCCAATTAGGCATTCACCGTCAATACTATCCCAAGATCTATTTTTGCCTAAATATTGCCAGTATCTCCATATTTATAAATTCACTTGTTCCTGTGTACCATACTTGCCTGTCCCCAACACTTGATATAGGATAACACTCTGTTTTCTATAAATCATTTATCAGACTTGGCCTTCAGAACATCACCCACTTCCGCTTTCTCAGTACATTTTCCTTAGTTTCTTGGTAATTCTATGGATTCCTAGGATTTGGTTCCTGCTTATATTTCTACGTTACCTTTAATTTTTCCCTTCATAATAAAATTTAATTTAATGTTTAATTACTATGTATTTTCTCATGATTTTTAAATTTCTATCTCTAGCCTACATATCACTTCTGAAAAGCAGACTCTTATGTCAGGCTGTTAACATGACATTTTCTCTGGGATGCCAAATAAACAACTCAAGTCAAACAATGTTCAAATGCAAGTCCTTTATTTTCACATCAAAATATTTCTAGTATCTTCTCCATATCAAAGAAAAGTGTATCAGCACATGTAACTTACATACTTTTTGTTATTGGTCTAAAACGACAGAGTCCTGCCAGTTGTCATTCTGCTCTTGACATCTGACATCCCATATCCAATAGAAGAGTACAGCCTTTATTTTATACCACCAAATGGATATAAAAAAATCAACTTACTTCTGTTACTTCATACTGCTATTGTTCTGACCCTGGTATCATTATTCTCTTCTCTAAATAATAGCAATCATTTCCTTAGTAATCCTTATACTTAGATCTTGGCTTCTACAGCCCATTCTCAAAACAATATTGTGAACATGGAAAAAAATATGCTGTCATTATTTCGTGCAGGAAAGAAGTTGGTGCAGGGAATGTGGGTAAATGGAGGACTGCTGAGAACAGAAGGGAGTCAGCATTTTGAACTCAGGAACTGCAATCATTAATGTGAAATGGTGAAGGAAGTGGCTGAGTTATAATTTCTGTTGTGCCTTGTGTTTGCTCTTCTCAACATGAGGAATATTTCTGCCTCCTATATATCCACTTGACTGTGGCCATTCTCTGTAGCTCAATGACTATGTAAAAACTGAATGTCAGTTTGAAATTTCATTTTTCAGGCAACACAAACTTTGATGGGGAAGAGAGAAATAACAGAGTAAGCAAAAGATACCAACCAATATAATTTTCTACAACACCACAGTGGCTACTTAGCTTAGTGGACTAGAAAACTGAAATAACAGGTCAATTTATAAACCATACAGCATTGCCTGCTCTATATAAAGCCAGACACTATAAAGATGATTGAAATGTAGACTTATCAGAAGATAAGCCTTGAAATGCCAGAATAAAAAAACAAAAAGGTGAGTTTTTTACTGGGATCCTAAAGAGGCTGAACTTAATCTCAAATGGCCAATGTTCCCCAGCCTTGAATGGGGATCAGAATCCCTCAGGGAACTTGTTAAGCACACAATTTTCCTGGCCCTGAAAATTACATTTTTTTTTCATTTTCTAGGTCATTTTATTTCAGCCAAGTGTGAAAAATACTTCCAAAAGTATAAGGCAACACTGAATATTTCAAATTAGGTGAATGGCAGAAACACTTATTTTCTCATGAGACATAGGTCTTGCTAGTAGATGTATATAACCTGGAAACTGACCAGGAGTAGAATGACTTCCAAAAAGTGTTAAACACTTCCATAAACTCACTTGTTGTATACTTATCCTTAGGCTCAAATTGTCACCCTCACCTTGGTACCTAACTTCCCAATGATTTTTTTTTTTTTGATGATCAGGGCATTGCATGGAAATGTTATAACTTAACAGGTCAAAAATTATTCATGTTCCTAGAAAATAGTTCCAACTTTAGTCAGGAAAAGAAAATTTAGTCTGTAAAAACTACTATTTTTCACATTTATAGTAAATATTCCCAAATGTGTTGAATAAGTGAAAAATGAAAAGAAGCAGAAGATCTTATTCAAACCTTTAGCTCTAGAGAAGATTCTCAGAATTATAATCCCTAGATTTGAGGAGCTACCATTCCATTTCTGATCATTTCCTGCACCCCTCCCCCATATATAGCATGCTCTACTAACTATGAGTGCATAGTAGTACAAATAGACATTGGCTATAGCATGCCAGTTACTAATGAGAAAAAAAAAAAGAGTCCTACTTGGAAAACAACATTTAAAGCAAAATAACCCACAGATTCTAGAATTAAATGGGAATGAATGCAGGCCCTCTAGTGTCTATGATTCATAGACAGCTTCTTAAAATTTGGATAAATCAAATGATGTCTTTCTATCTCTACACATGATATGGGAGCTGTTAAGGAGTCAACCTAAAGTAGAAGTTGGGGCTCTAAGTAAACCAGTGCATTCATAAAATCTAGAATACCATCAGGTATTAACAAATATTGCCTATCATCATTGCCCATGAAGCACAGAGGCACAAAGCAACAGAATTTGTCTGTAAGTGGCATTGCCAGGAGATATCTTCAAAATATTTAATTTATAAATTATAAAATAAATTAAATTATAAACTACAATTTGAAGGAGGCTATGGAAATAACATCTTCTAAGTTCTATGGAGGTACTATGTTATAATGAAGAAATCACAGTAGTTGGCTGTGAAACATACAAACTCTAATTTTACTATTGATACTTATATCACTTAAATTTTATTAATTTCCACATCTGAATCTATAAAAGAGTGAAATAGGTTCATCCCAGCAGCATGAAGCTGACTATGATAGAAATTGGTACCAGAGAGTGGGTTGTTGTTGCAGGAATATATATACATATTTACCTTACCCTGTGTATGTGTGTGTGTGTGTATATATGTATGTATGTATGTATATTTAAATGTATATACACTAAGAATATGTACATGTGTTCCTGTGAAAAAGAAAGTAATACACGTGTGTACATGTGAAAATTGCTTGAAAAAATAAAATAGTATACAAATGTATGCCTTTCCTATGAATATTAGTTATATAATGCTCCAGTGTTTACATATATATAGTCCAATAATGTTATGGAGGCAGTGTGATATAAAGGCTAAAAGTCAGGCCTTCAGATTGTAGATCTACTAATTGGATGAACCATTTAACATTGCAGGTCTCAGTAAATTCATTGTAAAATGGATAATAAAATCAACCTAATGGGGTTGCTATAAATATTGAGTTAATATAAGTATACAACAAGTTTAGCATTATTCATAACATAGTTGGTGTTTAATATCAAAATAATGTCCAAATAAGATAGTATGGTAGTTTGAATGTGATGTTTTGAATGGCAAGCCCCAAAGACTCAGGTGTTTCATTAAAATTGAGTTCTCAAACTTCCAGTAACAACTACAAAGAAATTTTAAGAAATCTTTTTGCTTCTTTCTCAGGAGAATACCTGGTGAGCCTGCTATGTTTATCTCAGCCAAAGCCTAACCTGAGGAGCATTAGGCTCATGTTTCCTTCTTAGAAGGCATGCCTGACCTTCAAGTTGTATTTCTGGACTTTTCCTTGTACTTGGTACTGTAAGAGAAAACTGAGGAAGAGAAGACTATCCTACCCAACTCCCTCTCCATGTTAAATATTTCTCATATCTAATATCATTTTGTAGAATGGAACTGAGGATAGAGGTGGCTTAAAGTCTCTTAAAAAGTCCTCCAGGAAGGTGATGGAGCCAAATTGGTGTTTAAAAGTTAATGTTCACTTTAGAAAATAATAGTATTTATTAGTGTTTGTTTCCAGATCAGTGATTTATGTTGCCAATTATCTGATTAGAGGAGGTAAAATCAGCCCATGCAGCAAACACCCATCAAAATATTTGTGTGTATCAACCTATTTATGTTATACCAATAAATCTATTTATCATATCATTGTCAAACTGTAAAGAAACAATATATGTATAGTTTATGTAACTATGATCTATCTATCCACCTGTTTATCAATGTCTGTGCTGTCAAAGATGCCTTAGAATATGAACTCATGAAGGAATAAGCTATGTCTGCTTTGATAACTGTTCTTAATTTCAGCACATGACATATTGTAGGCAGCCAGAAACTTTTTCTCAAACAATCAAGAACTAAGATAAAGGACTTATGCAGGCCAGTTGAGCCACTGAGTATACTGAAATATTGCCTGCCTAAATATATAGACTAATAAATATTATAGGGGTACAACAGTAAATACCTGAAAAATATATCAAACAATGGTGTCCTTGAGAGTTTGTGGTGTTGTGTTTATGTGTTAGTGTCTATCTGCATCTGTGTTAGTATGGTAAATCTTTCAATCTCTATGGCAACTTTTCAAGACATTCATGTTCTAATAATCAATTATAGCATCATTAGTAGCTACTGTATTGCATATGAAAGCCTTAGATCACCAAATGTGAAGAAAAATGCATGTTGGTAATTAAATGAGCTTGACTATATCTTCTTTTATGATAAACAGCATTATTCACTGCACTGGTTCATCTTATAGAAATGTCAAATGAATAGATATTAACTTTATGTTAATCAGTAAACCTCATATATCTAATGCTGCATTCAAATAAGTCATTCCAATTATGTATATATAATGGACTATGCACTGTTAGAACTCTATAAAGATGCATATACAAATTACAGACCTCTGAAACCCTAATGAAAAGCATTAAGAATACAATTTACTAATTAATGGCAAAAGGACATACTAATCAACATACAAAATTATGTGGTAAAGAAATGAAGTCTCAGTACAATAAGAATTAACTCCAACAACCAGAATCTACCTTTCAGATGCATCTCCCTGGTATAATGTAAGTCTATTGATAGAGTATTCTTGAATTTACAAGTAACCACAGTAAAAACAAACAAAAAAAAAAGAAAAAAACACAAACTTAAACTTTTTCTTTGTCATCGTTGTTTTCCTTCCTAGCTACTGAAAACTTTTATCACATCTTGAATTGCCCATGTACCCAGCTTATTTCCTCAAGGGAACAGAAGTAATGAATTGACTTATTGACTCAATAAAAGCACCTTTAATTCTTATGACATTCAGCTGTTAAACTGTTTTATGACTTCAATCAGCCAAACCATCCAATGACACATCAAGTTATTTTCCCAGTTAGATGTGCTTCTGCTCCTTATCTTCAGCATTAATGTAAAAACATTTAGTGGGAAAGAAATTAACTATGACAATTCAGTATTGGCAATTCGAATTCATAAGATTAATTATTTTCATGCTCTCTCGGTAGCTTTGTGTAACAAATGTCTTACGGTATTTCAAAGGATCTAATAATTTTATATTTTATTTTATGACAGCAATCATCACACTGCATTTTTGGTACTTATTTGTTTAACACTATTCTTATCCAGGTTTAAGAATTTAAATTGTGTACTTTTTTTGGACACCTATCTCCTAACGTAATGTTTGGTACATAGTAAATACTGAAGAAATATTTATTATAATAAATGATGCTTGTGTCTTAAAATGTCTTAAGCATTCTTTAAATTATTTTTCTCTGGAGAAGAAAAGCACATATGAGGTAGCTATAATACAATATAATGTACTTTATTTGCTTATGATGACAAAATGGTGCTCATATAACCCATATTGACATTTATAGTAAACACTATTGCTAGTATATGATATGTAAATATATTTAAAAACTCTATTCTACACTCTAGAAATATCCTAACTATGGCTGGAGAGATGGCTTAGCGGTTAAGCACTTGCCTGTGAAGCCTAAGGACTCCAGTTCAAGCCTCAATTCCCCAGGACCCACGTTAGCCAGATGCTCAAGGGGGCGCATGTATCCTTAGTTCGTTTGCAGTGGCTGGAAGCCCTGGCACGCCCATTCTCCCTCTCTCTCTCTCTCTCTCTCTCTCTCTCTCTCTCTCTCTCTCTCTCTCAAGTAAATAAATAAAAATGAACAAAAAAAATTTAAAAAGAAATATCCTAACTAGTATGCAACATGAGATATTACTTTTCCCTTCAAATATGACAACTAAAATATATATGAAAGTATTTACTCCCTAAACATAAGGAATAGTTAAAATGTCTTTCCAGTGGAAAGATACAATGTTCAAAAGAGGTAACTAATCATGCAAATTTGACCAAATTCCACTATGTAGTATAATTTATGTAGTACTTGAAGTCTGTAGCCCCATTATTCTTAAAATCTGTGGTAAGACAATTACCCTTTAGTGACTCTTTCATAGAAGGCATCACTTGGAAAGTCTATGGCAGAGAATGATGCTTCTGGACAATTTCTAGTGTAGGCAATATTAGGCTTTCATTTTCTTGCAACTAAAGGATGTTAATAATATATAGAAAAGCAATGTGCAATTTGCTGAGTGTCAAAATTGTCTTAGTTTACTACATCACAACTTTGAAAATAAATCGCTGCTTATAAACAATTTCTGTAGGAACAACTACTCAGCATATTGAATCCATGTCAATCTTATAAATACTGAAAGCAGTAACAACACTTAGATTTGAAATTATAATATAAGGAGTGAAAATAATACCCTTTTGTGTATTTATTGGGGCACACATGGGGGGGTTGTAGTCAGGCTTTCATTGCTAGTGGAAATCACCCAAATAAGAGCAGCTTGTGAGGAAAAAAAAGAGATTAATTTTGTTTTACAGGCCTGAGGGGTAGCTCGATGATGGCAGAAGATGATAGGATGAGCAGAGGGTGGACAACATCCCTGGCCAAAATAAGGTGGGCAATAGCAACAGGAGAGTGTACCAAACACTGGCAAGGAGAAACTGGCTATAATGTCCACAATGCTGCCTCCACCAATACATTGCCTCCAAGAGGCATTAATTTCCAAGTATCCATCAGCTGGGAACCTAGCACTCAGAAGACCTAAGTTTATGGGGACACTTGAATCAAACCACCACATTACACCCCTAGCCCCATAAACAGATAACCAGCCGTGAAGTAAAATGCAATGCATTCAGTCCAACTTTAAACGTCCCATAATTTTTTATCAGTTCCAAATGATTTTCAAACATTCCCATAGTTCAAGATCTTTTAACTGAGCCATAATGCCAAAAAATCCCCCCCAAACCCATAATGGCACAGAATAAACATTCACACTGCAAAAGATGGAATTGGGCATAACAAAGAAATATTCAACCAATACAAGATTTAAAACAACCAGGGCAAACATCAAACTTTGTAGCTTCAAGTCCAACAACTCTAGTCAGTGACAAATCTGCAAGTCTGATAATCCTAACCAGCAACAAGTTTCTGGAGTTCCTATTCCCCTGCTCCCTCAGCTAAGCTACTCACAGTCATGGAAAACTTCTTCCAGGGCCAGCAGCTCTCCTTAACAGCTGTCTTTTGGTCCTGGCTTCTCCAGTGGGTCTCCACTGCAAGCCACAATTCATCCTCACAGCTCCATCAAGTCTCCATGTAGGCATCAAACAAGCCTGTTTCACGCGACCCATGGCCATTTCCAAACATAAGACTGCATTGCAAATTCAATGACCCTCTCTTTAATGCATTTCTTATACTCCACAATACCAGGTAGGGTGCCAATTGTTAATCCGGGGGGGAATAAAGCAAACTTTGAAGAACTGGGCACTCGAGCATTCAGGTACCTTTGAAAGAATTTACATCCTTCCTATTGCTTCAATATCAAAGGTTGAAATATCTCATACAATTACAACTGAACAAGCAGCAGTTTCAGCGCAATGATTTCATTTTTTTTTTTTCTGTGCCATTGCCCTCTATACACAACAGTCCATTTCTATGCAATGCAATCCTGCACAAGTTCTCAAGACACGGGCATAACAGCAAGCATCTCACACAAACTGCTCTAGCCCAGTCCAGGCAAAGCTCTGTCTCACCCTCATAAGCCAAGCTTCACAGTCCATAGTTCTTACTGCATTCCGGTCTTTCAACTCTGACCAGAATGCTCCAGTAAGCTGTACTTACAACACTGCAAGGTGTCTCTTAGGCCAAAGTTTCAAATCCTTCCACATTCCTCCTGAAAATCAGCACCAGAAGGCCCAAACCATGCAGTCAGGTGTCTAGCAGCAACCCCTTTCTTTGTACCAACATTACTGTTTCTGGTAGAAATTGCCCAAACTAGAGCAGCTTATGGTTAAAAAAAAAAAAAAGAGGTTTGTTTTGGCTTACAGGCTTGAGGGGGGGAAGCTCCATGATGATAGGGGTAAACAATAGCATGAACAGAGGGTGGACATCACCCCCTGGCCAAAATACGGACTATAGCAACAAGAGAGTGTGCCAAACACTGGCAAGGGAAAATTGGCTATCATACCCATAAGCCTCCCTCAAGAATCCACTGCCTCCAAGAGGCATTAATTTCCATTTCTTTATCAGCTGGCAACTTAGCATTCAGAACACCTAAGTTTATGGGGGACACCTGAATCAAACCACCACAGGGGGTATGCACATATGTGCACATATGGGACCAGAGATTGACTTTGGGTATCATTCTCCTCTTTCTGTTATTGAGACAAGCTCTCTTACTTGAGCCCAGAGGTCTCAGATTTAGCTAGTCTATGAGTTAGCATGCTCTGGAGGTGCTTTGTCTTCACCTCAAGTGCACTGGGATAAAGGATGATCATCTTACTGGACATATACATGGATGCTGGATGCTGAATACCAAACTCTAATTATCCTTCTGGTAACAGAAGCTTCTTCCACAGAACCATCACCACTGGCCCGAAAATAATATTTCCTAAAGTACTTTAAATTTCACAGTTTTTGCACATTTATTTTCTCTTTGAGACTACAAACCTATGAAAGCACTACATTGTTTTATTCCTCTCAGTTTTGGTGAAATTGAGGCAAACTTCAGTATCTAAAGCTTAGATCTGACTCCCAAACTAGAGCAATGATCTTTTGTTGGTGGTGTTGTTGTTCTCTGAAAAAAAAAAAAATCTTCACAGCTATTTGCCTGAAAATCCTTGGATCCTAAGATACTTGGAGATAAACACTTCATTCTTTTAGAAGCCAGGAGGGTTGAGAAAGGTCAAAATATATGTTCCTGACAAAGCTTAAACGAGAACCACTCACAACACTCAGAGCTGCCAGGGGGCTGCTCTGAAATGAAGTAATGTTTCCTATTCTGCTGAGTGCTCTATTCGTGCTTCCAAAAGAAGGTTTGAAAATATTTTCCAGTGAATATAAATACTACAGCACAAAAGAAAATACTAAAGTAGAAAATAAAAGAGCAAACACAGTCTGCTAGATGGAGATCATGTTTATAATAGAGTTGAAAGCAACACCAGTCTCATTAAATAAAATATGCTTTTTGAATTAGTGGTCATTAAAATATTCATTCTAAAACACTCCTATAAGGTAAGCTAATTTTATGGTAACATTATGATATCAGGAATTTCATTAGCTATTAATAAAGTGCGTTTCTCTGAATACTCTGCATAAATATCCCAGAATCTTTCCAACGGTCTTATCCAAACCCAATGTAATGCAGGTTACATACAGATCTGCTCCTTGAGGTCACTTGATAGTAGCATTTAATTATATGCATCTCTTTGCCTTACTTGTGATTCTTGTAGGTATACTTTTATGTTTTAAAAGCAGGATTTACTCAACTGAAATGCACCAATAGCAGAAAAATGTCTTTCCCTTGAGTTACATACTACAAACTTTGGCTCAAGTTAGCAGAAAGGCAAGTGTAGTGCAACTTGACAGAAAAGCTGTTTTGTTCAACTCAGTTGTTTTCAAAGTTTTAGTGAGGGAAAGTAACAATGAATTGACAGACCTTTAAACCAAAATCAATTGGACCCAGAGATCTGAAGCACACTGCCAAAATTGCTTAGAAGACTGCTTCTACAGGAAACATTTCTATAGTTTGAAAAAAGTGAGTAAGTAAAATTCTGAAGAATTCAAAATAAGGTGCAAGAAAGCAAAATGTAAAGGCAGGGGCCGAAAAATGCTGGGTTTTTTTTTTTTTTTTTTTTTTTTTTTACAATGATGCAAAGTCAAGACCATGTATTGTATGCAGAAGACAAAGAAAAAGAGAAAGCAAATAGCTTACAGGCTGAGAGCTGTAATTTAAAAATCCTCTAAAAGCAGCCTGTGTAGTTGAAGTCTGTAACCAAAAAGTTGTATACCATGTCATGCCTTCTTCTCTGTTGAGTACCTGCTGAAGTGGCAGGCATTTCACTTAGACTTTACACTAAGAAATAACTTGAGTGTAGCCGAGAGGATTGGCTGATTTAGGCCCACTGGCGAAGATTATGATAAAATAGGCAAAGGATTCTAATGAAGAATCATGTTGTAAACTGAAGTTCCCAAAAGACACATCTATGTAAAAGATTCTATAAGACTGGCTGACTTTATGTTTGTGGAGTTGGAATGTTTTAGATCCAGAGCCAGATTATCTTGGGCTATGTTTGCAGTGTGTGTGTGTGTGTGTGTGTGTGTGTGTGTGTGTGTGTGTGTGTACATGTATGTGCATGTGCATCTCATGTGCAGAGGCCAGAGGTCAAAAATGAGTGCTATCTTCAATTGTCCTCCTCTTAATTTTTTTACTACTTTTTTGTTGTTTATTTATTTGAGAACAATAGACAGAGAAAGTAAGAGGCAGATAGAGAGAGAGAATGGGCATGCCAGGGCCTCCAGGCACTGCAAAGGAACTCCAGACGCGTGCACCCCCTTGTATATCTGTCTAACGTGGGTCCTGGAGAATCAAGCCTTGAACTGGGGTCCTTAGGCTTCACAGGCAAGAACTTAACCGCTAAGCAATGTCTCCAGCCTTTTTTTTTGAGATAAATATCTTGCTGAACCTACATGTCACTGATTCAGGTAGATGGACATGCCCAAAGGATCTCTTGTCTACTCCCCAAATTCTGGGATTACAGGTACATGTAACCTGCCATACCGGGTTTTCACATGGGTGGTCTTCATACTTACACAGCAAACCCTTTACCAACTGACCCATCTTGTCAGCCCTATGTCTTGGGCTATATTTAGTGACCTTAATAACCATTCCCTGTGTCTGGCTAATTAGCATCCTTTGTACTATCAAGTAAAAGCTTTGAAGTAAAAGACCACTAGCTTCCATCCACTCAAAAGCTAAAAATGTCATCAGATAATATCTAAAACTTAGAGATTTCCCCTCTTTACAATAATCTACTTACCTGATAGTCCCACCAATGTATTTGAAAATATTTTGATTTGTGACTTCTTTTGTTGTCTGAGTAAAACAGCTCATGTAACCATTTCTACACTGAAACATTATGAAGAAACCTGAATCCCAGAACTCAGGCTGTGGTAGCTCATATTTGGCCCATAATAAATTTATTTTCACATATTCCCTTTTGGCATATATAGTACAATATAAAAACTAACTGCTATTTAGTGGTGGCGATAGGGTTTCACAGGTATAAGCACTTGCTTGTAAAGCCTTCTGACCTGGGTTCTATTTCCAAACCACATACCTGAAATCAAACACAAAAGTGGCACAAGGGTCTAGCATTCTGTTTGCTGTGGCAAGAAGTTCTAGCAAACCTATATACACACACAAACAAATGAATAAAAAAGAAATAAACTATCAGTATCTTCCAAGCATGATGCCAGTGTTTCATAGGCATTAATTTATCTAATAATACTAGCATATTCAAGGTTATTTGCTTTCAACTTGCCCTATTCCTTCTCAAACATATTGAGATCCACTTACTATGATGTTTTTTCTTAAGAGTGTCATAATGGTTTTATATATTGCTACTTGTACATAAACTCTGCAAATACACAGATGATTTAAATCACATTCTCAATAACATTGACTAAACTGATATTTACACATCACTACACCCACCAATTGTAGAATGCACATTATTTTCAAGGACATATGCTACATCTAATAAGGTCAACCATATTTTGAGCCACAAGACAAATCTCAATAAATTCAAATGTCTTCAAAACCTCTGAAAGTGTTCTGTGACCACAGAAGAAATAAATAGAACACAAGAGTATTGTATCCAGGAAGACCTTCCTTATTTTGATATTAAATAATACTGCTCTAAGACATATGTAGGTTGAAGATTAAAAAAATCATAGGGACAGATAAAATTTATAATATTTTGTCTAGGAAAGAATGATCTCAAGGCAATGCCACAAAGGAAAGATTAGTACTTTGTAGCCAGTCAGATAGCTAGTCAGGGCTACCACCAATTCTGATAAAGGTTTGTCAAGACACAGTAATCCCTATGTTATTTATGGGTATTTTCCTATGATAACAAAGTTGAGTAATTACAACACAAACCATATAACTTTCAAAGCCTAAAATATTTGCTCCATGTCCGATTATAGAAAAAGTTTTATCACATCTTATCTAAAATCCTATTTTAATAAATTAGATAAGGCTGGGTGTGGTGGTACCATCCTTTAATCTCAACACTCAGGAGATACTCAGGAGGCAGAGGTAAGAGGATCATTGTGAGTTCAAGGCCACCTTGAAACTACATAGTGAATTCCATGTCAGCCAGGGCTTGAGTGAGAACCTACCTTGGGAAAACAAAACAAACAAACAAACAAAACAACTAGATAAAGAAGACCAAAATAAGTCCAAAGTAGGTAAGTAGTAGGAAGACCAAAATAAGTCCAAAGTAGGTAAGTAGTAGGAAGAAACTAAACATAAACTAAACATAAAAGCAGATCACAACAAAGTTAAAATCACAGAGGAAATTCTAGCAAGGTTAAGATTGGAATAAGGGGACCCAGAAGGTTAATCTTGACAAGAATCTGTGAGCTGCTGTTCCTGGTGAACTTCTTGGGAACCATGTGATTCATGTCCAGGGAATAATACCTGGAAAATGTATGGGAGTGTATGTATGTATGTATAGGACTTGGCTTCTAGGACTTGGCAATAGGAAAGTCTTTTTTTTTTCTCTGAGATATATTCTGTATTCATGGAAACTTTTACAGAAAAATTCCTCATCCGGGTGGTTTCATTGGTTAATGCTAATCTTTAAAAAATAAATTAATTAACTTTATACAAATGCATTTACAAGAACAACTTAGGGGTATTCTCCTTAATTCATATTAGGAACCTATCATAATATTAAAACTCAAGTTCAACAAGGATGTTACCAAAATAAAAATGTATGCCAAGAAAATAAAACTGCATGTTAATATTCCTCATGAGTATGTATGAAAGAGGTTTAGGAGCTGGAGAGATGGCTCAGCAGTTAAGGTGCTTGCCTGCAAAGCCTAAGGACTTAGGTTTGATTCCCTAGTAACCACATAAAGGAAAATGCACAAGACGGTGCATGCTACTGGAGTTCATTTGACCATTCTGTGGCCAGAGGCCCTGGCATGACCAATTTCTCTGTCTCTCTGTTTCTCTCTCATATTCTCTCATATATAAATAAATAACATATGGGATAGTACTGTCCGTAGTTAGGATGGGTCTTCCCACCTCAGTTAACCTACTATAGAAAATCCTTTACAGATAATCCTAGAGATTTCTTGTCATGGTGATTCTAAATCCTATTAAGATGACAACCAAGATTAACCGCCACCTATAGATTGTCATAGATTGAAAGTCTTACTATGGATAAGACACTAGGTCTTACCCTACCATCATTAGATTCTACAAAAGCTTAAATCTTAATTTCAGAAGGTATGTTTGAAAAAAAAATCATTATTCTGAATTCAAAGAAAGAATAGCAACATGAGTTTTAATAAAGAAAATCCATCAAAACTTGCATGTAACAACCTGAGGACAATCTTATGCACAACCATTCAATTACCTCTACTGCTAATGTGGTATGTGCAATATTATTTTGTACCCATAGCATACAAAAGTATAACTACAGATTTTGAATTATACTTTGCCTTTTCCTTTGCATAAAACCTAGTCATTATAGAGCCGGGCATGTTGGTGCATGCCTTTAATCCCAGCACCAGGGAAGCAGAGGTAGGAGGATGGCCACCCTGAGACTACATAGTAAATTCTAGGTCTGCCTGGGCTAGAGTGAGACCTTACCTCAAAAAAACAAAAACAAAAAAACTAGTCATCATTATATATCTACATCTATCTATCTATCTATCTATCTATCTATCTATCTATCTATCTATCTATCTACCTACCTATCTATCTATCTAATAAAATCTCTCAGTGACCATCTGGTAGGACAGAATGCCAGATAGACTAGACATTATAATGAGAAGGGCAAGAAGCTATACAATGTGGCTGGGCAGGAAGGCATAAAAGAAAACTGCTGATAATGTTAAAAATTATGTTGCCTTCTTCAAAAAACATCATTGAGGCCTAATTATCAATATTAAACATGGGAAATTTTGACCCAGAACAAACAAGAAATCTTCCTGAAAATCTCTCTTAGACATTACTTTTCCTAAAAGCCCCATAATCAGCACAATTACTCAGGAAAGCAGAACTGGGATAAAAGTTACTAAGGCTACACTATACTTTATTCCATTATTATCTGACTCTTTTACAAAAACCAGTTAGACAAGGAAAATATGTCTAGAACACAAAGTGGAAAGCTATCCTAGGACACTTCTATTTATAACTGTGTTCTTAAGAAACAATTAATTTTGAATGAACACATTTTTATCTTCTGACATTTACGTAATGATTTTTTTGTAAGTATATTTTAGAAGGCAAAACTAACTCTGTTATCCTACTACCTAAACCTGACAAAGATAAATGCATACTGTGAAACAAAACACAAGGAACTAAATATTTAATTGTACTGCATTCATGTTAACCTTTCTAACACTTTGATTTAGAATGAATTGAAATTTCAGTGTTCTAATGTCCTGAATGTATTCTTGGTTTATTATGTTTGTTGATATAGCTTAGCTTTAAATAAAGCTGATTATAAAATAAGGGTTTAGGAGAATGTGCATATAAATTTCAAAAATAAAGAAATGAACTTGAAGGCAGGCATGGTGGTGTATGCCTTTAATCCCAGCACTCAGGAGGCTTAGCTAGGAGGATCACTGTGAATTGAAGGTCACCCAGAGACTAGATAGTGAATTTCAGGTCAGTCTGGGCTAGAGTGAAATCTTACCTCAAGAAAACAAACAGCCTGTTGTGGTGGCTCATGCATTTAATCCCAGCTTGGGAGGCAGAGGTAGGAGGACCACCATGAGTTCGAGGCCACCTTGAGACTGCATAGTGACAGGACAGAGCTAGAGTGAAAACCTACCTTGAAAACAAACAAACAAACAAACAAATTAACTTGAGGCATATGTATTTTACAATTTTTAGAGTTTGCCAAGTTGCCTTCTTAGAACTCTGTGCCAGTTTACAGTCCTTTCAAAATGTGTAGATTAGTTTCTTTTTCCTTAATAATTCTACCAACAATCAATTCTACCAGATTTTGCCTACTTCGCAGGTAAAATATAGTTTGTTATCATAAAGTATATTTCCATAATCCTTTACCAGTCAAAGTAACTTTTGTATGTTTATTGTAACTGTTTTTCTTCTCTGAATTGTATGTCATGTCACTTGGCTTTTCACTTGTCTAATGTGCTGCCATTTCCTCTTTGATTTTAAAGGAGATTTGTGTTGTATTAAACATTTTCTCATGTTCTTTCTTTTTTTTTTAATATTTTTATTCATTTTAATCTATTTGAGAGCAACAGACAGAGAGAAAAAGAGGCAGACAGAGGGAGAATGGGCACGCCAGGGCCTCCAGCCCCTGCAAATGAACTCCAGATGTGTGTGCCCCCTTGTGCATCTGGCTAACATGGGTCCTGGGGAATCGAGCCTCGAACCAGGGTTCTTAGGTTTCACAGGCAAGTGCTTAACCACTAAGCCATCTCTCCAGCCCTCATGTTCTTTCTACAATGGTGCATAATATCTATGCATAACTTCTGGCAAACACATTAATCTGATTTCAAAGAGTTTTAAAAATTTGGATAAACAGGGCTGGAGAAATGGCTTAGCGGTTAAGCGCTTGCCTGTGAAGCCTAAGGACCCCGGTTCGAGGCTCAGTTCCCCAGGTCCCACGTTAGCCAGATGCACAAGGGGGCGCACGCGTCTGGAGTTCGTTTGCAGAGGCTGGAAGCCCTGGCGCGCCCATTCTCTCTCTCTTCCTCTATCTGTCTTTCTCTCTGTGTCTGTCGCTCTCAAATAAATAAAATTAAATAAATAAAATTAAAAAAAAATTGGATAAACAAATTAAATTTTTAAAAAATTGTAGATAATTTTCTAGAACAGAAATGAATTTCACAGTCATTGAATATCCATTTTGTATGAAAAACTGCTATGTGCTGTTAAACACATTTTTTGTATAAATCCTTGCAGAAACCAAATGAGTTCATGTTTTTATTCTTTCATTTTTTAGATGATGAAACACAGTCAAGTAATTTAGGCAAAATTGCTCAATAGCAAACAGCAAGAAGTTAGAAGAGATAAGAATTTAACATGAGTCTTTTTTCTAAAATCTAAATATAAAATTATTCTAAAATCCATATTTATGATTCCCCTGTGAAGGTAATCAATGAGCATTGGTTGAAAAACTGAATTAATATTAGAAATATTGTCAAGCAGGATCAGCCTGGCAGAAATACTTGGCAATGAGTACTCTGTCAAGTATATGAATGGTTTCTGACCTAAAATGGAGATGCACCACTGCCAAGTGTCACCATTCACCCATCAAGTATTGTGAAAGGACATCCAAGAGAGTTCACATAGGATAAGGGGAAAATTACCATTGAAATTTTAATATTGTTCTAGTTTGGTTGAGATATAATTGACAAATAAAAACTCTATGTATTAATGGTAGACTTATAAGGATTGATTTTGTATTCAGTAGGAAATATCTATACTTGGATGGGGAGGGCGGGGAGGGTATCGAAGGGTGGAAAACAGTAATCTGGATCGAAACGGCAATGGTACCATAAAATTCTACTTCCTAAAAGACATACCAAATGGCTGAACCTTCACTAGACCCTTACAGGAAACACCTAAACCACAAGACACTGGAGAGGGTATGATCAAGACTAACCTAAATCTTCTACATCTTCCCTCCCTGCCCCCCTCTCCCCACTATCTCTCTCCTCTCTAACTCTTGTATATTAGTTATTTTTTCCTCAATTTCTTAGTGGGCACTGACCTGTAACCCCCACTTCCAGCTTGGGGCTACCATCCACAATGAGCTTTTGATGAGAGAAACCTACAAGGTTTCCCAAAACAATGACAGACTTCTGTCAGAGTACTTGATGACCCACCAAAGGCCAGTGGTAGGGCCCTATTGCTGAAGACTCCATATGCAGCTGACACATAAAATAGAATGGCATGGCTGGAAGCCAGGATAGAGTCAGTCCCCAGACAGTCAGGTGTCTAGTGCCAGAAGGTGCTACATGGGCGACTGGGAGAAATGACCAATATCTCTCCAAGCAACTCATTGTCTAACCTAATTAGCAACAAATAACCTGATGTAATGCCCACACAAGTGCAATAGTGGCACATAGCCATGTTGAGGAACCAATTGCTCTTGATTTGGCTAACTGATCCCCTCAGTGGTACTAGACCCATAGCTGGAGCTGGGAAACAAGTCAGAACCATACCCAAACACAAGCCCACTCTCCAATATCAAGCTACCATCAATCATGGGGTAAAAGAGGGCCTACACCTATCAAACTCTCTATCAAAAAAGTAAGTGTTATCTCAATTTTCCGGGTGCTAACTTACTCTTCGTTGGAGAATCTGCTTCTCTTTTTCAGATAGATACAGATCCTAAGGAGAGAGCTGCCCCAACATACCTCAAAAGGGGCCCGACTAAAACTAAGGACAATTGGTGAAACAAGCAAGGGTGATGTTTTCCTGTGAACCGGATACCAGCACAAAGGGGAAGGAGAACAACACAGAGAAAAATCAACTCCTACCAAATCAGAGAGCCAGAACCTCAGAAGCCCCCAACACCTCAGCACTGAAGCAGACCAAAAATGAACCCAACATGGCTCAAGGAAATTTTGCGGAAGAGGGGGCAGAAAGAATGTTAGAGCCACATGTTGGGTCATGATTTTCAGAGACATTTATCATACCAATAACTGTGGGCTAACTCCACAATGCACGACCCATTTACATCAACAAGGAGGGTCCAATGGGAGGGGGTAGATCATAGATGAGCCTAAACAATGGTACCAAACTGCCTGTATTTGCTGAAAAGAAAACTAATAAATTAAATTTAAAAAAAGAAAATATCTATACTGCCTCTTTACTATGACAATGTATCTACCAATTTTTGCTAAAACTATTAGATACACTCAGCAAATTTCAAGAATATAATACATAAAATTAATTGCAGTTACCATGCTATACATTAGCTCTCAAAAATTTAAATTCTACCTAATCATAACTTGGTACTGCTTGATCTACCATCCACTATTCTACTCTGCTTTTTTTGGATGAGATTTTAGGTTCCATGTGCAAGTTGAATCATACTGTACCTCTTGGTCTTCTGTGCCTTGCTTAGCATGGCATATTCTATTTCATTCAGGCTATCTCAAATAACAGGATTTTCCTGGGTTTTTTATTTGTGAATATTTTTATAGATAACTTGAATGTATGAACATATTACAAATTGCTAATATTCCCATTGGGCTATCTTCTTATGTCATTACTCTCCCAATGTCATTCCACTGAGGGCCTTCCTCAGTGAGGCTAATGTTTTCCCATTATTGAGTTGCTCAAGCTCCATATGTGTATTGGATATTTTCTCTTCATTGTGTATACAGTTTATAAATATTTTCTAGTCCATAACTTGTCTCTTCATGCTGTTGATTATTTACTTGACTGTGCAGAAGCTTTTGTCCTGTGTTTTATTCGATTTTCCCATAAATCCCACTGGCTTTCTTTCCCCATTTTCACTCTTTTTATTTTCATTTTGTTTCTCTAATGGAATAATGCCAAATGACCTGTCTTAGAGCTCACTGATTTTTTCTTTTTCTTAGACAAGCCTGCTGCTAAAACTCTCCTTTGAAATTTTCAGGTCAATCTGTCCTTGGGCTCTACAGCTCAAGAATTTTTGCTTGATTTTTATGATTTATTTCTCTTTGTTGAATTTCTGCTTTTCTTCATACATTATTTTCCTGAAGCCATACAGCTGTCTCTGTTGTCTTATACTTCACTGAGCTTCTTTAAGAATATTTTGGGGAGTCACTATGGGAGTGGAATCCACTCCCAAGCCGCCACCACAGAGGCCCGCCCACCCGTCCGACCGTCTGCCGACCCGTTCCCCTATCCCGTTAACCATGCAGCCTGCTTCTGAAAAGGGACTATGTCTTCATTGAATTTTGTGTTGAAGACAGTAAAGGTGTTAATGTAAATTTTGAAAAATCCAAACTTACTTTCAGTTGTCTTGGAGGAAGTGATAATTTTAAACATTTAAATGAAATTGATCTTTTTCACTGCATTGATCCAAATGATTCCAAGCATAAAAGAATGGACAGATCAATTCTATGTTGTTTACGAAAAGGAGAATCTGGCCAGTCATGGCCTAGGTTAACAAAAGAAAGAGCAAAGCTTAACTGGCTTAGTGTGGACTTCAATAATTGAAAAGACTGGGAAGATGATTCAGATGAGGACATGTCTAATTTTGATCGTTTTTCTGAGATGATGGACCACATGGGTGGTGATGAGGAGGTAGACTTACCAGAAGTAGATGGAGCAGATGATGATTCACAAGACAGTGATGATGAAGAAATGCCAGACTTGGAATAAGGAGCATTATCACCTGGATTGTGAGAAAGAAAAAATAACTTCTCTGCAAGATTTCTTAAAAGAGAATTCCTGAGTTGATAGCTCTAAAGGCAGATGCTGTATTTGCCACCTTTAACCCAATTTTCAATGTTTATTTTAAAGGCTTCACTAAGGGTTGATAATGTACCATTGTATGGGGCAATTTTGAGTCGGCTAAGGCAATATCCTTATGCATGAACATTTCCCAAACTTCCCATGAAGCTGTTGAGAACCTAGACAATTGATTCAGCAGTTGTGATAAATAAAAACTTTTCACTTAAGTCTCCTTAACTTCATAACATAGTTACTGACATGATAGGAAGCTCTCAGCTTAGGGAAAGATAATGAGATTTAGATACTACTACATGGACTTAAAGTGGCTGAAACAAATTGTCCGACATCTTAAACTGACAACCCTACCTTCCTCTGTATCTTTCAAGATTGTTCCACTAAAGTTTATTTTTCCAAAAAAATATATTTCACATTATTGTATGTAACTTGTTAGTGTTCCAGATGTATCTTAGCTAAAACTAAAACTAGTGAATGCCCTAACTTTAGATGTTTTTTTTTTAAATATTTTTTTTTAATTTTTTATTTATTTATTTGAGAGTGACAGACACAGAGAGACAGACAGATAGAGGGAGAGAGAGAATGGGCGTGCCAGGGCCTCCAGCCTCTGCAAATGAACTCCAGACGCGTGCGCCCCCTTGTGCATCTGGCTAACGTGGAACCTGGGGAACCGAGCCTCGAACCAGGGTCCTTAGGCTTCACAGGCAAGCGCTTAACCGCTAAGCCATCTCTCCAGCCCTAGATGGTTTTTGAAGCCTATACATTTGGTATTATTTGGCCCTTAAGCTTTTCCATCTCTTAGCATGGAGGACGAAGAAAGCTGTACATTGTTGCTTGAGAGTCTGTACATTTTAGACCAGATTTGTATTTGCACTGTCAGTATGGCAAATGAGTGAAAAGATGTTAATACACTATTTGGATTTTTTTTTTATTTCTTGTTTTGGTTTCAGCTTATACTCTGGCTGAGGGGGCGACTCAATTTATGTTCATGACAGTGTGGGTTTTTTTAAATGTCTACATTCTTTCTAATAAACTGTTGGAAGATTAAAAAAATAAGAATATTTTGAATTTTTTGTTATGCAATTTATAGATGCTAGTGATGTGTTATTTTATTTCAGTGATATTATTTTTTCTCTAGCCATTACTAATCCATGTGGTCACTATACTGGTACCCACTTGCATGGATTAAAAGGTTTCTTGTCTTTTCTAATTTAGACTTTCATTAATAGAAAAAGTCCTTAACCAGTCAACTTGTTCAGAGGTTCCAAGTCAGTTGACTGGTGGTGTCAAGAAATGGCTTGTTGGAATTATTAGGCAGTCTGTCCTGCTGTCTGAGTCAATGACTGAGCAATCCTGTGGCCAAGATACATAGAGGAAAACCTAGAACATTAATCTGTAGTTGCAAGTTTGCAATCTTTCTTCTAGACAGAACTGTGTCCTTGCTTGCCATAGCCAGCATGCCACTGAGATTCACAGAGTTAGGCCTGCCAACTGGGTTTATTGGCGAAAGCCTGAAGCTTGGGTCTTTGAAGAGATGTCTGGAGCATGTGTCTATAAGGGATAACTTTGTTCCTAGGGTGACAACAGCCATCTAGAAATGTTAAGGACCTGAAGGCCAAGTCTAAGGGTAGTTTTCTGAATCCAATAACTGTGTTGGCCTGCCTGGGGACAAAAGCTATGAAGGAGGACACAGCAAAATGACTCAGCAATAAAAGCCATGTGCTTGCAAAGCCTGATGGCCTGAGAGTCAATTCCCCAGACACCCACATAAAGCCAGATAGACATTTGTTTGCAGTAACAAGAAATGCTTCCTTGTTTCTACACATATGCACACACGTGCAAATAAATGAATGCATAAATATATGTCATTTTTAAAGCCATGGAAGACAATCTATTACTGGCATAGACCTGGACTCTTGGGCTACTGGGTCAGCTTAGAGTTTATGGCTATGGGGGCTGTCTTAATGCTGGTGTTCACAGGTGTAAGACATGGTGCAGGAGTGTGCAAAGATGTTGGGTATCATTTCCCTCAGTTGCCTCACGAGGAAGATGTTTCTGTACCTTGCTGCCCAGAGATGGAGGAATTGTGATGCAGTTAATGAGAACTTGTTCATCCTGTCTTCTTTCATGCATCTCTAAGTTCTACGTTCCACTCAGGTACTGCAATGTCTCATCTAATTTCTGAGCTCTTATGAAGGCATTTGCCTGTAGATGTAATTATTCAGATTGAATGCTGTTCTGTCATCTTGCTGGTATACTACTAAAGCCATCTATTCATGAAAAAATATATCAACAGGGCTGGAGAGATGGTTCCATGGTTAACACACTTGCCTGGGCAGCCTAAGGGACCAGGTTTGAGTCCACCATACTCGTGTAAACAGATGAGCAAGGGGGCACATGCATCTGGAATTCGTTTGCAGTGGCTAGAAGCCTTGGCATGCTCATTCTCTCTTTTTCTATCTTCTTCTTTCTTTCTCTCTCATAAATAAATAAATATGTAAATAAATAAAATATTTAAAATGTCATTTCCTAAGAATATTTATGTAATATATTTACTACACTATTCAATGAGTAAGTAATTGAACATTGTTAAATAAAATGCATGTTATCAATGCTAAAAAAAAGTCTATCTCCTAATTTTGTCATAAAAAGGCAACATCAGGCCATTAACTCCATACAGGCAAAAGACACTAATTTATTCATGCCAAATTTTCACCAAGTTGGCAAGCCACTGTATGTCTATCATCATGACAAAAAGGTTGATCCTCACCTTTCTGTTCTTGCTACACTTTATTCTAGACATACAAATTATATAAACATTTCTCTCACGTTTTACTTTTAAATAAAAATCCACTGACATTGTATGGGTTAGGAATCCATCTGCTGCTCATTCCAGTTTACTGTGTTTATTGTTTGATATCCAAATTCTATCTCTCTTTTCCTCAGAATATCCCTTTTAAAATACATTGTAATGTACCTCCTGGTGTTCCAGACAGAGAGGTGCTGAAAACATAAAGTCTAAGGTTATTTGTCTTTGCTAATACATGACTGTATATGTAGCCATTGATACACCACAGGTGCAATTAAGTAAACATAGGCTATCATTGAGAGATAGCACTTAGAGTTGGCAATTGTCCTAAGTAATATCATTTATACCACATTCCAAAAATCCAATCTGGATCCATTTTTTTCCATAACCAAACAGTTAGTGTCCTAAAAAATTGGCAGATTTTATAATCATTGGGCACAATGCCTTATAGACATATGGACAAGAATGTAGATAAGCCAAAGATGTGTAACAAGCAATTTTTAACAAGCCTGAATTTTTCCCAGAATTTCCAATGCAATTGCCACCTACTAGTTTACACTTTCAAATCAGAAGGATGGTAATTGTATACTGTGGCAGACAGCTTCATATCACTAAGATGAACTTCCAAACCAGGCACAGTTATGGAGGAAAGGATTTTTTGAAGCTTACAGATCCAGGGGAATTTCCATAATGACATAAGAAGCTGGCCTGCTTTTTCACAGATCCAAGGAGGGGGGGGGGGGCACAAGCCACATCACTTAAGCCACACCACAAAACAAGCTCACTTGAGAAACTCCAGGCACTTTGCATATATTTAGATTGGAATGTCAAATACACCACTACACCTTAAGGCTGGACTTCCCAATGACAACTCCTCCAGCCAGGTGGCTGGAAATCCAAGAAATTTTAAACTCCTGAATCTATTGGGGGGCATTTATTCAAAATGCCACTGGTTCCTTTATAATTATCTTCTTTTAAAGCTGAACCTTTATTTATTTATATATTTATTTAGAGAAAATAAAAGGTAGATAGAGAGAGATTGGTTGTTTCAGGGCCTCTAGCCACGGCAAATGAATTCCAGATATATGTGCCAGCTTGTGCATCTGGATTTATGTGGGTACTGTGAAATTTAACTCTGTTCCTTGGGTATTGGAGGCAAGCATCTTAACTGCTAAGCCATCTTTCCAGCCTCCAAAAGCAGCACCTTTAATACCTCATGTTCATCAAATATTTCAGCTTACTAGGTATGTGGTCTATTGAGACCTCAAACAACTAGATGTCATCCCATACATGTCAGAATGTAGTTCACAAAATGAATGCAATCCAGGGACAGTATTGGAGCCTTTGGAGAAATAATGGACTTGTATTTTTATACTCTTATGCATTAGACTTATGTGAAAGTACATTTCAATTGTCCTTAAAAATATAGGTGCTCCCCAAACTTTTAGCCCTTTATATATTCTCTTCTCTCTCTTGTATCCCCTCTATGCCTTCCTCCCTCTCTGCCTATCTTCCTTACCCAGGATAGTTTTAGTGAACTGTCACTCTATTCCATTATTCTTAACTCTCCCCACCTTTTTTTTTTTTTTTTTTTTTTTTGCCTTTCAATGCATTCACCTGCCAATAAACTGGTCTTTCTAAGACTGTCGAATGTACTGCCACAGGTGATTCAGAAGGTTTGTGGGTATGTGGGTTATACTACAGTGTAATAATTTACTCCTTGTTTAGGGTGAGGGTCAATGAACAACCTGCACATTCACTTGCTATTATCTTGTATGGTCTAACACAGCATTCTCTATATGCTATTGTGGCTGCTGGGCATGAGATAAAACTAGTACCATGCCATCTGCTGCTAATGCATTTACAGTCTCAAACATAAAGTAAGCCAGAATGCCAACAAACAACTTTCCCTCGTCAGCTTTCTTCCTCCTTCTTCACTTGGCTCAAATTGATGTTTCTTAGTCTATTTCTCTCTCTTTGGTCAGATAAACACGAATTCTTCTTCATTGAGAAAAATCTAAGAAAAACGTTCATTAAAGTGCTGCCATCTGTGTGTTTTCTTCTCCACTGCCTTTAAGAATCAAAACATTATCCCGTACGTTTGGCAACAACAATCCTTTTCAAGAATAATCTCTGTCCTATTGCCTCATCCCCTCTGAGCAACATAACTTTATTATCCTCCTTCCTTGGAATCAAACCTCTTCTAGAGTAGATACTCCCCATCACCAATTTTATCTTCTCCAAACCCTTTCCAGATTTGAAAACATACAAGTATACCCATCCTCACACTCTTTCTATTTCATACATGCTACAAACAAACTTCACAAGTAGGTCATATACTCTCACAATCTTCATTATTTTGCCTCCTACTCATTCCTAACTTCACAACTCTATTTTCAGCCACTTTTATAAAGCTGGTTGTGCAAGAGCCACCTATATTTTTTTTCTGTTTACTTGATATACACCTTTTTGCATTTCCCTTCCTTTATTCTGTTGCCTGTGTCAATAGTGATCATTTCCTCCACCTTATGTCATATTTTTTCAGATTCTGTGCTAGTCTATGCTCCTAGTTTCTCTTCTTGAGACACTTCATCACTCTTCGGGGATGCATTTCCTCTCAAAATTTTAAATGCTTTGATGTTCAAATTTTCCTCCAAGCTATCCTTTTATTCTTCATACTAAGCTTACTTTACCTACTTTCACATGCCCAATATACCAAAGCCATAACTCCAGCCTACATGTCTGTCCTCAGTTACAGAGACAAATATACATCTTTCAATGGGAAATAATCACAGGAGTACTTCCTCTAGAGGCACATCCACTTGTGGTGAATTGGATTCTTTGACCCTTCTCTATACACCAATATTCATTGTTATGAAATGAATGGTGGTTTACATTCCCTGTTAATCCCTGAGTAGCTTATTTGTCTTTCTTACTCTTTCTTCATAAATTCACTAAGCAGCCATCATCTTGCTTAATATCCACATAATCAGCTACTTACCTTTTTTTAATATTACAACCACTAGATTCAGTCATCTTATTTCAGCCTGAATTACCCAGAAAACTTTCTTTAGGTTTTCTTTTATTAGGCCTAATCAATGTTTTATATAAACATTGAAATACAGCCATCCTAAATTCCTTAGATATGCTATCCTGCTCTCTTGACCAAGTTTTTGTTGTTGTTATAAAAATACTTTTTAGGGTTGGCGAGATGGCTTAGCAGTTAGGGTACTAGCCTGCAAAATCAAAGGACCAAGGGTTAATTTCCAGGACCCACAGAAGCCAGATGAACAAGGTGCCACATGTGTCTGGAATTTGATTGCAGAGGCTGAAGGCCCTGGTATGCTCATTCCCTCTCTATCCCTCCTTCTCTCCCTCCCCTTCTCTCTCTTACAAATTTAAAAATAAAATATTTTTAAAATACTTTTTTATTTACAATATTGTGATTTCCATGAGAAAATATAGCAGTTTTATTTCATCCACTATCCTACCTCTTCTTCCTCTTTTACTAGTTATGCATTGTCATCCTTTATAGTTCACATTTTCTGGTTCTTTTATTGATTCCCAAACTATACTTCAGATGTCTCCTACAGATTATCCCATGGTGTTTCTCTCCCTTGTTGCACTTGAAAACCATGATATTTGTTCATCTATTTAATTGCTTAATTTTCTGTTTACTCTCCCAGACTCCATATAATTTTTAACATCGAATTACCTCCTCAAACTTTTCACCCACCATCCTTTAGTCAGAGTGGTACAGTTTTACAATTTGTGTTTTTCATTTCCTGGGTCACTAGACTCCCAAACATGCCTACTTTCATGTCTAGAATGCCACCACCCCCAATTTGCCTAATTTATATCTGTCTAACTCTCATCTGTGGAGACAGACTTCACATTATCAGAGAAGCCTTACCTATCTAAATGTCCTTACAGCAGTAATCACACTGTTTAATCCTCATTGCATTCATCAATTTAAAGTTATATGCATTGGCAAATTATTAGATTAATGTCTATATGCTCCACAAAACTTTAAGTTCCATGAAATCTCTAGTGCTCATCACTTAAATTGATTACTAGTGTGTAGCTAAATCTAAGCTTCATCTGCAGAAAGCTCCTGTTAAATGAGTAAATATTCGCAAATAAAGATGACATATTAACGTCCAATCAAGCATAACTACTTTCATGTAGATTAATGTGTCACCTTTGAAAAATGTACATGATACTGAGGGAATCATACCGAGGATAGAAACATTTTAATATAAGTTGTGAAAGATGAGCTGAGGAGATGGCTTAGTGGTGAAAGTTGCTTACTTTGCAACCCTGCTGACCCAAGGATCTACACAAAGGGACATACACATCTATAATCCCAATGTACCTCAAGCAATGTGAAGTGGAGCCAGGTGAATTTTGAAACTCCCAGCCCAGTAAGACCCTGCCTCAAACAAGACAGAAGGAGAGAACCAAAACCCTAATTTGTTCTCTCACTTATACAGGCATACTGTGGCATACACCACACACACACACACACACACACACACACACACACACACACACCACAAATTTTTGAAAGTATGAAAGAAGACAAGAGAGTCTGGGTCACAGAGGTGCTTCTTGGAGTGGTTACCACAGGGAAGACATCAAAGTGTGTTTCTCATTTATAAAGTAAGAATTATGTTAGTAGCTAGCTCCTAGGGTAGCTGTGGAGATTAATAAGTACTTAGCATAACCCATGTAATTAGGCTAGCAATCAGTGTTATGCACTCAATTTACTTCAATAAATTTTAATTGTGGTGAGGTGAGCAACACAACACAATAACACACCCATGTTCAGTGAAGAGGAAGCTCAAAAGCATAAGAGAATGCAAGAGGTAAACTCCATTTGGATCTCATTTTGAATGGTACATGCAGACCATGACCCCTAAGTCGCCCTTTACCTCAAAACGCTGATGCACTTCCAGACTTGCTTAATTTGAAATATGGTTCATTCAAGAAAAGTCAGAATAGGGCTGGAGAGATGGCTTAGCGGTTAAGCCCTTGCCTGTGAAGCCTAAGGACCCCTGTTTGAGGCTCGGTTCCCCAGGTCCCACGTTAGCCAGATGCACAAGGGGGCACACGCGTCTGGAGTTCGTTTGCAGAGGCTGGAAGCCCTAGCGCGCCCATTCTCTCTCTCTCCCTCTATCTGTCTTTCTCTCTGTGTCTGTCGCTCTCATATAAATAAAAAAAAATAAGAAAAGTCAGAATAAATATCAAATGTTTTCATGTATTCCTTGTAGCATTTCACAGCTGTCAACCCTACATTTCTTTCTGTGTCCCCCTGAAAAATCAAAATGCCTTGATTGTTTTTAAGACAGTCAACTCCAGAATTTTTCAATGAGGCTATAGCCCAAGCTAGGCTCTGTAGGCAATGATTAAGGTTTGTACACTCCCAGGCACTGACACAGGTATTTAGTTTATTGCATAAAACACTGAAACCAAATCTAGCCTCAGCCTTGAACTGAAATTCTTTTCTTTTTTGCTCATGCATGTGTGTGTGTTCATGTGTGTGAGTGTTGGTGTCTATGTGCCATAGTGTACCTGTAGAGGACAGAGGACAACTTTGGGTGTCAGACATTGCCTTTCACCTTGTTTGAGTGAGTGTCTCCTTGTTAGTTGGCCCACAAGCTTTTGGGGATTCTCCTGCCTCTGCCTCAGTTTTCACTGTATGTGTGCTGGGATTCAAGACACCTACACCAATGCCCAGCTTTCATGTGGGTTCTGTGGATCTAAACTAAGACACTTGGCAAAATAACAAGTGCTTTATCCTCTGAGCCATCTCCCTAGCCTTGAACCCAAATTCTTCATGTAAACTCATCACCTTTTCTTGTTGTGAACAATAATCATGTACACAATCCCTTTTATTCCTTTCTTTCACTGTCTAGAATGAAGGTAAGCTGCGGAGTTCTGCCAGTGTGTCTAACAAATGCTTTGAACTATCATTCTGGCATTTAGTACATTTTTATTTGAATTCACAACTGACCTCATTTTATGATATTGTGGTACACTCCCTGTGATGGTTAATCCCTGGTTGTCAAAATGACAAGATTTACATTCACTGTGAAAACAGATCTCTGGAAATGCCTGTGAAGAATTTTGTAAAATAGCTTAATTGAAGTGGGAGGACTCTGACTTATACCATGCTATGGGCTACTGTCCTGTACTGAATAAAAGGGAGAAAAGAAAACTAACTGAATACCAGCATATATCTCTCTGCTTCTTGACTCCTTTGTGATTAGCTGCTTCATCTTTCTGCCACCATACTAATCTCAAGCTGTGTGTAAGTGGAAATAGACCCTTTTTTCCTTGAATTGCTTCTCGTCAGGTATTTGGTCACAGCAATGAGAAAATATTTCATGAATCCCTTTATGAAATTCCTCTACTATGGCACTTAGGGCTCTTGTGGCCACAAATTAAAGGGGAGACAATAGACCTCTATTTATAGTAGGGTGCCAATGAAAGAAACCCCAACAATGAACTTTTCTCATTAAAACAGTCTTGAAAGACCTTAAAGAACTTTGTAATTGTACTCACAAGGGCTATATTTTGGTTTTACTCATTATATAATTATATAATTATATAATTATATAATTTTCAATAGTGTAAACTAATATCTGACACTCTTCGTGAAACTTGTATGCCTGAAGATAGAAGAAAATTCCTGATGAAATTTAACACTGGTTCAACTCTTAACATTTTTGTAACTTAATTTTGAAATAGTGTTCTTCTACCACCACATACTCTATTCCTATATTTACTGGCATCCAAAAACATGAGCTTTACCTCTGTGTGTATTTAGAGAAAATCTCTTATGTAACTTAAATGTTTCAAAGTTGCAAAATTATATCATTTGATCATGTTGGGTTATTGGAATAAAAAGAGAGTGAATAGAAAATTACCAAATTTATCAAATTTACTGCTATAAGAAAAGTAAACTTGGATAACAGTGCTTTTGCAAGCATATACTTTATTGGGATAGCAATGAACTACACTTCCTGAAGAGAGAAAATCGGCATCTCGTAGAGGACAAATAAAATCTCAGGGACTAAGGGCTGGCTTAGAGGTTAAGGTGTTTGCCTGCAAAGCCAAAGACCCAGGTTCAATTCTGCAGGACCCACGTTAGCCAGATACACAATGGGGCACAGGTGTCTGGAGTTCATTTGCAGTGGCTGGAGGCTCTGACATGCCCATTATCTCTCTCTCTCTCTCTCTCTCTCTCTCTCTCTCCCTCTATCTCTGTCAAATAAATAAATAAAAATTAAATATATATTTTTAAAGTTCAGGGACTCATATTAAAACAATCATCCAGTATACACCCAATGCTAGTGTAAAGCCAATGAAGTAACCTTCAACTAGGCTTTGAATGTGTCCCTCTGAAAGATCAGATGTTGCTGGTATGAAGGTGTGAAGAAATGGGGCCTTTAACATCATTAAAGCAAAGAGTGCCCACCCTTGATAAAGGAACTAAAGTCCTTCTAAAAGAGGCTAAGACAGTATTTGGTAACTTTGCACTTCCACCTTCTTCCATGTGAAGACAGGATGTTCTTCCCTTTCAGATTATGCAGCTACAAGATGCTATCTTGGCAGTAGAAAGCAGCCCTCACCAAACAAGTGAACCTATTGGAACTCTGATGTTGGGTTTTATAAACTACTTAGTCTCAAGTTTTCTATTATAGAAGCCCAAATGTACAAGGAACTATCTCTCCTTCCATAATGGAACATCATGGTGCTCTTAATAGCTTATTTTACATTCTGTGACTGTCTTAATTTCCTATGAATATTATTCACGTAGAACTGTGTTCTGTGGTTAAGAATGATGGGGTAACATAAACAGTTGGAACGGAAAATTTTCATGTAATTTTCTCTGAGCTTTATCTTCCTTTTGGATAGTTGTAATTCCTCACTGAATACAGACTTATCCTTCATAACCATACTACCTATTCCTAATGAGAGTCATGAACAGTTTGTGTATTGCTGTGGATAACTTTTGAAAAACTTGTTCCAAGTCTTCTCCCAATGGAGCCGAGGGTGTAAATTTGCAATTCCTCACTTGTACCACTAGATGGCAAATGTGCAGCAGTAAGCCAAAACCGCCAGAAGGAATCCTCATAGGTGTAAGATTACTTCAGCCAGTAGTCAAAACATAGGGGTTTTGAAGACATACTTCAATGACTGTGTCCGGGATCAAGAAGAAAAATGAACACAATCCAACATAAGCATGAGGAAGACATCATGGCAATCTCTGTATGCATTCTTGAGGATCAACATTCAGTTTATTCCATTGCTTAACAACTCCAATTTCAAAGTCAGAAAGTTTGATTGGTGGTTCCGAACGAAACTCATGTATTGCAAGTAGAAGATGGAGTTGGCTGAGTTGCCAGTCATGACATGAAATGCTGTAGGAAATTAAGATGGTCTCATCGGGCTAGATACCCTTAGATATCTGGACTTGTTAGAATCCTTATAGAATTTTTAAGAATGAATGGCTTACAGATCTTCATTCCATTTGACTCAATAATTCTTCACTTGAGAAACTTTCCTGAGAAAACAGTGCCAGATGTAGAAAAAATACAATCTCTTTTTTAAAATATTGTGGTATCTGCACATTCAGAAGTAACAAAACTATGCAATAAAAGGATAAAAGTCAAGAAAACAAAGTTTCTATTTGAAGGAATATTATACCACTGTTGAAAGAATCATCAATAAAATGTTGTAAATCTTACATGGTTCACTTTTAGGGTTGACAATGTGGGAGGAGGAGGACATAAAGTTATGGAATCTTGATGTAACAAATCTGCAAGTGTTTCTGTAAAGCTGGCTCTTTCCTCAAATGATTCATGTAAACTGATAATTTTGAGTTGGGTTAGAGTTATAAGGACATTATCATATGCATACTGCATTGAATCTGTATCTTTAATCAAACATAGGTAAGTAATTATATTTGTTTCTGGAAATCCATCCTATTTTTGTTCTTTACTAGTTTTAAATTCATTTATATTAGCATAAAATATTTAAGTTACATTACGGTTTTTCAACCATTTTTCCCTTCTTCCTCCATCCCATTCAAGTTTGTGCCCTCCCTGCAAAATAATTTCCTTTTCCACTTTCATAAGTATGCTTTCTTTTACTGCCTCCCCAACTCTTGTCATCTCTTGTTCTCTTCTCCTGGTCTCCTATGTTGAATTTAGACTATTCTCACCCTCATATCCCATTACATACATACAAACATAGAAAGTCAATCCACATATGAAAGAGATCATAGATTTTTGTTTTTCTGGGCTTCAATTACTTAGATTATCTGAAAATTTCATAACTTCATTTTTTTCTTTACAGCTAAATTAAGCTCCATTGTATGTATGTATTACATTTTAACTATTCAGTCACCAGTGGAAGGACATTTAGGTTCATTTCATTTCCTAGCAATTGAGAATAGAGCAGCAGTGAGCATAGATGTGGTAGTACATAGAATCTTTTGGGTTTATGGCCATAGGTCATATACTAATAGTTTTTTGGCACGTTGTGGAACTCCCACACTAATTCCACAGGGGCTGCTCTAGTTTACATTCCCAGAAACAGTGAATAAGTGTTCACCTTTCCTCACACCTCTTCAACATTTGCTGTCATTAGTTTTCTTGATGGTAGCCATTGTGACTGACCTAAGACAAAACCTCAAAGTGGTTTAAGTTTACATTTCCCATATGGCATAAGGATGTTGAACATGTTTTTTTTATGAGAGAGAGAGAGAGAGAGAGAGGGAGACCATGACCTCTAGCCACTGCAATAGAACTCTAGATTTGTGCACCACTTTTTAAGCATGTGTGACCTTGTGTGCATGTTTCATCTTTGCATCTGGCTTACATGGATTCTGGGGAGTCAAACATGGGACCTTAGGCTTCTCAGGCAAGCACCTAAACTGCTAAGCCACCTCTGCAGACCTTTTTTTTTTTAAATATTGGCTACGAATGTTTCTTCTTTTGATATTGTCTGTTCATTTCATTAGCACATTTATTGATTTGTAGTTTTGTGGGAAAATCCATTTTTAGTTTTTGTTTTGTATGTATTCTGTATATCAACCCTTATCAGAGGACTAACTGGCCAAGGTTTTCTTCCATTGTGTATGCTTGCTGGTGGCTTTGCTCATGACAGAAACTTTTTGATTTATTTAGTCTCATTTGTTGATTCTTGAAAATATTTCCTGTGGTACTGTGCTCCTTTCTCAGCAAATTCATTGTTGAAATATGGTAAAGCTTCTGGTTTTTATGTGCTGGTTTTGTATTCTGAAACTTTGATGAAAATGTTTATTAAATCTGAGCATTCTTGTACAGTCTGTAAAGTCACTTAAATATGTTCTCCTTATGTGGGGTGGAGAGATGGCTTAGCAGTTAAGGCCCTTGTCTATAAAGCCAAAGAACCCAGGTTTGATTTCCCAGTACCCACGAAAGCCAGATGCACAAGGTGGTACATGCATCTGGAGTTTGTTTGCAGGATCTAAAGGCCCTGGTGCAACCATTCTCTCTCTCACTCTGTCTCTTTCTCGGGTAAATAAATTAAGTAAAAAATAAAATTGTAGTGATGTATGGAATTGAATAAATGAGTAAACCTATTAATATTTAGGTAAAAATAGCATTCTAAAGGCAAAGAAAGAAACACTTCCCATCAAGATGGTGACTGCATAACTGCACCACACCTCCCCAGGAAAGAAAGGCAAGGCATTAAGGGTTCGCTAGGTCTTTTAAGGGAGAACAATCTCTAATAGGTTGACAGTTGGAGGGCACAAAGTGGTAAAAAAGGGAATCACTGATTCCCTTGCTCGAGGGTAGCCCACCAGTTCCCCAATGCACCCCCCCAAGCAGCCACCGTACCCATAATCCAAGCTTCAGGATACTCCCACACTTAATGTAGGAAAGGGGACCCAGGCCAGCATCATTCCACTTGCCTCACTGCACAGTGGTGATCACCCTGCTACACTCGCCTAGGCATAACCTCGGGTAGGCTCTGCCCACTGACCCACTCAAGCTCAGGCTCCATCAGTCTATCTGCCAGCCATACAGGAGCCCAGTGCAAGCTTAGCCTGTTCTACCCTTTTGCCTGCTTACTACTCTGACTGCCTGCATATCCACACATGAGTTGAGGTACAGTCCACCTGCCCACACAAACTCCGGTCACTCTGCCTGTCCACCTATGCCAGATCAGGCCTAATCCCCCATCTGCCACACCTGCAGCCCACTTGCCAGTGTCCCCCTGAGTGCGAACTCAGGCTGCTTCAGGCTGCTTAGGTGTCCCAGGGTCCCACCACATGCTACTTTAGGCAGCTAAGTGCTTGGTGCTTCAGGGTCTCTCTGTTTGTGAACTCAGATTGCTTTGAAATCCCACTGTGTGAGAGCTCAGACTGCTTTGGCATCCCACCAAGTGAGAGCTCAGGCAGCATTGGTGGTCCTGCCACTTGGGAGCTCAGGCTGCTTTGGCATTCCACTGAGTGAGAGCTCAGGATGCTTCAGCATCCAGCCTCATACTGCTTCAGCTTCCTGCTGTGCATGAGATCAGGCTGATCCACCCACCTGTTAGCTCAGGACTACTAGGCCCATCTGCTTGCCTGCCTGCTACCTTAGACCACCTCCCCCAAGAGGCACCACTTCCCCTGCCCATCAAGACCACAATCCTACTCTCCCTTCCCATACACTGTGATGGGCAGACAAAAGCACAAAAGAAATAACATGAAAAACAAGTGCAAATAAATCCACTATGATCACCCAGTCCTATCATAAAAGTCTCTAATCAAAACATAGAGGAGACATGAGGATCAGAACACCAAAATGAAGCTATAATCAATGCAACCCTGACCAAGCTACTGGTAGAACTTACAGAAAAGCAACAAAGAACAGATAATCATGTGGATGCTACCATCAGTAGACTAGACCTAATAGATAAGAAGATAGGAGTTCAAAGACAGTTAAGAGATATGAAGGAGAGATAAGAAAAGAGGACCTCAAAAATCAACTGGTGATGCTAAATGAAGACATAATGAAATGCAAGGATGAATTCCAAGAAACATCAAGAAAATCAGAAAATGGTGTGAAAAGGGAGCTTGACAGAAGAATGGAAACTATACATAGAAAAGTAGTAGCAAATGCAAACCTAATTGAACAAGCCCAAAACTCTTTAGAAGCTCTCAAGAATAGAGTCAGCCATGTAGAGAATAGAAACTCCAATCTGGAAGACAAGACAAAAGAAACAGTTTGAGACTTCAAAAGTTTCAATAAGTTCAAAAATTTCTGTGAACAGAGCATGAAGGAACTGTGGGATACCCTTAAATGTCCTAACATCCAGATCATTGGAATAGCAGAAAATGAAGAAATTCAGACAAAAGGCATGGAAAACTCATTTAACAAAATAATTGAAGAACACTTTCCCACTCTCTCAAAAGAAAGGCCCATCAAGATGCAAGAAGCTAAAAGAACTCCAAACAGATTGGACCAAAGTAGAAACTCTCCAAGACATATTGTCCTTAAGACTCTAAATATTGACACCAAAGAGAAAATTCTAAAAGCTAGGGGAACATAGCACATCACTTTTAAAGGTAACCCCATCAGAATTACTTCAGACTTCTCAATGGAAACCCTGAAAGCCAGAAAGGCCTGGAATGGAACACTCCAAAGTCTAAGAACCTATGGCTTCCAACCCAAACTACTTTATCCAGCAAAAGTATCCCTCATAATAGTTGGTGAAAGAAAAACTTTCCATGACAAAACTCAGCTTTACAATTATATGAACACAAAACCAAACCTACAGAGAGATTTTCAGGAAATTCTCCACACAGAAGTGTCAAATAATCAACCTCAAATGCCTACAAGAAGCAGATCATAATAACCAAACTCAGAAAAGGCACAACAATCTTCAAAGTCCATGAAAACAATCAACAAAATATATCAACAAAATATGGCAGGGATCAAATCAAACCTCACAGTCATTAACCTAATTATTAATGGCCTTAATTCACTCATCAAGATACACAAGCTAACAGGATGGATAAGAAAATTAGACCCCTCAATCTGTTGTCTTCAAGAAACCCACCTCACGACTAAAGACAGACAACTCCTTCCATGATATAGGAATGGAAAAAGACTTCCTAAATAAAAAAAAACCAGTAGCACAGGATCTTAAACAGTCACTCAACCAATGGTATCACATGAAACTGAAGAGTTTCTTTACAGACAAGCATACAATGAGCAAAACCAATAGATTACTCACAGAATGGGAGAACATATTTGTGTGTTTTTCAACTGACAGAGGCCTAATCTCTATAATCTACAAAGAACTAAAAAATCTAAACAATAAAAAGTCAAAAAAAAAAAAAACACTCACGAAATGGGGCAAAGAGCTGAGCAGGCAGTTCACAGAGGAAGAAATACAAATGGCAAAAACACACTTAAGAAAATGCTCATCATCCATAATCATCAGGAAAATGCAAATTAAAACAACTATGAGGTTACATATTACCCCAGTAAGGATATCAAACATCAAAAAACCAAATGAAAATAAATACTGGAAAGAATATAGAAAAATAGAAACCCTCATCCACTGTTGGTGGGAATGTAAGATGGTACAACCATGTTGGAAAGCAATATGGAGACTCCTAAAAAGTTGGCTATAGAATTACCAACAGACCCAGTTATTCCTTTACTGGGCATGTTCCCTAAAACCTTCAAGCCTCAGTCCAGAGATATTTGCTCATCCATGTTTATAGTGGCTCAATTTGTAATAGCTAAGAGCTATAGTCAACCCAGATGTCCATCACTAGAAGGATGCATAACTAAGGTGTGGTATATCTAAACAATGGAATTCTATACAGCAGTAAGAAAAAAATGACACAATGAAATTTGAAAAAAATGTAACCAATTGTAGGTTACAAGAGGGCCTACACCTATTAAATTCTCTATAAAAAAAAAAAATAAGGGTTATCCCATTTATCTGGTTCCCACTTTACTCTCCATTGGAGATTCTGCTTCTTTTTTTCAGATAGATGTAGATCTTAAGGAGAGAGCCACCCGATCATACCTCAATAGGACCCTGGCTGAAACTAAGAAAAATTGGTTAAACAAGCAAGGGGGCTATTCTCAGTGAACTTACCCAATCACAGAAAGATAATTGCCACATAGTCTCACTCATCTATAGCACCTAACATGAATCTACCCAAGATGCTGACATACCCAGCAAGCATCTCAATGACTAAACAATAGGGTGGGTGGAGAGAGTGGGGAGGGCAAGGAAGTGAGTGGGGGAAGCAAATCTAGACCGAAACAGCGATGGTACCATAAAATTCTATATCCTAAAAGCAGTCCAAATAGTTGAATCTTCATGAGGCCCTTAAAGGGAACACCTGAATCACAAGACACTAGAGAGAGTGCAATGAAAACTGACCTTAACCTTCTATAGCTTCTCTCTCTTTCTTCTCTCTAACTCTTTTATATTAGTTATCTTTTTCTTCCTTGTCTTATTTGGCATTGAACTGTAGATTCCAGTACCAGCAGGTGGCTATCATCCACAATGAGCTTTTGATCAGAAAGGTTGCCTAAAAGAATGACAGATTTCTGTCATAATACTTGATGACTCACCAAAGGGTAGTGGTAAGACCCTACTGCTGAAGACACCATAGGCAGTTGACAAATAACATGGAGGGACATGGCTGGAAGCTGGAAGAGTCAGTCCACAGAAAGTCAGTGGGTCTAGTGCCAGAAGGTACTACATGGGCGACTGAGGGAAAATGACCAATATCTGTCTAAGCAACTGAAGATCTAACCTACTTAGCAGCACATAACCTGTTGTGATGCCCACACAAGTGCAATCGTGGTGCACAGTCATGGTGGGAAACCAACAGCTCTTTATTTGGCTAACTGATCCCCTCAGTGGTATGAGACCCATAGCTGGAGCTGGGAAACATGCAAAACCATATCCAAACATGAGCCCATTTTCTTTTTTTTTTAAATTTTTATTAACTTTTTCCATGATTATAAAATATATCCCATGTTAATTCCCTCCCTCCCCACCCCCACACTTTCCCGTTTGAAATTCCATTCTCCATCATATTACCTCCCCATTACAATCATTGAATTTACATATATACAATATCAACCTATTAAGTATCCTCCTCCCTTCCATTCTCCACCCTTTATGTCTCCTTTTCAACTTACTGGCCTCTGCTACTAAGTATTTTCATTCTCACGCAGAAGCCCAGTCATCTGTAGCTAGGATCCACATATGAGAGAGAACATGTGGCGCTTGGCTTTCTGGGCCTGGGTTACCTGACTTAGTATAATACTTTCCAGGTCCATCCATTTTTCTGCGAATTTCATAACTTCATTTTTCTTTACTGCTGAGTAGAACTCCATTGTATAAATGTACCACATCTTCATTATCCACTCATCTGTTGAGGGACATCTAGGCTGGTTCCATTTCCCAGCTATTATAAATTGAGCAGCAATAAACATGGTTGAGCATGTACTTCTAAGGAAATGAGATGAGTCCTTTGGATATATGCCTAGGAGAGCTATAGCTGGGTCATATGGTAGATCAATCTCTAGCTGCTTTAGGAACCTCCACACTGTTTTCCACAATGGCTGGACCAAATTGCATTCCCACCAGCAGTGCAGAAGGGTTCCTTTTTTTCCACATCCCCGCCAACATTTATGATCATTTGTTTTCATGATGGTGGCCAATCTGACAGGAGTGAGATGGAATCTCAATGTAGTTTTAATCTGCATTTCCCTGATGACTAGTGACGTAGAACATTTTTTTAGATGCTTATATGCCATTCATATTTCTTCCTTTGAGAACTCTCTATTTAGCTCCATAGCCCATTTTTTGATTGGCTTGTTTGATTCCTTATTATTTAACTTTTTGAGTTCTTTGTATATCCTAGATATTAATCCTCTATCAGATATATAGCTGGCAAAGATTTTTCCCCATTCTGTAGGTTGCCTCTTTGCTTTTTTCACTGTGTCCTTTGCGGTGCAAAATCTTTGTAATTTCTTTAGGTCCCAGTGGTTAATCTGTGGTTTTATTGCCTGAGCAATTGGGGTTGTATTCAGAAAGTCTTTGCCAAGACCAATATGTTGAAGGGTTCCCCTACTTTTTCCTCTAGCAGTTTTAGAGTTTCCGGTCGGATGTTAAGGTCTTTAATCCATTTGGACTTAATTCTTGTGCATGGCGAGAGAGAAGAATCTATTTTCATCCTTCTGCAGATATTTATCCAGTTTTCAAAACACCATTTGCTGAAGAGGCTGTCTCTTCTCCAATGAGTATTTTTGGCATTTTTATCGAATATCAGGTGGCTATAGCTACTTGGGCTTACATCTGGGTCCTCTATTCTGTTCCGCTGATCTACATGTCTGTTTTTGTGCCAGTACCATGCTGTTTTTGTTACTATGGCTCTGTAGTATAGGTTAAAATCAGGTATGGTGATACCACCAGCCTCTTTTTTGTTGCTCAGTATTATTTTAGATATTCGAGGTTTTTTGTGATTCCACATGAATTTTTGGATTGTTTTTTTCTATTTCCATGAACAAAACCTTTGGAATTTTGATAGGGATTGCATTAAATGTATAGATTGCTTTAGGTAAGATTGCCATTTTCACAATATTGAATCTTCCAATCCAGGAACAAGGGATGTTTCTACACTTTCTAGTGTCTTCTGCAATTTCTCGCTTGAGTGTTTTAAAGTTCTCATTGTATAGATTCTTTACTTCCTTGGTTAGGTTTATTCCAAGGTATTTTATTTTTTTTGATGCAATTGTGAATGGGAGTGATTCTCTGATTTCATCCTCTGTGTATTTGTTGTTAGCATATATGAAGGCTACTGATTTCTGTGTATTTATTTTGTATCCTGCTACATTGCTGTAGGTTTTGATCAGCTCTAACAGCTTGCTAGTAGAGTCTCTAGGGTCCTTTATGTATAGAATCATGTCATCTGCAAATAATGATAACTTGATTTCTTCCTTTCCAATTTGTATCCCTTTTATGTGTGTCTCTTGCCTTATTGCTATGGCTAAGACTTCCAAAACTATATTAAATAGAAGTGGGGACAGTGGACACCCTTGTCTTGTTCCTGATTTTAGTGGAAAAGCTTCCAGTTTTTCCCCATTTAGTAATATGTTGGCTGTAGGCTTGTCATAAATAGCCTTTATTATATTGAGATATGTTCCTTCTATTCCCAGTCTCTGTAGGACTTTTATCATGAAGGGATGTTGGATTTTGTCAAATGCTTTCTCTGCATCTAATGAGATGATCATGTGATTTTTGTCCTTCAACCCGTTTATGTAATGTATTACATTTATAGAGTTGCGTATGTTGAACCATCCCTTCATCTCTGGGATAAAGCCTACTTGGTCAGGGTGAATGATCTTTTTGATATACTCTTGTATTCTGTTTGCCAAAATTTTCTTGAGAATTTTTGCATCTATGTTCATGAGGGAGATTGGTCTGTAATTTTCTTTTTTTGTTCTATCTTTGCCTGGTTTTGGTATCAGGGTGATGCTGGCCTCATAGAAGGAGTTTGGTAGAATTCCTTCTTTTTCTATTTCCTGGAAAAGCTTAAGAAGCAATGGTGTTAGCTCTTCCTTAAAAGTCTGGTAAAATTCAGCAGTGAATCCATCCGGGCCTGGGCTTTTTTTAGTTGGGAGATTATTGATAACTGTTCGGATCTCCATGTTTGTTATAGGTCTATTTAAGTGATTAATCTCATTTTGATTTAATTTAGGTAGGTCATATAGATCAAGGCAATCATCCATTTCTTTCAGATTTTCATGCTTTGTGGAGTATATGCTTTTATGATATGTCCCTATGATTTTTTGAATTTCTCTGGAATCTGTTGTGATGTTACCTTGTTCATCTCTGATTTTATTAATTTGTGTCTCTTCTCTCTTTCTTTTGGTCAGATTTGCTAAGGGTTTATCAATCTTGTTTATCCTTTCAAAGAACCAACTCTTTGTTTCATTAATTCTTTGGATTGTTCTTTTTGTTTCTATTTCATTAATTTCTGCCCTAATCTTTATTATTTCTTCCCGTCTACTGATTTTTGGTTTGCCTTGTTCGTCTTTTTCCAAGGCTTTAAGGCGAAGCATTAGGTCGTTTACATGCGACCTTTCTAATTTCTTAATATAGGCACTTAAGGCTATAAATTTACCTCTTAGAACTGCTTTCATTGTGTCCCAGAGATTTTGGTATGTTGTGTTCTCATTATCATTTGACTCTATAAATTTTTTGATTTCCTTTTTGATTTCTTCATTGACCCACTCATCATTTAGTAGTGTATTGTTTAGTTTCCATGATTTTGTGTATGCTCTATAGCCTTTCTTGCTACTGATTTGTAGGTTAATTCCATTGTGGTCAGATAGAATGCAAGGAATTATTTCAATTTTCCTGAATTTGTTAAGATTTGCTTTGTGTCCTAATATATGGTCTATTTTAGAGAATGTTCCATGTGCTGCTGAAAAGAATGTATATTCTGCAGCCTTTGGATGAAATGTCCTGTATATATCTGTTAGGTCCATTCCTTCTATGACCTCATTTAGTCCAGATGCCTCTTTGTTTATTCTTTCCCTGGATGACCTGTCAATTGATGAGAGTGGGGTGTTAAAGTCACCCACCACCACTGTGTTTGCTGTTATCTGTGACCTTAGTTCTAATAGTGTTTGTTTGACGAATTTGGGAGCCCCCATGTTAGGTGCATATATGTTTAGGATTGTAATGTCCTCCTGTTGGAGTGTGCCCTTAATCAATGTAAAGAGACCTTCCTTATCTTTCTTGACTAACGTCGGACTAAAGTCTACCCTGTCTGATATTAGGATAGCAACCCCTGCTTGTTTTCTAGGCCCATTTGCTTGAAACACCGCCTTCCAATCTTTCACCCTAAGGTAATGTGTATCCTTTGTAGAAAGGTGAGTTTCTTGGAGACAACAAATTGTAGGATCCTGCTTTTTAACCCAGTCTGCAAATCTATGTCTTTTCGTTGGGGCATTGAGACCGTTCATATTAAGAGATATTATTGAAAGGTGTGTATTTATGTTTACCATTTGTGTGTGTGTGTGTGTTTCTGGTTCTACCTGTGCTCTCTTCTGTTAACTGGTATTTGAGTATAGCTTGTTTTTTCTAGGTTCCTTATATGTGTGCTTTTCCTTTTGTTCAGCATGGAGGATTCTATCAAGTATTTTCTGTAGAGCTGGTTTTGTCTTCAAATACTCCTTTAACCTGCTTTTGTCATGGAATGTCTTTATTTCTCCATCTATTTGAATGGATAACTTTGCAGGATAAAGTAACCTTGGTTGACAGTTGTTATCTTTCAGAACTTGGAATATATCACTCCAAGCCCTTCTGGCTTTAAAAGTTTGTGTTGAATAATCTGCTGTAATCCTGATGGGCTTGCTTTTGTGGGTAACTTGATTTTTCTCTCTAACTGCTTTCAATAATTTTTCTTTGGTTTGTGTGTTTGGAAGTTTGATTATAATATGGCTAGGGGAGGTTCTTTCTGGGTTTTGTCTGGCTGGGGTTCTAAAGGCTTCCTGTATCTGTATTGGCACCTCTTTCCCAATTTGGGGGAAATTTTCCTCTATGATTTTGTTGAAGATGCCTACTATGCCTCTGGAGTGGAGTTCTTCTTCTTCTACTATGCCCTGAATTCTTATATTGGATCTTTTCATAGTGTCCCGAATATCTTGAAATTCCCACTCATACTTTTCTATAAGTTTGTCTTTCTCTTTGTTGGACTGCATTAGGTCTGCTACCTGGTCTTCTAGCTTAGATATTCTGTCCTCTCCCTCATCCATCCTACTGGTGAGATTTTCTACAGAGTTTTTTATTTCATTAACTGTGTTCTTCATTGCTAGTAATTCTGACTGGTTTTTCTTTATTATTTCTATTTCCCTATTTATGTCTTGTATTGCCTTCTTTATTTCATTAAATTGGTGTCCTGCCTCTTCTTTGATTCCTTTGATTTCCTCTTTGATTTCCTCTTTGATTTATTCTTTGATTGTTTTCATGTGTTCTTTGACCTCTTTGAACATATTTATAATTATTCTTTTGAACTCTTTCTCAGGCATTTCCTCTAACTCTTTCTCACTGGAGGACATTTCTGATGCATTAATACTTTTAGGTGGATTTATATCGTCTTGCTTTTTAGTGTTTCTTGTGTTATAATGTATATATTTTTGCATCTTGGATTAAGTTAATGCTTGGATTTTCTAGCTAGCTGTGTATTCTTAGCTGTATCAATTGATTTGATGTAATATATTTTCAGGGTAGGACCTTAAGGTATTAGGTGTGGCTCTTAAGACTCTCAGAGTATCTACAAAGATGTTCTTAGGGGTTGAATTTCCCTGCTATAGGAGTATTCAAGCAGGCTGAGTGGAATAAAATACAGGTAGATTCTAAAATTTAACTAAACACTGTACACATTCAATCAAAAACAGCCCCGAGTATGTATGCAAGAGTAGTTATTATAATGACCAGATCCTCTATCAACAAAGAGGTTTAGATTTCTGGTCTGTTGAGGGATCCAAGTCAGCTTGTGACCAAGTGAGACCCTTCCCTGGTGCAATCCCAGTTACCTTGGGTGATTTTGGTCTCAGTCAAGGTGCTGCCTGGGTCGTCGGGCTGCTGTTCTGATTTCTGGAGCTGGGCACTTGCTTTTCCTACGGGGCAAACCAAGCCGCTGCTGCTGCCGTAGCTACCACTGCCGGAGCCACCACTGCTGCTGAAGCTGCCTCTGCCGTGTCCACCTCTGCTGCTCCCCCCGAAGCCGCTGCTGCGGGATCTGCTGCCGCTGCCACTCCTGGGTCTGCTGCTGCTGGGGCCGCTGGTACCGGTGCTGGAGCCGCTGAAGTTGCTGCCAAACTCTGCTCCTGCTTGGGTCCCACTGTCAGCCCAAGTTGGCGTGGCCGGGTCCCTGGCCACTGCTGTGTTCGCTGGAGCTGGGTTCAGGCGTTGGGGGAGGGGAGGGAGCCACGGCTGCTCTGGTTGTCTCGCTGTTCCACGTGTTCTTCTACCTCGCGGTCTTCTCCTCCGCTGCTCGCTGCCACTCTCCCCTCACGTTTCCCGAGTTGCAGAGAGCGCGGTGTGAGGCGAAAATCCCGCACCTGGCTTTTCCTGCAGCTCGAGCCGAGAGTCTGGCGGCTTTCTGCTGCGCCGCGGCTGCGGCGGTTGGCCGAGCTGCCGGAGCCGCTTTTCCCGCCTGTGCAGGCTCTGGATGCTCTATAACTCTTCTACTTCTCCGCTGCCGCCTCAATTTCCTATACACCTCACTTTTTAGTAAAAGTGTGTATTTTTCTGAGTTTTTTTGGTCTTTTTCCCCCCTAGGCTGCTTTGGCGTGGTACCTACGCCGCCATCTTAACCGGAAGTCCATGAGCCCATTTTCTATTATCAAGCTACCACCAATTGTAGGTTACAAGAGGGCCTACACCTATTAAATTCTCTATAAAAAAAAATAAGGGTTATCCCATTTATCTGGTTCCCACTTTACTCTCCATTGGAGATTCTGCTTCTTTTTTTCAGATAGATGTAGATCCTAAGGAGAGAGCCACCTGATCATACCTCAATAGGACCCTGGCTGAAACTAAGAAAAATTGGTGAAACAAGCAAGGGGGCTATTTTCCTGATGAACCCGTTACCAGCACAAGGGGTAAGGAGACCAATGCAGAGAAAAATCAACTCCTACCAAGTCAGAGAGCCAGAGCCTCAGAGGTCCCCAACACCTCATCACTGAAGCAGACCAAAAATGAACCCAACATGGCTCAGGGAAATTTTGTGGAAGAGGGGGTGGAAAGAATGTCAGAGTCACATGTTGGGTCATGATATGCAGAGACAGTTATCGTACCAATAACTGTGGGCTAACTCCACAATGCATGACCCATTTACATCAACAAGGAGGGTCCAATGGGAGGGGGTAGATCATGGATGAGCCCAAACAATGGTACCAAACTGCCTGTATTTGCTGAAAACTAATAAATTAAATTTAAAAAAAAAGAAATTAGAAAGGTCGCAAGTAAATGACCTAATGCTTCACCTTAAGGTCTTGGAAGAAGAAGAACAAGGCACACCAAAATTCAGCAGACAGGAAGAAATAATAAAGATTAGGGCAGAAATTAATGAAATAAAAACAAAAAACAAACAATCCAAAGAATTAATGAAACAAAGAGTTGGTTCTTTTAAAGGATAAACAAGATTGATAACCTTTAGCAATTCTGACCAAAAGAAAGAGAGAAGAGACACAAATTAATAAAGTCAGAGATGAAAATGGTAACATCATAACTGATTCCAGAGGAATTCAAAAAAATCATAGGACATACTATAAAAGCATATACTCCACAACGTATGAAAATCTGAAAGAAATAGATGATTTCCTTGATTTATATGACCTACCTAAATTTAAAAAAATGAGATTAATCACTTAAATAGACCTATAACAAACATGGACATCTGAACAGTTATCAAAACCTTCACACTAAAAAAAGCCCAGGACCAGACGGATTCACTGCTGAGTTTTACCAGACATTTAAGGAAGAGCTAACACCATTGCTTCTTAAGCTTTTCCAGGAAATAAAAAAAGAAGGAATTCTATCAAACTCCTTCTATGAGGCCAGCATCACCCTGATACCAAAACCAGTCAAAGATAGGACAAAAAAAGAAAATCACAGACCAATCTCCCTCATGAACATAGATGCAAAAATTCTCAACAAAATATTGGCAAACAGAATACAAGAGTATATCAGAAAGATCATTCACCCTGACCAAGTAGGCATTATCCCAGAGATGCAGGGATGGTTCAATATGCACAAATCTATAAATGTAATACATTATATAAATGGGTTGAAGGACAAAAATCACATGATCATCTCATTAGATGCAGAGAAAGCATTTGACAAAATTCAACATCCGTTCATGATAAAAGTCCTACAGAGACTGGGAATAGAAGGAACATTTCTCAATATAATAAAAGCTATTTATAATAAGCCTACAGCCAACATATTACTAAATGAGGAAAAACTGGAAGCTTTTCCACTAAAATCAGGAACAAGACAAGGGTGCCAACTGTCCCCACTTTTATTCAATATAGTTTTGGAAGTCTTAGCCATAGCAATAAGGCAAGAGACACACATAAAAAGGATACAAATTGGAAAGGAAGAGATCAAATTATCATTATTTGCAGATGACATGATTCTATACATAAAGGACCCTAGAGACTCTACTAACAAACTGTTAGAGCTGATAAAAACCTACAGCCATGTAGCAGGATACAAAATAAATACACAGAAATCAGTAGCCTTCATATATGCTAACAACAAACACACAGAGGATGAAATCAGAGAATCACTCCCATTCACAATTGTTGCATCAAAAAAAAGTACCTTAGAATAAACCTAACCAAGGAAATAAATGTTAATAAAAATTAAAAATAAAACAACTGAGGGCTAACTGCACAATACATGACACATATACCTCAACAAGGATGGGCCAGAGGAGTTGGTAGGACATGGAGGAGCCTTACAATCATACCAACTTGACTGTATTCACTGAGTACAAAACTAATTAATAAAAAAAGAAAACAAAACAAGTAAAAATTTAAAAAAATAAAGGCAAAGAAAAATGTGAAAAAAAATGGGTTAAGCAGAACCCCCCCCTTTATTGGATTGAGATTAGAGTTATCAGTAAGAAATTATGAATCAAAAGCTATGTCAGATGAAAGATACTAGAAACAATGATATCCCTAGAGCCTGTAGGATGTCTAGTACCCAGATTAGGTCTTTAAAGGTTATTTCTCTTCACTAAATGAGAAGCCACATGACTATTTCGATCAATGGTTTAATTCCAGATCAGGGGAGAAAAAAATGTAATGGATAACCTTGTGAGTTAAACATAAGGAAGAACTCAAATACTGGAGCAGATATGTCAGAAAGACATTAAGAGCCAGCATAAAGAATTCACATGATCATTTTTAAAATAATTTGACCATGAAAAATAATAATGGTAGTAATGGAATTATGTAAATTGGATAAAAACTCCATAAGCATAAAGAACCATCAAATGTCATGGAGGAATTCTTTGTCTCAGAAAAATCTATCTTATGGAAAGCATGATAGAATTTGAAAACCAGTGTTTTAAAAGTACCATAGCAATGATTGCTTCAGGTTATTTATAAAGTATATCAGGGAGATAGTTTAGTTTGTAAGGTGACCTGCCTTGAAAAGATGAGCACCTGAGTGTGATTCCTAGTACCATGGAAAAATTCTGGACATGGTGTTTACTTGAAATCCCAGCATTGGGAGGACAGAGACAGGAGAGAAAGAGAAAGAGAGGTGGGGGGGGAAGAAGACATGGGTGCACCAGGGCCTCTTGCCACTGCCCACAAACTCCAGACACATCCCCTACTTTGTGCACCTGGCTTTATGTGAGTACTGGGGAATCAAACACAGAGCAGCAACTTTAATTGTTGAGCCATCTCTACAGGCCAGGACATGCATTTTCTGTAAGTGTTGTGCATTAAGAAGTAGTAGGTCATAGTAAAGAATACATGGTAGTTCATTATAAAATTTACCAATATTGTGTAGGCATAAAACTTTTTAAAATAAAATGTTGTGGAGGAGAAATATAGGTACTTAGCAGGTGGTATATAACAATGACAACATGCCTCAAGCTATAATCTGACACACTCAAATACATTAATAATCAGGAAAAATGTGACACAACCTGTTCTATATTCTTTGAAGTCTTTATCATAGACACTTGACATTCGAAATTAATGTTTTCTCTAGAAATAGGTGCACCATATTCTGATGGCAGGATCCACACCTCATAATCTCATCAGAAAGCAGATTGCCATATTAAGAATAGGGGCTGGGAGTGGAGGTTTGTTTTCATTCCAAGTTTCTGGAACATAAAGAGACTTCTCTGAAGTTGTTATTATTGGAACTTTCTAGATCCTTATACATAAAGCTGGAAGTTCATGCACAAATAGATAACTAAAGCATTTGAGCTATTCTAATTCCACCAAGAACAATTATTTTCCACACTAATTTAAAAATCCTACTTTGGGGGCTGAAGAGATGGTTAAGTGTCTACAGGCACTTGCTTTCAAAACTTGCTGGCCCAGATTCAGTTGCCCACCACTCATGTAAAGCTGAACAAAAATTGAGGCAGGCATCTGGTGTGTGTTTGCAGCAGCAAGAAACCCTGGTGTGTGTGTGTGGGTGTGTGCACACACACACGCACTCACATGTGCAAATAAATAAATAAAAACATTAAAACATGCTTTGTAAATTTTGACAGAATTTTAACTTTCTGGATGATGTGCTTAGAAGAATCAGTACCTAACACAAGGACTAAATGTACCTAAGATGTACATTGAATTTTACTCACACATGGTTTGACATTTTCATTAAATTATATGTACTGAAATGTTTTAAATTAAATTGCAGACTAATATTAGCTGGACTTTTCTTCAATGTAAATGATTATAATCTTTTAAAAATATATTTATTGAACTTGGTTATTCACTATTCATGAATTCATTCATTCATTCAATATTTAACAAATTAATTGAATGATTATTATGTACTGGATATTGTGATATGTGTTAAATAGAATAAAGAGGTCACAAATAGAGTTTGAGATTAAACTTTTGGCATAGACTGTGATAAACAATGTGCTGAGACTGGAAAGAAAGCATGAAGGAATGTTTAACAGAAAAGCTGATCTTTGTTATGTCTTTTCAAGGATAGTAAATCAGACAATATGAAGAAAATAGAAACAAAAATCATTTCAGTGCTGGAGAGATGATGCAGTGGTTAAAGCACCTACTTACAAGCTGGGAGTGGTGGTACACGTCTTTAATCCCAGCACTCGGGAGGCAGAGGTAGGAGGATCGTTGTGAGTTCAAGGCCACCCTGAGACTACAGAGCGACTTCCAGGTCAGCCTGGGCTAGAGTGAAACCCTACCTCGGAAAACCCCCAAAATAAATAAATAAATAAATAAAAAAGCACCTACTTACAAAGCCTAACAAAGTACACTCAATTCCACAGTGCACATTTAAAATATTTTTTTGTTTATTTTTACTTATTTGAGAGCGACAGAGAGAGAGAGAAAGAGGCAGATAGATAGAGAGAATGGGCATACCAGGGCCTCCAGCCACTGCAAACTGAACTCCAGATGCATGAGCCCCATTGTGCATCTGGCTAACGTGGGTCCTGGAGAATTGAGCCCCAAACCGGGGTCCTCAGCCTTCACAGGTAAGCGCTTAACCGCTAAGACATCTCTTCAGCCCCCCAGTGCACATTTAAAGCCAGATGCACAAGGTGGCATGTGTGTCTGGAATTCATTTAAAGCGGCTATAGGCCCTAGTACTCTCTCTCTCTCTCTCCTAAAAAAAAAAAAAAAATTAAAAATCATTCCAATGAAAAAATTGATATTTGATATGTAGAGCACATTGACAACAATGTGATGTAGCAAAATCAAGGAATGAGGAATAGTTTGATGCATCAGAAAGGGAACCCAGTATACAAATTCATGTTTTCCACCATGTGAAGTGTATTACAGGTATGGATAAATAAAGGATAATTGAAAAATCCTCTATAACGAATCCTGTAGAGACTTGTTAGATTCTGTAATAACTTACCAGCCCACTTGGGATGACTGTCAGCAGCTTTTGCATGTTCTCTTTACAACAGAGGAAAGAGAAGGGATTCTAGCTGCTGCCTGCAAGCTAGTTCTTGGACCTAACGGCCAACCTATGATTGTACAGGCTGTTATGGATACAGCCTTCCCCTTAGCTCTCCCTGACTGGGAAAACAATAGCCCTGAAGGTAAGGAAAGACTCAAAACCTACATCTAGATTCTGATTGGGGGTCTGTGAGAGGCTGCTAGGAAGCCCACAAAATTATCTAAGTTAGGGCCTTTTTATTTTTTATTTTTTTATTACTTAGTTTTGTATTCAGAAAATACAGTCAGTTTGGTACCATATACATGGTGGCCAGAACTTATGGTAACTGATACTTTTGAAGGGGAATGAGAACCCAGTGACAAACACTACTTTCCCCCTTTTGGGTGCACTTTTGGGTGTGTGTGTCTTTTTTTCTTTTGGCTTGGGGCTTCTCACACTCTTCTTGGGCCTGGGAAAGTAGGCCAGCTTTTTATTTTTTATGTAACTTCCCCTCTACCTTCAATAAATATCCCTTCCTCCATAATGGTGCCTGGTTTGGAAGTTCATCTCAGTGACCTGAAGCTGTCTACTACACTGGTTCAAATTTTTCCCAAGATTGTCCTGAAGGAGAACTTCTGAAAAAAAAAAATTCTTTCATAGATACAATGAAACCACAGATAAAAGATTGCCAAAATCAACCTTTTTAAAGTCTGAGAATTAAAGAAATATACAAGAAAAAAATGGGAAGATTGAAGTAAAAACAAGTAAACTTTGTGACTTTTTTTCTGCTTTTGTATTTCTTTTCTTTTTTATTAATTAGTTTTGTACTCAGTGAATACAGTCAATTTGGTACCATTATGAGGCTCATCCATTACCTACCCCCACCCCTTGACCCCTCTTTAGTGAAGTATATGGGCCATGCATTCTGGAGTTAGCCCACCATTATGGGTAGGATAAATGTCTGCATATCATGACCCGACATGTGGCTCTGAAATTCTTTACGCCCCCTCTTCTGCAAAATTTCCCTGAGCCATGTTGGGTTTATTTTTGGTCTGCTTCAGTGATGAGGTGTTGGGAAACATGTCAGGACCATATCCAAACATAAGCCGGCTCTTCACTATCAAGCAACCACCAATCATGGGCTACAAGAGGGCCTACACCTATTAAATTCTCTATAAAAAAGTAAGGGTTGGGCTGGAGAAATGGCTTAGCAGTGAAACACTTGCCTGTGAAGCCTAAGGACCCCAGTTCAAGGCTCCATTCCCCAGTTCCCATGTTAGCCAGATGCACAAGGGGGCGCATGAGTCTGGAGTTCGTTTGCAGTGGCTGGAAGCCCTGGTATGCCCTCCCTCTCTCTCTCTCTCTCTCTCTCCCACTTTCTCTATCACTCTCAAATAAATAAATAATAAAAAACAAAAAAAATTAAAAACTAAGGGTTATCTCATTTGTCTGGTGCTAACTCCCTCTCTGTTGGAGAATGTGCTTCTTTTTTTCAGATAGATATAGATCCTAAGGAGAGACCCACCCCATCATACCTCAAAAGGGCCCTGGCTGAAACTAAGAACAATTGGTGAAACAAGCAAGGGTGCTGTTTTCTTGGTGAACTAGGTACCAGCACAAGGGTGAAGGAGATCAACACAAAGAAAAATCAACTCCTACCAAATCAGAGATCCAGAGACCTAGAGGCCCCCAACACCTCATCATTTTGTGACATTTTAACATGGTGCATTCAACCCCTTTGTCCACAGCTTGGTTTTCGTTTTGAAAATCAAATCCTCGATAATAATGTCAGTTATGAAAGTCAGCAACTAGAAACTGCTGGAGACGGGCTATTGGGTTTGGAGAGCCCCAACAGGCCTTGTTTTCCTAGAGTACTGTCATTATTTTCCCCATATAGAAGCCCCCTACAACTCCCATTCACAGTGGCTGTGTTTATCTTACCTAAATCAGAGATTTATCTGTGAAAACATCCCTTTTCCTGGGAGCATATGTTGAAACAATGAGTCTATTATTTAACATCATAATTGCCTGAAAAAATTAAAATACAACAAATATGAGCACATGAAAAAAATGAAAAGGAAAATAATGTGCATTGAACCAACCACATTGGGATTTCACCATGCATATACGCTGAAGTGTGTACATGCTTGTGGAATGTTACAGTCAGGTTCACATTGCTGGCAGAAAACACCCAACCAAAAGCAACTTATGGGGAAAAAAAGGTTTATTTTGGCTTGCAGGCTCAAGAGGAAGCTCCATGATGGCAGGAGAAAATGAGGGCCTGAGCAGAGGGTGGACATCACACCCTGGCAAACATCAGATAGACAATAGGAACAGGAGAGTGAGCCACACCTTGGCAAGGGGAAACTGAATATAATACCCATAAGCCCACATCCAACAATACACTGCCTCCAGGAGGCATTAATTCCCAAATTTCCACCAGCTGGGGACCTAGCATTCAGAACACCTATGTTTATGCGTGACACCTGAACCAAACCACCACATCCCACCCCTGGCTCCCATAAAAAAATAACCATACATGAAATGCATTGCATTCCGTCCAACTATAAAAGTCTCCATAGCTTTTATCAATCCTAATGGTGTTCAAACATCCCCATAATCCAAGTTCTTTTAACTGAGTCATATTACCAAAAACAAACAAACAACAACAACAACAAAAAAAAAACCATAATGGCACAGAATAAACACTCATACTGCAAAAGATCACACTGGGCATAGCAAAGAAATACTCAAGCAATATACGGTTTAGACAGGGCAAACACCAAACTCTATAGCTCCAAGTCTAACAATTCTAGCCAGTGACAAGTATCCAGGTTAAATAATTCTTAATCAGCAGTGTGCCTGGAGTTAAAATTCTGCCCCTCCAGCTAGGCTACTCACAGACAGGGAAAACATCATCTGGACCACCAGCTTTCCTTAGAAGCCATCTCATGGTCCCAGCATCTCCACTGCATCTTCACTGCAACCCACAGTTGGTCCATCCTCACAACTCCATCAGGTTGCCATGCAGGCATCCAGAAAACCTGCTTCACACTGCTCATGGCCATTTCCAAAATTCAAGAACGTGTTGCAAATTTGATGATCCTCTCTTTCCTGCATTTCTATACTTCTTAACACCAGGTAAGGTGCCAATTTGTTAATCTGGCGGGGGGGGGGGATAAAGCTGACTTTGAAGAACAGGACACTCCTTGAGCATTCAAACCCCTTCAAAAGACTACATTCTTTCTGCTGTCCCAATTCAAGTCTGCTGGCTCAATCTCAATGGCTGTAGTCTCTCAATTGCAGCTTAATGGGCAGCAGTTTCACACAAAGTTTTCATGTTTTTCTGTGCCATATCCCTCTACTCACATCAGTCCATTTCTACACAATGCAACCCTGCACAAATTCTCAGGACACAGGCATAACAGTAAGCCTTCACACAAACTGCTTCTAGCACAATCTAGGCAAAGCTCTTTCTCACCTTCAGAAGCCAAACCTTACAGTCCTTAGTTCTTATGGCATTCAGGTCTTTCAACTCTGACAAGAATAGTCCATCAAACTGTATTTCCAGAACTTCAAAGCATGTCTTTGGTCAAGTCTTCAAATCCTTTCACATTCCTCTTGAAAATCAGCTCCAAAAGGCCAAAGGTACACAGTCAAGTATCTAGAAGCAAATGACAGCACTCCTCAGTACCAACTTTACTATTGCAGTCAGGTTCACATTGCTGACAGAAATCACCCAACCAAAGCAGTTTGTGGGGAAAAAAAGGTTTATTTTGGTTTAGAGACTCAAAGGGAAGCTCCATGATGGCAGGGAAAAATAATGGCATGAAGAGAGGATAGACATCAAGCCCTGGCCAACATCAGATGGACAACAGGAACAGGAGAGTGTGTCAAACACTGGCAAGGGGACACTGGCTACAATACCCATAAGCCTGCTCCCAACAATACACTGCTTCCAGGAGGCATTACTTCCCAAATCTTCATCAGCTGGGGTCCTAGCATTCAGAACACCTAAGTTTATGGGGGACACCTGAATCATACCATCACATGGAAGATCTGAATATGTCCCAATCGCTGGATGACCTTGATAATCTTCACAAGTGTAAGAGAAAGCTAAGGGAAAAGTGTAAGATGCTTTCCAGATAATGAAGAAGATGTCTCCAAAGGCACACACACACACACACACACAAAACAATGGGAAAGATATTGGTTCAAACTATTTAGAAAAAATCTCTTTGTTATCATTAATTAGCCATAAAGGTATCTAATAAGAGATTTTAAAACTGAAACATAACAAACAAAACTATTTATAATTAGTCCAGGAAATTTAAATGAAAACAAGTACAAAACTGGCTAATAAAAAACATATAATCTGGCTGAGTGTGGTGGTGCACACCTTTAATCTCAGCACACAAGAGGTGACTTTGAGACCACCTTGAAATTACATAGCAAATTTCAGGTCAGCCTGGGCTAGAGTGAAAGCCTATCAAAAAAAAAAAAAAAAAAAAGAAAGAAAAAAGAAAGAAAAGTAAATAAATAAAACCACAATCTGGGAATGAGAGATATGATGTATAGTATGTTATTTCACATATGTGCTTTCCAAACACAACAAACCACAAAATTCATAAAGAACTTGGAAAACAGGCAGACTCCATGAGGCATGAGTCCAAATGTTTTACATTAAGATAGCTCTGATTATGTCCAAAAAACTTCAAAAGAGATAAAAACATGATAGGCAATATATACATATACATATATATGAGTTAAGTAATGTAATAACTAAAATTTAAAAATGCCCTATAGGAGTTAAACAATATAGTTGAACTTGCAGAAGAAAAATATTAATCAATATCAATATAGATCAGTTGATATTATAAACACCAAAAACAGAAAGAAAAAACAATGAGGAAAATGAGTAGAACCTGAGAAAAAATTGGGATACCTTAGATATATCATCTACCTTATGGGAGTAAAGGAAGAGGTACAGAGGAAAGAAAATATTTCAAAGCCCACAAATTCCTCAATATAACATTCATTAATTATTATTATTATTATTATTATTATTATTATTATTATTATTTGGTTTTCTAAGGTAGGGTCTCACCCTAGCTCAGGCTGACCTGGAATTCACTATGTATTCTCAGGGTGGCTTCGAACTCTCAGTGATCCTCCTACCTCTGCCTCCCGAGTGCTGGGATTAAAGGCGTGTGCCACCACGCCCGGCTAACATTCATTATTAATATGTACATCCAAGAAACTTACTAAAAGTACACATATGAACATTTTCACCACAAATGTGTTGGACTTTATAAGTGCCTTGTAACATTTCACAATCATGCAGGATTTGTCATTTATGCTTACAATACAATGTTTTAATGTAATTGGTATTTATCTGTTAAATCAACTTTTTATTTCTAAGATAAATTCTATTCGTTCATGAATTCACAATTTTTAAAAAAAATTTAAATAATATTTTTTTAATAATTTTTTTCTGAGCTGGAGAGATTGTTTAGCAGTTAAGGCATTTTCCTGTAAAGCCTAAGAACCCAGGTTCAATTCCCCAGTACCTACATATGCTAGATGCACAAGGGGGCACATACATCTAGTGTTTGTTTGCAGTGGCTGGAAGCCCTGGTGTGCCCATCCTCTCTCTCTCTCTCTTTCTGACTCAAATAAATAAATATTTAAAATATGTCTTTAAAATATGTTTTCTATAATTATTCTATGTCCTTAGGATATTTTCCATAGATTTGAATACATTTTGCTTTGAAAAAATAATTTTCAACAAATATGCTTATTTTTCTGGAAAACAAATTGGATCGCTTTATAAGCCATCTCTTCTCAATTAATTTTGCACAATGGAGCACAAATAATTTCAGGAGAAAAGTCAGCCTTGTCAATAAATGGGATTGAAAAAATACCACATCATATGAACCCTTAGGGTATTCATCTACCTTATACACAAATTAACTGAAAATTTATAATAGTATAAGTGTAAAACTTTAAAATCTCAACCTTTAAAGTGAAAATGTGCAGCTGGAGAGATGCCTTCATGGTTAAGTTACTGGCCTGCAAAGTCTAAGGAACCAGATTTGATTCCTCAGTACCCACATAAGCCAGATGCACAAGGTAACACATGTGTCTTGATTTCATGCTCGCATGCTGGAGGCCACAGCACACTCATATTTTCCCTCTCCCTCTCCCTATCCCTCTCTCTCTTTCTCTTTCTAACATCTGACTATCTTAAATAAGTATAAAAATATATTTTTAAACAATGTGGAAGAATAGGCTGGAAAGATGGGTTAGCATTTAAGGCACTTGCTTGCAAATCCTAAATACCCATGTATAACTCTTCAGATCTTATGTAAGCCAAATGAACATAGCAACACAATGCACAAGGTCACACACCTGCACAAAGAGGCACACACATCTGAAGTTCAATTGTACTGGCTTGAGGCCCTAGTGCACCAATTCTCTCTCTCACACACAGACACACATAAAAAAAATGGAAGAAGATATTTTTGACTGAGGTAAGTAAGATTTGATAAATATGATAGCAAAAGCATAACACATTCCAAAGCAATAAATAATATATTATCAAAATTAGCATTTTATTTGCAAAAAACTAAAATGATGAAGAGAAAGCAAAGCACAAACATGAGGAAACAGGAAAAAATAAGCCATACTCAAATAACAGTTAAAAAAAGAGAGTAAAGGGAAACAGGAAGCACTACAAAGCAAGAAGAATGGTGAGAATAAACACATACTTTTCAATAATAACTCTTAATATCAATGGTCTCAAAGCCCCACCAAAAGATACAGGCTTGCAAACTGGATTAAAAGGCAGGATCCTGCTGTTTGTTGCCTCCAGGAATCTCATCTCTCAATAAAAGATAGACACTCTCTTATGGTGAAAGGATGGAAAATGTTAAGAAACAAGCAGGGGTTGCAATCCTAATATCTGACAGGTTAGACTTCAAACCAACATTAGTGAGGAAAGATAAAGAAGGCCTCTTTATACTGATTAAAGGAACACTCCAACAAGAGGACATTAAAATCTTAAACATATGTGCACCTAATATGGGGGCTCCCAGTTTCCTGAAACAGAAATTTATTCTCAAGGTCACAGATAGCACCAAACACAACTATAGGGGGTGACTTCAATATCCCACTCTCATCAATTGACAAAATCCCAGTGAAAAAATAAATCGAGAGACATCTGGATTAAATAATGTCATGGAACGAATGGACCTAACATATATCTAAAGAACATTCCATCTAACTGCTGCAGAATATGCACTATTCTCAGCAGCACAAGGAACATTCTCCAAAATAGATCATATATTATGACACAAAGCAAATCTTTTATTTATAATTAATTTGTTTTTTATTAACAGCTTCCATGATTGTAAACAATATCCCATGGTAATGCCCTCCCTCCCCCCACTTTCCCATCACAAAGCAAATTTCAACAAATTCAGGGGAGTTGAAATGATCCATTGTAGTCTATCTGTCCACAATAGGATTAAACTACAAATCAGCAACAAGAAAAACTATGGAGCATACATAAATTCATGGAAACTAAACAGTACACTATCGAATGATGAATGGGTTATTGAAGAAATCATAAGGAAAATCAGTAAATTAATAGAATCAAATGATGATGAGAATACAACATACCAAAACCTTTAGAATACAATGAAGTCAGTCCTAAGAGGGAATAAGTGTCAATATTTAAAAAATTAGAGAGTACACAAGTAAACAATTTGATGCTTCACCTTAAGGCCTTAGAGAAAGTAGAACAAGGAAAACCAAAAATCATTTGATGGGAAGAAAAAATAAAGATTAGGGCAGAAATTAATGAAATAGAAACAAAAAAATCCAAAGAATTAATGAAACAAAGAGTTGGTTCTTTGAAAGGATAAACAAGGTTGATAAACCCTTAGAAAATCTGATGAGAAGAGAGAAGAAAAAAATAAAATAAAATTAGAGATGAAAAAGGTACCATTACAACAGAAATCAAAGAAATTCAGTAAATCATAAGGACATACTATAAGAATATATATGCCTCTAAATTTTGAAATCTAAAAGAAGTGCATGATTTCCTTGATTCATATATCTACCTAAATCAAATCAATGTGAGATGAACCAAAATAAAAACACAGAAATCAGTAGCTTTCCTATATACTAACAACAAACATACAGAGGAAGAAATCAGGGAATCTCTCCCATTAGCAATTGCCTAAAAAAAAAAAATTAACTAAGTACCTTGGAATAAACCTAACCAAGGAAGTGAAGGAGATGCACAACAAAAACTTTAAAACACTCATGTGAAAAATTACAGAAGGAACTAGGAAATGGAAAGACATCCCATGTTCTTGGATTGTAAGAATCAGTACTGTGAAAATGTCAATCTTACCAAAGCAATCTACACTTTTAATGCAATCACCATTAAAATTCCAATGGCATTCCTCACAGAAATAGAAAAAAAATCCTAAAATTCATTTGGAAGCAAAAAGAAAAACAAAAGCCTCAAAGAGCCCAAACAATTTTGAGCAACAAAAATAAGGCTTGTGGTATCACCATACACGATTTTAAGCTATACTACAAAGCATAGTAACAAAAATATCATGGTACTGGCAAAAGATAGATATGTAGATCAACGGAACAGAATAGAGGACTCAAATATTAAGCCAGGCAGCTACAACAATCTGAATTTTGACAAAAATGCCAAAAATATTCATTTGAGAAAAGACAGCCTCTTCAACAAGTGGTACTGGGGAAATTGGATATCTATATGTACAAGGATGAAAATATATCCTTGTCTTTCTCCATGCACAAGAATAGAGTCCAAATGTATCAGGGACCTTAATATCAGAACTGAAACACTGAAATGGCTAGAGGAAAATGTAGGGGAACTCCTTCAACATAGTGTCATAGGCAATGACTTTCTAAATATAACCCCAATTGCTCAGGAAATTAAACCACTAATCAACCACTGGGATCTCAAGAAATTACAAAGCTTTTGTACAGCAAATGACACCGAGAATAGAGGAAAGAGACAATCTACAAAATGTGAGAAAATCTTTGCCAGGTATACATCTGACAGAGGATTAATATCCAGAATATACAAAGAAAGCAAAAAGTAAAACAATAAGAAATCAAACAGCCCAATTAAAAAAATGGGCTGTGGAAATAAATAGACAGTTCTCAAAGGAAGAGATACAGATGGCATATAAACATCTAAAAAAAAGTGTTCTACATCCTTAGCCATCAGGGAAATGCAAATTAAAACTACTTTGAGATTCCATCTCTCCCCTGTCAGAATGGCTACCATCAAGAAAACAAATGACAATAAATGTGTGGTGAGGAGGTGGAAAAAGGGGAACCCGTCTGCACTGTTGGTGGGAATGTAATCTTATACAGCTACTGTGGAAATCAGTGTGGAGGTTCTTGAGACAGCCAAATATAGATTTACCAAATGATCCAGCTATACCACTCATAGGCATATATCATAATGACTTTTCCCACTACCTTACAAATACTTACACAAGCATGTTTATTGCTGTTCTATTCATAGCTAGGAAATGGAAGTAGCATAGATGTTCCTCAACAGGCTAATGGATAATAAATAAGCGGTACATTTACACAATGGAGTTTTATTCAGCAGTAAAGAAAAATGAAATTAAGAAGTTTGCAGGGAAATGGATGGATCTGGAAAGGATTATACTAAGTGAGGTAACTCAGGTCCAGAAAGCCAAATGTCTTATGTTCTCTCTCATATGTGGATCCTAGCTACAAATGTTTACACTTGTGTATGAGCTGGAACCAAAAATCAGTAGCAGAGGCCAGTAAGCTAGAAAACAGCTATAAGGGAGGGAGGAAAGGGAAGGACTTTAGGGTATGATATTGTAAATATGTAAGTAGAATAACAGATAACAGGGAGTGGAATGGCCTAAGTGAGGTCAGGGGAAGAGATTGAATGAAATAAGGGTGTGGGGGGGGGTCAATCTAAATTCAAGATATTCTGAATGAGATATATGAAAGCCTATTTATGCATAATGGCATATCCAGAAGCCATAGATTGCTACTGGAAAATTTTCATTGCCAGGGATAGGATACCTTCTAGTGATATGTTGGCCAGAGAGGTCCCTGTTGCCTCCAAAACACTGCAGACTAATGCCACAGCCCTTGCTTTCCCATGAGTAACAGATAGTAAAACCCTACTGCTGTAGACTTCACATGCCTAGGCAGCAGGGTCACTAAGAAATAAAGCTGGTGCTGAGCAGAACATCTTCTCCCTATAGATCAGCCAACTGAAAGTAGAAAAAAAGCTGCACTGCATGCAGCCCTATGGGAGACAGAAGTCATCAGCATTGAAAACAATGGACACTGGAAGCATCAATTTTGGCCAGATAGGCCAAATGACTAAATGTATGCAATAGTGGCATGTCTGCTCTGGGGGAAACCAACTGCTCCCTGACTGGAGGCCTGCTCTATGGGAGAAAATGCATGCCTGGTACTGAAAACCTAATCAAAAGCCTATGGCAGGGGAAGTCATTAGCTTTAGATGTATAAAGCCTGCTCTTTTCTGGCTAAATGCATATATTATGCTCACTAAACTTCTCTGTAAGCACTACTGTTAATATTCATATTTATATATTAATGCTACTCTCACTTTTGGTTATAGAAGCTTCAATTTTCATATGTTGGGACCACTGGGATGACCCAAAATGCAGCATAGTGCTGAGAAGAAGTGACAGAAGAGTGTCCAGCACTGAAACATCTCTATCACACCCTCCAAGGCTCAGGGTCCGTTGCGGAAGAGGTGGCAGAAAGACTGTAAGATCCAAAGGAAGGGTACCACTCCTTACAATCCAACTGTCCAGACAGAAACTGGCCTTGGAATACATTATCTCGCAGTGCTTAGCAATACCTTCATAATATCATCATAATAGGAGAAAAAGATAATGACATTAAAATAAAAGAGAGACTAATGGAGAGAAGGAGGAGATATGATGGAGAGCAGAGTTATGAAGGGAGTTATGGGGTAGGGGAGGGAATTATCACAGTTTATTTTCTATAGGTAAAGAAAAAAGTAATAAAAAAACTAAAACATATTTTAATAGCTTAAAAGGCAATCCACAGCTTGGGAGGAAAAAAAAATTCAGAAGCCTCATATCCAATCAGCGATTTTTTGTATCTGGATTACATAAAGAACACTCTAAACCCAATTATAATAAAACAAACAAACCAATAGTAGTATAATTTGCAGGTTGTTTTAACAGAAGCTCCACTAAGTTAGTGATATGGATTCCAAACAAGCCCATGAAAAGATGTTCAACATAATTAGGAATCAGGGAAATGTGACTTTATGCCAAAATCTGATATCACTACACATTTACCAGAAAGAAAAAAATTTCTCAAAGTACTTAGTGCTTATAAAAATAGAGAACTACTTGGGACTCATAATTTTCTAGTGTGAATTTAAAATGTCATAGTCATCTGGAAAGCAATTTCTTGTACATTTAGTGCACAATTACTAAAAGGCACAGAAATTCCATTCAAAGTATATAGCTTTGAGAAAGGAAAATATGTATTCACATAAAAAGTGTGTTTGTGTTGGTGAGGGTATGAACTCTAGTATTTCAATGGTAGGAAAGTAGATCTAAGAAATCGCTTTGAAAAATAGTATGAAAAAATTTCAGGAAGTTAAAGGATCATCATTTTTCCTAGCAACCAAGAGAAATGGAAGCCTGTCTATACAAAAACTTCTACATGGATGTCCATTACAACTGTATACATAATTTATGAGCTATAAGAAAGTACATATATCTTTTAAGAAATCAAATGGAGAAACAAATGGTGGCACAATAACCAAAAGGTTTGAAGTACTGATCAGTGAAACAGTGTGGATGAATCTTGAAGACATTATTCTAAGTGAAAGGCTGCCATTTCAAAAGGGTATAGATATTTTGTATGAATCCATTTATGTGACATGTTAGAAAATATATATATATAGTTACAGAATATAGAACACTAGCTTCTGATTTTTAGGAAGGCGAAAAGGCTTGGCTACAAAGCAGATTTTTTTTTAATTTGTATTGATTTATTTATTAGAGACAGGGATAGGGAGAGAAAGAAGGAGAGAGGGGGTGATGGAGAATGGGTGTGCCAGGGCCTCTAGCCACTGCAAACCAACTCCAAATGCAAGTGCCACCATGTGCATCTGGCTTACGTGAGACCTGGAGAATCAAACCTGGGTCCTGAGGCTTCGCAGGCATGTGCCTTAAACACTAAGCTATCTCTCCAGCACCAAGGCACAGTGTAATGGAAATATTGTGGTAATATAATTTTCTTATATGTTAATTATTGTAGTGGTTCCAAATATGCATTTATGTGTTAAATTCTGAATTATGAAAAACAAAAATTAAGTTTTCACAGCTAGTAATTATAAAATTGTTATATTAAGCACATCAGAGGCCAAAGTCTATTAATCTGAATTATACTCACTGATAATATAATTGGTTGGTCCAACAAAGCTAACAATGATTCCAGCAGCTTTCAATTTTATATATTAAATATGTAAACAATATTTTTCTATTGTCACACAAAATGTAAAGGAGCTTCTTTTATATTGGATTCTTGATTTTATTTCCTTATGTAGTCAAATTAATGCAGAATATATTGATAGCTGATATCTGAAGTTTAAAATATTTTAAATTGCATATTTTGATAGAAACACTTTTTGAGATGTTTTCTCTGTTTTCCAGGCTATATTTAAAGTTCTGATCCTCCTACCATAGCTTCCTGGTTTACTGCAACTTATAACATGTAGGAGCCACCACAGTGCTTGGATTTCTCTCAGGAATTTCACAAGCAGTCATTCTCCACAGTCAATAAGAGGAATATGGAAAAATATTGCACAGACAAAAGCAATTTCGGACAGACTTTTGGGTAATAAAACATTTTTAACCTAAGATACTTTTAGCCTATATCAAGGAAAACACAAAGAAGGTACAGAAATGGGTAGAGATGACTTTCCAGTTTTAGAAAAGTGGCTCTCAAGTGCACTGCTGAAAGAAGATGTGAAGAGAGATGAAGGGCAATATCAGGAGCTTGGTGTTGGGGACATGTTCAAGTTGAAAATGTAAAACAAATTCTAAATATTTTTTTTGTTTTCATTTAAATTAGGATTGTTTAAATAAAAACCAAGTATTATTTTTCTCCCCTTGGACTTTAGATTCACCTCTGCATCTGTCATTCTAAAAAGTAATAAAACCCAAAGTTTAGCCCTATAGCACTGCCAACTTTAGTTCCCAAAGCTTCAAAGAAGTGGTCACTGTGCTATGCTATTTTTTTGTTTGTTTTTTGTTTTTTCAAGGTAGGGTTTCACTCTAGTCCAGGCTGACCTGGAATTCACTATGTAGTCTGTGGTGTTCTGAATGCTAGGTTCCCAGCTGATGGAGATTTGGGAATTAATGCCTCCTGGAGCCAGCTTATTGTTGGGGGCAGGCTTATGGGTGATATAGCCAGTTTTCCCTTCTCAGTATTTGGCACACTCTCCTGTTCCTGTTATCCCCCTTGTGTGGGCCAGGGGGTGATGTCCACCCTGTGCTCATGCCACCATTTCCCCTGCCATTGTGGAGCTTCCCCTCAAGCCTGTAAGACAAACAAACCTCTTTGTCCCACAAGCTGCTCTTGGTTGGGTGATTTCTACTAGCAATGTGAACGAACCTGGCTGCAACATAGTCTCAGAGTGGCCTCGAACTCATGGGATTAAAGTTTTATGCCACCATTCCCGGCTTGTGCTTTACTTTTTAATCTGTGGTGCTGAGGATGAAACTCAAGGCCATGTGCATGCTAGAAAAGGTGGTTTACCACTGAAATATTTCAACAACCTACTCTAAATTTCTAAGATTTTAAACCACTTTAGAAACATTTCTATGAAAAGAAAATTTTCAGACACATATTAAACTAGAAATTCAGTTAAACAGAAAGTAGCTCTTTCATCACTTTTTTTTTTTGAGATGGCATAGGTATATATTTTACTCACAGTTCTGTCCTAAAGCTTTGCTTTTTTCTAGTATACACAATAGGTGGTTTGCTGTTTTCTTATTTTTTAATTGAATGAAGCTGTGGCACATTTATACAGTGGAATTCTACTCATGCCAGGCTCTCTCTCAGTGGTATAAAAAAGTGAAGTAATGAAATTTGCAGGAAAATGGATGGTTCTGGAAAGGATTATACTAAGTGAGGTAACGCAGGCCCAGAAAACCAAATGTCACATTTTCTCTCTCATATGTGGATCCTAGCTACTAATAACTGGACTTCTGTGTAAGTAGGAAGAAAACTCAGTAGCATATGCCAGTAAGCCAGAAAGGAGATATAAAGGGAATAAAAAGGGAGGAAGGAGGACCTAATAGGATGGTATTATACATATGTAAGTAGAAGAACAGATTAATGGGGCTGAAAAGGTCTATGTGAGATCAGGAGAAGAGATTAAGGAAAGGTGGAGGGAGGGCTAAACAAAATCTAAGAGGATACAAATAAGACATATGGACACCTACTTCTTTGGACAATGGAACAAACAGGAGCCATAGATTGTTACTAGAAATATTTCAGAGCTAGGGATGGTATACCTTCCAGTGAGTTGTTGGCCAGGGAGGTCTCTGGTCCCCCCCTCCCCCCCCCCCGCCAAACATTACAGGCCATTGCTGAGACCCTTGGTTTCCCACCAGGAATAGATAGGAAGACCCCATTGCTGAAGACTCCACATACTTGGACTGCATGGTCACTGAGAAACCCTGCTGGAGCAGAGCTGAAAACCTCCTCCATGTAGACCAGCTGACAGAAGCTGTAAAATCCACACTTCATGCAGTTCAATGGGAGAGAGAGAGAAATCACCAGTGAAGATACCCAAGAGTGGACACTGCAAGCTTTATATTTGGCCAGTCAGACCAAACGAACCAATGGGTGCAATAGTGGCATGTCTGTTATGGGAAAGCCAACTGCCCTCTAATTTGACTGGAAGCCAGCTCCATGGGAGGGAATACATCCTGGATACTGAAAACCTACAACAGGAGTATTCATGAGCCCTAGGAATGTAACGTCTGTTGCTGTCTGGCTAAAAGTATATACTATGCTCACCAAACTGCCCAGTAAGAACTTCTCTTAATGTTCATACCTTTATATTAATGCTACTCTCACTTTTGGCTGGAGAATCTTCTCTTTTATGATAGCAGTGACTTTAGGATGACTCAGGAGTCACCATGGTGCTGAGAAGTGACAGAGGAGTGCTCAGCACTGAAATATCTTTTCTTAAAATTTTTTATTTATTTGTTTGAGAGCGACAGACACAGAGAGAAAGACAGATAGAGGGAGAGAGAGAGAATGGGCACGCCAGGGCTTCCAGCGTCTGTAAACGAACTCCTGCGTCCCCTTGTGCATCTGGCTAACGTGGGACCTGGGGAACCGAGCCTCGAACCGGGGTTCTTAGGCCTCACAGGCAAGCGCTTAACCGCTAAGCCATCTCTCCAGCCCAAATTAGAATCCTTTAATATATGCTATGACTCTTAAATTCATTCTAATCCTTGATAAATAATGGAAGTATGCACATCCGAAAAGATAGCTCAAGGCAAAAGAGCACCAAGGACCAGATTATATCCAAGAAATAGGTATTTAGGATGAGGCTGGCGATCAGTAGTCACCCACCTTTCTACCATCTTGGTTAACTCTCTAGCATTTCAGCCTAATCTTGAGCTATTGATCTCCTTTAGGGCAACAAGGGTAGGCTGTTTTCAAAACAACTAGCCTGAATGGAAGGAATTGAGTGTGAATTGGAAATGTTTCTCCATAGGAAATCTATGACCCTGAAAAATTGCATATATATTGACATTTTAAAAGATTTAAGGGGCTGGAGAGATGGCTTAGCAGTTAAGTGCTTGCCTGTGAAGCTTAAGGACCCCGGTTCGAGGCTTGATTCCCCAGTACCCATGTTAGCCAGATACATAAGGCCTCCAGTGTGTCTGGAATTCATTTGCAGTGGCTGGAGGCCCTGGTGTGCTCTCTCTCTCTCTTTTTCTCTCTCTCTCTTCCTCTCAAATAAATAAATAAAAATAAACAATTAAAAAATAATACAAGAGTTAAAACCTCAGCCACTACTGAGTAGAAGAGTACTTCCTTTACTGCAACATCACCAGCATTTAGGGTCATTTGTTTTCATGATGTTAACCACTGTTGGTGGGAATGCAATCTGGTACAGCCATTGTTCAAATCATTGTGGAGGTTCCTGCTACAGCTAAAATTAGATTTACCCTGTGACCCAGCTATACCACTCATAGGCATATATCCTAAGGACTCGTCTTATTACCTTAGAGATACTTACTTAACCACGCTTATTGCTGCTGTATTCACAATAGCTAGGAAGTGGAACTGGCCTGGATATCCCTCAACTGTTGAGTTGATAATGAAGATGTGACACATTTGTGTAATGGAGTTCTACTCAGTGTTAATGAAAAATGAAATTAGAGGGAAAATGGATGGATCAGGGATGGATTTTTCTTAGTGAGGTAACCCAGGCCCAGAAAACCAAATGTCACATGTTCTCTCTCATATGTGGATCCTAGCTACAAATGATCGGACTTCTATGTGAATTGGAATAAAACTTAGTAACCGAGGCCAGTAAGCTAGAAGGGGGATATAAAGGGAATAAAATGGGAGGGAGGGGTTAACTAATAAGGTGATAGTGTATATATGTAAGTAGAAGAACAGATTAATGGGGGTGGGAAGGCCTAAGTTAGTTCAGGGGAAAAGATTGAGTAAAGCATATGTGAGGGGAGAATTAGTCAAAATCTAAGAGGGTATGAAGTCATATGGAAACCTACTTTTTTGGACAATGGAACACTCAGGAGCCATAGATTGTTGCTAGAAAAATTTCAGTGCCAGGGATGGGATACCTTCCAGTGAGTTCTTGGCAATGGAGGTTCCTGGTGCCCCCAAAACATTACATGCCATTGCTGAGGCTCTTGATATCCCACCAGGAATAGATAGTAAGATCCTATTGCTGAAAACTCCACATATTTGGGCTGCAAGGTCACTGAAAATTCCTGATGGAGCTGGGCTGAAAACCTACTCCATGTATACCAGCTGACAGAAAGCTGGAAAACACTATGTTGCATGCAGATTAAGGGGAGAGAGAGAAATCACCAGTGGAGATACCCAATAGTGGACACTTTAAGCCTTAAATTTGGCCACCCAGGCAAAATGAGTCAACAAGTGCAATAATGGCATGTCTTTTAGGGGGAAACCAGACACTCTCTAATTGGACATGCCTGACACTGAAAATCTACAATGTGGTAGTCATAAGCCCTAAGGGTGTAATGTCTGCAGCTATCTGGCTATATGTATATAGTACACTCACCAAACTGCCTGGTAAGCACTTCCCTTATTGTTCACACTAATATGTTAATGGCACTCTCACTTTTGGCTAGGGAATATTATCTTTTCAGGAGGCAGTGACCTTGGGATGACTCAGAAGGCACCTTTGGTGCTCAGAAGAAGTGACAGGAGTGTTCAGCACTGAAATATCTCTATCACACCTTACAAGGCTCAGGGTCTATTGTGGAAGAGGTGTCAGAAAGAATTTAAGCCAAAAGGAAGGGTAGAACTCCTTACAAAGCATGCCTCCAGACACAAAATGGCTTGGCTATCCATGACCTTGCAGTACTGACAGTATCGACATAAGGCCATCATAACAGGAGGAAAAGATGATAACATCAAACTAAAAGAGAAATTGATTGAGAGGGGGAAGGTATATGATGGAGAGTGGAGTGTCAAAGGGGAAAGTGGGGGAAGGGAGGGAATTACCATGGGTTATTGTCTATAATTATGGAAATTACCAACAAAAAAAGTAAATTATCCAGGCATGGTGGTGCACACCTTTATTCCCAGCACTCAAGAGACAGAGGTAGGAGGATCGCAGTCGAGGCCACCCTGAGATTACATAGTGAATTCCAGTTCAGCCTGGGCCAGAGTGAGACCTTTCTTTGAAAAATTGAAACAAGAAAAAAATTAAAAATTAAAAAATTGTATAACAAATTTTACTTTGAGGCATTTATTTGACTAAACTTGAGTAGCACATTAATATAATTAATGTTCCTATATATTGAGCAGGAGAAGTGAACTTATAGGCAGAAAAGGGGATTAAAAAAAGTAAATAAATGGTAAAATAAGCAACTTTGTCCTTGCAATGTTATTTTCCTGAAAGAGATAAATGAAAAAGGTGTCATTATGAAGACATAGGTTTACTAGAAATCCCTGTGTTATTCCTTTTACCTTTCTTTTTTTTGAAAACCAGTTTGTTTCAAACTTCAGTAGAATTTTGTGGAAGATTTGTTTGTTTTGTTTTACTGCAACCTAGTACAAGGGGCTAGTTCAAAGACACTTGTCCAACTGAGTGAAACCAGTTCAGACTCATAGCTTTTATTTTTTTTATTTTTCTTAGTGTTTCAAGATTGGGTCTTTCCCTAGTGCAGGCTGTCATGGAATTCACTATGTAGTCTCAGGGTGGCTTCAAACTCACAACAATCCTCCTACCTCTCCTTCTCAAGTGCTGGGGTTAAAGACATGCACCACCATGTCTGGCTATAGATATGTCCTCAGTTATTATACATGTATACATAAAGAAGAATAACTTCTAACATATATTCCATATCTAAAATTCAGTCTCTTTAATTCTTTAAACTTAGAAAAAAGTAGAATTGCTTAAGACTTTTCACTGAAAATAGTACTGCAAAACCATGAACAAGGCATAATATTTAAGAAATATTCTTTTCAAACTCTCAGAAATGATAATTTATAGTCAGTAATAGCCAAAGAACAATAAGGATTGAAGTCTTACAAATTTTATAAACCTTATAAATTTTTATGTACAAATTCATATAAAGGTTCTATTTCCCTTATCTTATAAAAGTTACTTGTTGGCCCTAACAAATCCTTTTAAGAAACAAACAAGTGAGAAATAATACTATATCTGTATAAGTCTGCCCCAAAGCTAAACCATTTATTAATTTTCCTTACAATAAATAACAGAAATGATTTTCGTTGTCAGCAAAATGCTTGTCCAAGCACATGATTTAAGATGTAGGGTTAGAAATATCCATTATGCCTATAGGAAAGCATTGTGATCTTCAAGCTGTGGTAGACTACTCCCTCAAGCTATTTTCCAAAAATGTTGATAGAGGTACGCAGGCAAGAAAAATGATGATTATCAAGAAATGCAGTACAGGGCTGGAGAGATGGCTTAGTGGTTAAGGCACTTGCCTGCAAAGTCTAACCACCTAGGTTCGATTCCTCAGTACTCATGTAAAGCCAGATGTACAAAGCGGTGCATTCATCTGGAGTTCAGTTACCACTGCTAGAAGCTCTGGCACACCCGTTCTCTCTGTCTCTCCTTCTATCTCTCTCTGCTTGCAAATAAATAAATAAATAATTTTATTAAAAACAAAGAAATGCAGTACAAAGTAACAATAGTTTTCACCAAAGTCTATACACTCACAAAAAAAAATCATGTTTACAATTCTAGTTATAATACATAAGAATGTCAGAACTAGGAAGGTGTTAGAGAAGATCCCCTAAAATGGCAGAGAAAGACTTCTATTGAATTTAAATTAAAATAAATTTGATAAAATTGTGAAGAAGGAAGAAAAATATAGTCAGGTGCCAGGCATATACATACTCTTAGTGAGTTCCCAAATTTTTTAAAAATTTATTTGAGAGAGAGAAGCAGATAGAGAGAGAATGGGCATGCCAGGGCTTCCAGCTGCTGCAAATAAACTCCAGATGTATGCTCCACCTCTTGCTCATGTGGAACTTGGGGAATTGAACCCAAGATCCTTTGGCTTTGCAGGCAAGTGCATTAACCACTAAGCAATCTCTCCAACCCCCAAACTCTTAAGGAGTTCTGATTATTTCTTTTGAACTACTTTAAGCACAAAAATGTTTAAAGTCATACCATAAAGATCAAAGTTAGAGTGGAACCCATAGATTGTTTCCAAAACCCATTCAATTATTATATTGCATATTATTAGCAGCTACAAATAGATGCTATGTTTCAGATTGTTTATTTGCTCAACAGATATTATTAGTTTGCATTTTATAAGTAAAAACTTTGGCACTGAGGAGATGAACAAATAAAATCTATAAGAGAAGATAAATAAATGAAAAATTTTATAATAATCTGGTAAAATCTATGAAGAAAAGAGATAGTGTAGCTTGCTTTGAAAATTGAAAATTACTAGGTCTGTAAAATAAGAACGAAATGAACATGTACTAGTTTGGAAAAAGATGGTTGACAGAAGAAATGAATAAAAAGATAGGAATAACAATATCATCAGAAGTACTATCATAGTTTAGTGAATGTAGGTTTGTATTGTGATGATTACAGGAGACAACTGAGGGGGAGTCTGAAGCAGGGACATCATCTCACTGTATTTGTATTTTACAATGATTTAGTACCACTGTTGCTTAGAGAATAGTTTGAGTAAGAAAAAAAAAAAAGAGAGAGAGAGAGAGAAATAACCAAAAAGGATGCTCACATTGTTCAATCAGAAGTATATAGCTGTTAAAAAGACAAAGGAAATAAGAACAAAGCAGGAAACACAGGTGAAAAATAAATAGAATTGATAGAATTAACAAGACTTGATGACTAAGCAGATATGATTGACAAAATTTTGTGCTGTTTGGTTAACATTTGCCTTTAAAAGAAGGAGCAGGGCTGGGGGCATGGCTCAATGGTTAAAAATGCTTGTTTGCAAAACATAATTGTCCAGATTGAATTCCCCAGTACCCATATAAGCCAGATGTACAAAGTGATGCATGTATCTGGAGCTTGTTTGCAGTGGAAAGGCTCTGGGGTGCCCTTTCTCTCTCTTTTCAAATAAATAAAAATATTTATTATTATTAAAAAAGAAGCATAAGTGAATGGGTAGGTTGTGTGTGTGTCTGTGTGCATGTGTCCGTTGTGAGTCAAGTGGCTAGGTAAAAAGATCACTTCATTACATTATGTCTCAGCTGTATAAGCAGGTGTATATGTAGGTCAGAATCTCAAAAGAGAATGTTGCTACAAATACAGCTTCCAGAACCATCAGAATATAAATGAATTTTCTAAAGAAAACTGTGGAGTTGATATTTAAGAATCCTTATCCTTAAGACAGTGGTTCCCAAACTTAACTTAGTCTTATAATCACTTCTTATACTTAGAAATTCTGAGGTAGGTCACAGGGTTCTTCTCTTTTTATTTTTTTTTAATTTGCACATTTTTTACAAAATAGCTTATAGAAATTGCATGCACATATGCAATGTGAAATCAAATCAGGATAATAAGCATTTTTATATTTTTGATCACTAATTAGTATAGCATATTAGGAAATTAATCCTTCTAGTCATTTTAACTTATATCACAGATTATTCTAACTAATTGCTGCCTTACTCTGCTACTGTTGTCACAACTGATTTTTCGTCTCTGGGTTCTAAGTACCCATTAGTAACTTCTTTCTGCCTACCGTTCTTCTGCTCTTTCCAATCTTTAGTAACCACTATTCCAGTCCATTTGTCTGCAAGGTTGATAGGTTAGTTTCTACACTGAGTCAGCATTTGCTATATCTGTCTTCCTGTATCTGGATTCCTTCACTACTTTAATGAAACTCCAGTTCAATTATGTAGCATACAACAAAAGCATTTTATTTTTTAATGGCTGGACTGTTCATTTTAATGATCTTAAGTAGCCCTAATGCAGGTGAACCACAAAGCACATTGGGAGAAAAAATTAAAAGGCATATTGTGTGCTATTTGGAATGTTTTCATACAACGATGTGGGTATTAATGACTTGATTTTCAGGGTGTTGCTATTGGAAGATGTCGTGGAGATTTAAAAGGAGGAGTGCTGCAGGAGGTTTTTGGGTTTTTGGGGCCATGTCCTTGAGAAGTATTGTTAGACCCTAATCTGTCTTTCTCTGCTTTGCATACATTACACTAGGGAAACAGTTTGCTCTTCCACACATTCCCCATTAGTGGCATCCATTTTGCCTACCAGAAATCCAAAGCCAGATGGCCACCTAATCGTCAATTGAAATCTCTCAATCCATAAACCAAAATAAATATATTATTTTTAAAAGATGATTCTCTCTGCATTTTATTATGGAGACAGAAAAGTGACTAACATAATATATGAAATAATAAAAAATTGAGTAGAGTGAGACATGTATTGATTACTTATAGTCTGATTGTTTTACCCATGTCCATGCTATAAGAAAACCATAAAAATGTTATTACTTATGTTTAAGATTGTAGCTAACCCTTAAAATAAAACAGTAATTTGCAGTGATATTATAGAATTAATTTCTGTGATCACTTTTTGATGCTAAGCGGTTACATGTAGAAGTCACCATTGTCAGGGCAAATTATTTGAATTGAAATTACAGGTGTCTTACATTGTGACATTAAACAGGCAACAAAACATCCCTTCCTTTCACTGGTAAAAGTACTTCATATATTTAGTTTTAGGTAGCTTTGAATTTTTTTTCAAAATGTAACAAATAGCATTTAAAGAAAGCTACCTTATAAGAATGGTTTTCAACTTTTATGCATAGTAGCCAAATAAACATTATGTAATTCCTGTTGTTTTTAACAAAATTAACCATAGAAAAAGAAAGTGTGACAATACCACTGTTTCAATTCACTGCAGAATCACTACACCATCTTAGAAAACGTGAAAAACAATGAACATCAACTGCTGCCTATACACAATGACTTACTATTTCTTTTACACTCAGACCTCTAAATTCCTAACAGTCAAGTATCAAGGGTAATATACAGACCTTATCTTTAAGTTTGAATAATTATATGTGTGGATTATATATTGTAGCATACATTGCAGGTTGATTTAACAGCTTATAACAGATATGTATTTAGTGCAGTAGTTTGTATCATTTTTAAAATTGCTTTCAGAAACATTTTTGTTTGATTTACAAACATGTTATAAGGATCTTTTAACAGTACTTTAATCCATCCCCAAGTATCATTTTTCAAATAATAGTTTGCAATGGGGGCTTTTAAGAAGAAACTTTTGTTTTGGATTAAGAAGGTGCATAGGTAGCTACAAATATATTACGTTGATTTTTTCCTTTGGAAACTGTTTGACACACTAATACAATCATTCATCCTATTAGATAAGTCATATGTAAGATAATTCAAGTGGACACTTGCAGAAAAAACCCAGAGTTAGAAAAGAGCATTAATATGTGTTTTAGCAATCTATTACATGGCATCTCCCTTGTACATTTTCTACTTTCAGGGCAAATTAAGTAACACATAAAAGGAAATTTTGTATTTGGACAAACTAAAATTCATATAATTATTGTGCTTCAATGAAGCTAAGAAGGCCAAATGAATTAGCTAATTATTTTATTTCAATTAACTTATTACAAAAAAGTGAATGAACTAAGAACTGGCGATCTGATTGACCAATCAGAATGGGACAGAGTTGAAAAGAAACTGAGTTGATGGCAAGAGAAAAGAGTCCTGTGTTCCCAGAGAAATTTTCATTGCTTTCAATAGTAGCTTTTCTTAGTTTGAGGATTCTCTTGCTTTCCATCACTAGAAAATGGGAATTAAATGGTCATTCAACAGGTTAAATAAGCATGTAACCTAGGAGACCCTGAAAGGCATCTGTGGGACCTGGGGTCATTTGAACAGCAACAACAGTAGGTGAAAGGAGGAAGAAAGCTTGAATATACATATGTGGATGTTGCTGGATGTAAAATATACATACAGAGCACTAATAACATATATGAAACATCATGTAAATAAGCAAAATGTTTTAATCAAGGTCTTCTTCCTTTCGAGGAAAAGAAATGGTGATAAGAAGAGATAAAAATTGGTCAAGCTTTCCTCTGGCCTTTTCTAGGTCAGTCTTATCCAACATAGAGTTGGATTATTTATTTCCATAAAATATAGTGATGATCATATATGCCTATCATTTGTTTAACAACATATTTTTAAATCAAGGTAATCACTGTCTGATCTTTAAGATGTTTGACTAATTTAATAGACTGAAAAATCTCTACAAAATATTTTAAGAGACAATACTATAAATGATAAAATATTAGGAAATTTGATTTACTATGATCAGTTATATTTTATATCACAAAAAGATGATACTATATCTGATAAGAGACCTGAGTAGTAAAATTGAAATCAATTATTTTTTAAATAAATTAGTAACAGGAAAAATCATCCTCTAAGGGATAAAATATATATTCTAAACATTAGATAAGTAATGACATCTAAAAGGGCTACCACTCCCATCAAGTAAGAGGTATAAAAAGATAGTTGTAAAAGTAACTAGATAATCATACAATAGGATATAATAAGTTAGACTTGAAAAGAGGAGAAGGTTTATTGGAATGGGAGTAAGAAGGGGAGGGGAAGAATACAATAGGAAAAGAATACAATCAAATTATAGTAGTTTAGGCATTAAATTCTAAAAACATACAATATAAAATGTTAGAAATTCTTATTGACATTATAAGGCTAAAGAAAGATTGAAGAGGTATAAGTATCTAGATTATTATTATGTATTTTAAGGAAAGAAAAAAATAAAACAGCCATTAAATTTTATTTATTGAAGTACCTTGTATAAATTAAATTTTAAAATAAAGTTTTCCTGCATATCAAAAATCAAATTATAAAATATAACAAATTAAATTTCCTAGACATTATCCACATATATGCTAAAGAAAGTCACTGAAAAAAATCCATTGAAAATTAGATTTACAGCAAAGATCCAATATATAAAGAAAGTGGCAAGGAGATTTCTATATGTTGTTTTAAGGTAGAAACAGATCTTGTTAATTGTGCTTCCATACAAAGCCTGACAGCAGAGGATTCAATTCCCAAGCTACTCATTGAAGCCAAATGCAAAAAGTGGTACAAGTTGCAAGGGGTCCTGGCATGCTTCCCCCTTACACACATGCAAATTAATAATAATAATAATAATAAGCTTAGAAAGACTGATATTTTAAATTATTTGAACATATTAAGCACCTGTAGGCTATTTGTACAAAATAAAAATATGCAGGATTTAAGTGTAAATAGCTAATTGGAAAATATTTGCATAGGAAAAGGCACTTATATATTGTACCTGTAAAAAAAAAAAAAAACTATCATACTATGATAAGTAAGTGAAAGAAAAATACTCCATGGGAAAATGTACAAATGTCATGCACAGACAATGCAAAATAAAGAGAAAGAGAAAGATAGCATACCAAAAGTGATATAAACTTGTTTGGGTTTGTTGGAAATCAAATAATATGAATTCAATCAAAATGCATAATATTTCACCCAGTGTATTGTTTAAAGTATTAGAAAGCCATTGAACTCATGTATTGCTGATTTGAATGTAAGTTGATATTACTTTGCTTTGTAAGAATCTGCTAATATGCATAAAAGTCAAATATGCCAATTGACTGAACAATTCCACAACAAGAAATTTATCTTTACTACATAAAGGTTAAAAGGACAGCTTCAATAATGTAAAAAGATTTATGTACAATGACATTTGAAAGTCACATGACTTTTCTAGAAACATGTAATCAAACAAAACAACTAAGAATGTACCAATGAGCTGGGCATGGTAGCACATGCCTTTACTTCCAGCACTCTGGAGGCAGAGGTAGGAAGGTCACTGTGAGTTTGAAGCCAATCTGGTACTACAGAGTGAGTTCCAGGTCAGCCTGGGCTAGAATGAGACTCTACTTCAAAAGAGAAAAATAAAGTACCAATGTACTTCTGATTAAATAAAGTAGATATATCCTATCCTCCATATTGCTACTACATTTATATAAACATGCAGTTTTTCATTGTATTTTTAAGCCAGCTTTTTGGAATACAAATTAAGCAAAGTAAAATTAACTCATGTTAAGTGAAAGTTTCAACAAGTTGTAACAAATATGTGTACTATTCTAACCATCCTTAAAATTATAATCCAAAGCATTTACATCATAGAACATGTACAGCCTACAAATTTAAAACAATAGATATAAAAATATTAAGTAGATACAGAACATACAATATTGAAGCAATAGTAAAACTTCTATCAACAACAATAAGAAAGCCTAGGAGAAGACAGATTCACAGATGAATTTAACCATATTTTGAAACATAGAGTTATCAACAATTCTCCAACTGTTTTACAGGATAAAAAGGAAAGGAACATTAGCAAACACATTCTCCAAAGTTAGTATTGTCCTGATACTAAAACTGGATAAGTATCTAGCATAAAGAGAATGAACACCCTGAAATAGTGAAAATAATAGAGGAAAAAAAGAGGTAAAACACTTCAATATGTTGGCATATTGGAAAGAACTTTAGCACCATAGGAAATAATGAAAAGAATTGGAAAATGAGTTGAAACATATGTACGGTAGAGGAAGCTATCAGCAGCGTGAACAGAAAGCCTACAGAGTCAGAGAAAGCTTTTACTGACTAGGCATTAGACAAGGGATTACGATCTATTATATATAAAGAACTATAAAACTGAATAGAGAGTTCTCAAAAGAAGAAATACAAATGGCCAATAAATATTTTAAAGTATGTTTAATATACTTGGATATTGGGGAAATAAAAATTAAAACTGTTGACCCTACTCAGAATTGCTATCATCAAGAAAACAAATGCCAACAAATACTGGTGAGAATATAGCACAAAATGAAGCCTTATCATTGATGGTGTCAATGTAAATCATTGTAGTCACTGTAGAAATCAGTATAGAGGTTTCTAAAAGAGCTAAAAACAGCAACAGCCACTCCTGAATATATGGCAGAAGGAATCTAAAGTCAACATACAACAGAGAAACTTGCACATTCATCTTTATTGCTGTGTTTTTCAGGAAATGTAATTAGCCTAGATGCTCATCAGCAGATGAATGGATTAAGAAAATGTAGTAGGTCTTATATACAATAGGATTTTGCCCGCCCATAAAGAAAAAATGAAATCACAATTGTAGGACAATGGGTGGAACTGGAAATCATTATGTTAAATGAAATAAGATGGTCTCGGAAATACAAATGCCATGTGTATTTTCTTTCTCTTTTGTGAAACTTAGATTATCATTTGTATATATGTATGTATGTGGGTGTCATGAAACTAAAGAGCAAATCTTGCAAGGGGAAGAGGTGCAGGTGGAAGAAAAAGGAGAAGATCAAGGGTAATTTTTTCATTGAAATGTATATAAAATATTTTAGAGTAAAAGAGATCAAGGAGAGAATATCTGAAGTTAAGTAAGGAGAATATCATTTCCATACTAAGTAAAACAACTCATGTTCATATGGATAGATAGGCAAATGAATACATGACTTAATTTTCAAACATACCACTTCTCCACTTGTACAATTAGCCTTCAATGACCTATATATGTAAGACACATCCAGGGAGAAATTTAGTTTCTGAAAATAGTGCCAATTTGATAGAGAGTTTCACATCTGTTTTACACTGTATATAACCATCCAGGCAGTGATGGATATTGACTCTAGGGATTATAGGTCTTTTTATCCTTGGAGGAAGTAAAAAAATAGTTATTTTTCAAATGAACTAAAGCACTTCTCAGCAATGAAGCACATGTGTATACATCTATGCATGTATATATGATTTTGGAAAATTAGAAATAATAAAATACCATAGGTTTTAGACAGGAGAGACAGGGATACATATTTTGAATGAGAAGAGAATAAAGATAGAAAATAAGGAATTAGGACAGTAGTAGAACCGTAAATACTATTAGATATGCTATTGTTAGTGCTTATATTTTTATTATACTTAATATTATATTTAATAATATTATAATGTTTTATTAAAGGATACTGTACATTATTAGCTGGTAATTATGAATAATCCATGATGCTACAGATACTCATGAGTACACAGAAGATGTAACTACTATCTTTGGTGACTTTTAACATCAAACTCTCAAAATTGGGTTGGAAAAATATAACATAATTTTTCTATATGAAAAAGATATGTAATCATCTGGGAGACAAACCTCTGAGCATGTGAGGGAGTTTATTGATTGTGTTAATTGAGATGGCAAGCCCCACTCTAAATGTGGGAAGTACCATTACATGAGCTCAGGTCCAGGACTGAGTAAAAAGAGTAAAGTTAGATGCACATCAGCATGGCTCTCTTTGTGAAATGAATGTAACCTTACATTCCTATCACTATGTATCCCCTGCCAGGATGTAGTGTACCTCCAAAGTGTCAACCCAAATAAATTTTCCTTTCATTCATTCCTTTGGCAGATATTTTGTCACACAGCAATTAGAAAAATGCAGAAAGGATTGTGTCTTTCTCTGCCCCACCAACTGATTACTGACAATGATCAATGAGTGAGATTTTTGATTGATCCAAAAACTAAAAAGTGAATATGAATTTTGTGAAAAAATGTAGAATTATTTTAATCCTGAGTGTCTCCAACAAATTGAAAATTAGAAACCATAAAATAGATCCATCAGCCCATTACATGCAATTACTTAAAAATTAGGAAGAAATAATTGATATTATTTAGGTATCCAGCCTGATATATCATTATGACTTTGGGAGTGAATAAATGCAGTTGTGTGAATGTTCATGTTCTCCCCAACTCCTGAATCATGCTGGACTCCCATTGCCTGAGCTGAGGCATTTGAGAGGTGATTAAAGTTATGACCTCATGATGGGATTAGTGGCTTTGACTGTGAAATTGTAATGTTAACTTCACTAGATTGGGAATAAAGTAAGATATACAGGTCTTCACCAGATCTTTATAGGCTTTTCCAAGAAGTCTTGATGGAGGGAGGAAGATGAGGGTGGATATAACTTTTCTGATGGTTCCATGAGAACACAACATGCTACTTGCTAGTGTGTGCATCTACCCTGTTGTTACCATCCTTCATTCTTCCTGAACATTGAAACCCATCTTTATCAGCCTTATAACAAATAATGAATATGAGAGGATCTCCCTACAGGACATCTGTGACATATTGGGACAGCTGATGCATCCTGCCTCATGGGAAACTCAAGGCCCAGGCTATAGGAATGGAAGGGTTTGTGGGTAGGGGGAAACAAACACAAAACTAAATCTTAAATGAATAGGTACCATGAAAACTTTTATCCTTGGAGATAGACTAAAATATATAACCCTCAGAAGGACTAAGGGTGTAGTACCTAAAATGAAGGGCCCTGGAGAGGGTGGGATATTTTTTTTTTAAATTGTCTCTGGCCTGTAACTACCAGCAGCAGAAATTATTTGCTATCCCCATTGAGCTTTTGATCAGAGAGACATAATAGGTACCCAAATCAAGACAGGTTTCTACCAAAGAACTTGATTACCACCCAAGGCAAAAGTGGCCAACACTAGTCTGAGTAACCAGAGGTTTAATCTGCTCAGAAGCAAACAACCTGACAGGATGGACACACCAGTAAAATAGCGCACACAGCCTTGATGGATAAACAATAACTTTCTGATTGGCTCAGAGATCTGCTCGCTATAATGGAACCCATATCTGGAATTGGGAACCAGATCAGAATTCTATGGAGACAGAAATTATGTATGGTCTCCAGTGTCATTGGTAAAAGAGGGGTTACATGCATCAAATTCTCCCTAAATTAATAATGCTTATCCTATTTAACCTATGCTGACTTCACTCTCTGTTGGAGAATCTGCTGTTTTTCAGAAGGTAGTGAGATCTGGGGAGATATACTACCCCTTGCCCTTCAGCCAACCCTCAGCTGAAGCCATAGAGGAACTGGGGAGATGAGCAAGAGTGCTGCTTCCATGCTGAACCTGATAATCACTATCAGGGCATAGGAGACAGACCCTGAATATACCCAACACCTACCAAAGCAGAGATCCAGAGGATCCTAAAGAGCTCATCACTGAAGTAGATTTAAAACTCACCCATCTTGGGTGAGCTCAGGGAATTTTTCAGAAAAGGGAGTGGAAAGATTGTAGGAGCCACAGGTTGAGATATCATGCCCACAGGCATTCCCCATTACCTCCCCCCCAAAAAATAACTGACTGCTGTACCAACAATACATAAATCACAACCCCATAGGGAATACCGGAAACCCCACTGAGGAGGGTTCCCAATGGAATGGGGGCAAAGTCAAAGGAAAAAGGGTATAGACACATGTTGGAGCCATACAAAATATGTTGTTAATAATAATTTTGGAAATCCTCAAAACTTTGAAGATTGGGGTTAAGGATCTGATTCAGTGGGTAAACCACTTATACAAGTATGAGGAACTCAGTTTAGATTCCCAGCATGCACATAAAATCCAGGTGTGGCATGTGTGTCTGTAATCCCAATACTGGGAGAAGATAGGAGGATCTCTGGGCCTCACTGGAAAGCTAGTCTAGCTAAATTGGTGAAGTTAAGGTTCAGTATAAATCTCTTAAAAAGTAAGTTAGAAAGTTACTGAATAAGGCACATACCTGTGTCCACACACAAACATGCATGCATATAAGAATACCACACTTGGACTTCCGGTTAAGATGGCGGCGTAGGTACCACACCAAAGCAGCCTAGGGGGGAAAAAGACCAAAAAAACTCAGCAAAATACACACTTTTACTAAAAAGTGAGGTGTATAGGAAATTGAAGTGGCAGCGGAGAAGTAGAAGAGTTATAGAGCATCCAGAGCCTACACAGGCGGGAAAAGCGGCTCCGGCAGCTCGGCCAACTGCCGCGGCCACGGTGCAGCTGAAAACCGCCAGACTCCACTCGAGCCGTAGGAAAAGCCAGGTGCGAGATTTACCCCTCACACCGCGCTCTCCGCAACTCGGAAACGTGAGGGGAGAGCGGCAGCGAGCAAAGGAGGAGCAGACCGCGAGGTAGAAGAACATGTGGAACAGCGAGACAACCAGAGCCGCCGCGGCTCCCTCCGCTCCCCCACCGCCTGAGCCCAGCTCCAGCGAACAGAGCAGCGGCCCGGGACCCAGCCACGCCAACATGGGCTGACAACGGGACCCAAGCAGGAGCAGAGTTCGGGAGCAACATAGGCGGCTCCGGCACCGGTACCAGCGGCCGCAGCAGCAGCAGACCCAGGAGCGGCAGCAGCGGCAGATCCCGCAGCAGCAGCTTCAGGGGGAGCAGCAGCAGTGGACACAGCAGCAGCGGCTCAGTTTGCCCCATAGGAAAAGCAAGTGCCCAGCTCCAGAAATCAGAACAGCAGCCCGACGACCCAGGCAGCAACTTGACTGCGACCAAAATCACCCAAGGTAACTGGGATTGCACCAGGGAAGGGTCTCACTTGGTCACAAACTGACTTGGATCCCTCAAAAGACCAGAAATCTAAACTTCTTTGTTGATAGAGGATCTGGTCATTATAATAACTACTCTTGCATACATACTCGGGATTGTTTTTGATTGAATGTGTACAGTGTTTAGTTAAGTTTTAGAATCGACCGGTATTTTATTCCACTCAGCCTGCTTGAATACTCCTATAGCAGGGAAACTCAACCCCTAAGAACATCTTTGTAGATACTCTGAGAGTCTTAAGAGCCACACCTAACACCTTAAGGTCCTACCCTGAAAATATAATACATCAAATCAATTGATACAGCTAAGAATACACAGCTAGCTAGAAAATCCAAGCATTAACTTAATCCAAGATGCAAACATATATACATTATAACACAAGAAACACTAAAAAGCAAGACGATATAAATCCACCTAAAAGTATTAATGCATCAGAAATGTCCTCCAGTGAGAAAGAGTTAGAGGAAATGCCTGAGAAAGAGTTCAAAAGAATAATTATAAATATGTTCAAAGAGGTCAAAGAACACATGAAAACAATCAAAGAAGAAATCAAAGAGGAAATCAAAGGTATCAAAGAAGAGGCAGGACACCAATTTAATGAAATAAAGAAGGCAATACAAGACATAAATAGGGAAATAGAAATAATAAAGAAAAACCAGTCAGAATTACTAGCAATGAAGAACACAGTTAATGAAATAAAAAACTCTGTAGAAAATCTCACCAGTAGGATGGATGAGGGAGAGGACAGAATATCTAAGCTAGAAGACCAGGTGGCAGACCTAATGCAGTCCAACAAAGAGAAAGACAAACTTATAGAAAAGTATGAGTGGGAATTGCAAGATATTCGGGACACTATGAAAAGATCCAATATAAGAATTCAGGGCATAGCAGAAGGAGAAGAACTCCACTCCAGAGGCATAGTAGGCATCTTCAACAAAATCATAGAGGAAAATTTCCCCCAAATTGGGAAAGAGGTGCCAATACAGATACAGGAAGCCTTTAGAACCCCAGCCAGACAAAACCCAGAAAGAACCTCTCCTCGCCATATTATAATCAAACTTCCAAACACACACACCAAAGAAAAAATATTGAAAGCAGTTAGAGAGAAAAATCAAGTTACCTACAAAAGCAAGCCAATCAGGATTACAGCAGATTATTCAACACAAACTTTTAAAGCCAGAAGGGCTTGGAGTGATATATTCCAAGTTCTGAAAGATAACAACTGTCAACCAAGGTTACTTTATCCTGCAAAGTTATCCATTCAAATAGATGGAGAAATAAAGACATTCCATGACAAAAGCAGGTTAAAGGAGTATTTGAAGACAAAACCAGCTCTACAGAAAATACTTGATAGAATCCTCCATGCTGAACAAAAGGAAAAGCACACATATAAGGAACCTAGAAAAAACAAGCTATACTCAAATACCAGTTAACAGAAGAGAGCACAGGTAGAACCAGAAACACACACACACACACAAATGGTAAACATAAATACACACCTTTCAATAATATCTCTTAATATGAACGGTCTCAATGCCCCAACGAAAAGACATAGATTTGCAGACTGGGTTAAAAAGCAGGATCCTACAATTTGTTGTCTCCAAGAAACTCACCTTTCTACAAAGGATACACATTACCTTAGGGTGAAAGTTTGGAAGGCGGTGTTTCAAGCAAATGGGCCTAGAAAACAAGCAGGTGTTGCTATCCTAATATCAGACAGGGTAGACTTTAGTCCGACATTATTCAAGAAAGATAAGGAAGGTCTCTTTATATTGATTAAGGGCACACTCCAACAGGAGGTCATTACAATCCTAAACATATATGCACCTAACATGGGGGCTCCCAAATTCGTCAAACAAACACTATGTGAACTAAGGTCACAGATAACACCAAACACAGTGGTGGTGGGTGACTTTAACACCCCACTCTCATCAATTGACAGGTCATCCAGGGAAAGAATAAACAGAGAGGGATCTGGACTAAATGAAGTCATAGAAGGAATGGACCTAACAGATATATACAGGACATTTCATCCAAAGGCTGCAGAATATACATTCTTTTCAGCAACACATGGAACATTCTCTAAAATAGACCATATATTAGGACACAAAGCAAATCTTAAAAATTCAGGAAAATTGAAATAATTCCTTGCATTCTATCTGACCACAATGGAATTAACCTACAAATCAGTAGCAAGAAAGGCTATAGAGCATACACAAAATCATGGAAACTAAACAATACACTACTAAATGATGAGTGGGTCAATGAAGAAATCAAAAAGGAAATCAAAAAATTTATAGAGTCAAATGATAATGAGAACACAACATACCAAAATCTCTGGGACACAATGAAAGCAGTTCTAAGAGGTAAATTTATAGCCTTAAGTGCCTATATTAAGAAATTAGAAAGGTCGCATGTAAATGACCTAATGCTTCGCCTTAAAGCCTTGGAAAAAGAAGAACAAGGCAAACCAAAAATCAGTAGACGGGAAGAAATAATAAAGATTAGGGCAGAAATTAATGAAATAGAAACAAAAAGAACAATCCAACGAATCAATGAAACAAAGAGTTGGTTCTTTGAAAGGATAAACAACATTGATAAACCCTTAGCAAATCTGACCAAAAAAAAAGAGAGAAGAGACACAAATTAATAAAATCAGAGATGAACAAGGCAACATCACAACAGATTCCAGAGAAATTCAAAAAATCATATGGACATACTACAAAAGCATATACTCCACAAAGTATGAAAATCTGAAAGAAATGGATGATTTCCTTGATCTATATGACCTACCTAAATTAAATCAAAATGAGATTAATCACTTAAATAGACCTATAACAAACATGGAGATCCGAACAGTTATCAATAATCTCCCAACTAAAAAAAGCCCAGGCCCAGATGGATTCACTGCTGAATTTTACCAGACTTTTAAGGAAGAGCTAACACCATTGCTTCTTAAGCTTTTCCAGGAAATAGAAAAAGAAGGAATTCTACCAAACTCCTTCTATGAGGCCAGCATCACCCTGATACCAAAACCAGGCAAAGATAGAACAAAAAAAGAAAATTACAGACCAATCTCCCTCATGAACATAGATGCAAAAATTCTCAACAAAATATTGGCAAACAGAATACAAGAGCATATCAAAAAGATCATTCACCCTGACCAAGTAGGCTTTATCCCAGAGATGCAGGGATGGTTCAACATATGCAAATCTATAAATGTAATACATTACATAAACGGGTTGAAGGACAAAAATCACATGATCATCTCATTAGATGCAGAGAAAGCATTTGACAAAATTCAACATCCCTTCATGATAAAAGTCCTACAGAGACTGGGAATAGAAGGAACATATCTCAATATAATAAAGGCTATTTATGACAAGCCTACAGCCAACATATTACTACATGGGGAAAAACTGGAGGCTTTTCCACTAAAATCAGGAACAAGACAAGGGTGTCCACTGTCCCCACTTCTATTTAATATAGTTTTGGAAGTCTTAGCCATAGCAATAAGGCAAGAGACACACATAAAAGGGATACAAATTGGAAATGAAGAAATCAAGTTATCATTATTTGCAGATGACATGATTCTATACATAAAGGACCGTAAAGACTCTACTAGCAAGCTGTTAGAGCTGATCAAAACCTACAGCAATGTAGCAGGATACAAAATAAATACACAGAAATCAGTAGCCTTCATATATGCTAACAACAACACACAGAGGATGAAATCAGAGAATCACTCCCATTCACAATTGCATCAAAAAAAATAAAATACCTTGGAATAAACCTAACCAAGGAAGTAAAGAATCTATACAATGAGAACTTTAAAACACTCAAGCGAGAAATTGCAGAAGACACTAGAAAGTGGAGAAACATCCCTTGTTCCTGGATTGGAAGAATTAATATCGTGAAAATGGCAATCTTACCTAAAGCAATCTACACATTTAATGCAATCCCTATCAAAATTCCAAAGGCTTTCTTCATGGAAATAGAAAAAAACAATCCAAAAATTCATTTGGAATCACAAAAAACCTCGAATATCTAAAATAATACTGAGCAACAAAAAAGAGGCTGGTGGTATCACCATACCTGATTTTAACCTATACTACAGAGCCATAGTAACAAAAACAGCATGGTACTGGCACAAAAACAGAAATGTGGATCAGTGGAACAGAATAGAGGACCCAGATGTAAGCCCAAGTAGCTATAGCCACCTGATATTCGATAAAAATGCCAAAAATACTCATTGGAGAAGAGACAGCCTCGTCAGCAAATGGTGCTTTGAAAACTGGATATATATCTGCAGAAGGATGAAAATAGTTTCTTCTCTCTCGCCATGCACAAGAATTAAGTCCAAATGGATTAAAGACCTTAACATCAGACCGGAAACTTTGAAACTGCTAGAGGAAAAAGTAGGGGAAACCCTTCAACATATTGGTCTTGGCAAAGACTTTCTGAATACAACCCCAATTGCTCAGGCAATAAAACCACAGATTAACCACTGGGACCTAATGAAATTACAAAGATTTTGCACCACAAAGGACACAGTGAAAAAAGCAAAGAGGCAAACTACAGAATGGGAAAAAATCTTCGCCAGCTATATATCTGATAGAGGACTAATATCTAGGATATACAAAGAACTCAAAAAGTTAAATAATAAGGAATCAAAAAAGCCAATCAAAAAATGGGCTATGGAGCTAACTAGAGAGTTCTCAAAGGAAGAAATACGAATGGCATATAATCATCTAAAAAAATGTTCTACGTCACTAGTCATCAGGGAAATGCAGATTAAAACTACATTGAGATTCCATCTCACTCCTGTCAGATTGGCCACCATCATGAAAACAAATGATCATAAATGTTGGCGGGGATGTGGAAAAAAAGGAACCCTTCTGCACTGCTGGTGGGAATGTAATCTGGTCCAGCCATTGTGGAAAACAGTGTGGAGATTCCTAAAACAGCTAGAGATTGATCTACCATATGACCCAGCTATAGCACTCCTAGGCATATATCCAAAGGACTCATCTCATTTCCTTAGAAGTACATGCTCAACCATGTTTATTGCTGCTCAATTTATAATAGCTGGGAAATGGAACCAGCCTAGATGTCCCTCAACAGATGAGTGGATAATGAAGATGTGGTACATTTATACAATGGAGTTCTACTCAGCGGTAAAGAAAAATGAAGTTATGAAATTTGCCGAAAAAAGGATGGGCCTGGAAAGTATTATACTAAGTCAGGTAACCCAGGCCCAGAAAGCCAAGCGCCACATGTACTCTCTCATATGTGGATCCTAGCTACAGATGACTGGGCTTCTGTGTGAGAATGAAAATACTTAGTAGCAGAGGCCAGTAAGTTGAAAAGGAGACATAAAGGGTGGAGAAAGGAAGGGAGGAGGATACTTAATAGGTTGATATTGTATATATGTAATTACAATGATTGTAATGGGGAGGTGTATTAGTCAGGGTTCTCTAGAGGAACAGAATTACTAGAATTAATTATATTATAAAGGGAATTTATTGGATTATCTTACAGTAGTCCAATAGCAGCTGCAGGCCTAAGAATCACCGAACCTGGTAGCTGCTCAGTCCACGTGGCCAGATGCCTCAGCAGTCCCGACCGGCACTGCAGATGGTGCCGGAAAACCTGGAGGCCTCCTGAGGAGCCGGAAAGCCTGGAGGGTTCCTGAGGAGCTGCTGGGTTTTGATCCACGTGGGTCTTCAGTTGATGTTGGGCTTTAGTCTGCACTGGTCTTCAATCCACGCTAGAAGGTAGGGAGCAGCTCCGGCAGCCAAGTGGAAGGAAGGAAGGAAAAAAGGGAACTCTTCTACCCAGAGCTTACTTATATCAAGTCCCTCTCTGAGCGGGACCGCCCACTCTGGGGGAAGGGCTCACCCTGGGAGAAAGACCTCCTCCTTTAGTTGATCCTTCCTAGAAGCAGCCTGTGGATTACTAAACAGATCAAGTTGACAACACCTTAACTATCACAAGTCCACCCCTTGTCAACTTGGCATCAAATCATGTCTTCTTACATCATACTTAATTTCCAAATGAAAACAGTAACAAGCTCATAATTCCGCCTATCATCGCATAACTATCCCACATACAACCGGAACCGCAAAATCTTCCCAACACAAGCTTAGTCTCTAATACAATGGGTCTAATATAAATTCAACAGTTTAGCTAATGATGCAATCTTAATATTGGTGTAGATACAACACTCTGTTATCAAGGCAGGACAGAAACATTGCAATCACAGTCCTCGTTTCTGTAACTGATCACGTGGCCTTAGCTGATATTTGTAACTGCCTTCTTCTACTACCCATTCCGTATTCCCTCCACCTTCAGCAAGCACCTCGGCAGGTCTTGGCTCTTTACCTGGAGGGGTAACCCATACCTTCATTCCTGAAGGATCTGGGCCATTTATCACACTACTTCTATTGGGTTGTTGCAGTCGTCCATTGACTTTGACAACAGGACATGGTAACACTAACAGACGCCCTAAAGGATCTCCTGCACTCCAGGCATACTCTTCCTTACCTCCATTGTGGAGGAGCAGCCCAATTTCTCCCTGGTAATCTGGATCAATCACCCCTGCAATCACTGTAACTCCTTTCTCAGCCTGTTCACTCAAGGGCATTAGGAGCCCAAAGTGACCAGGGGGAAGTCTTAGCTTCCAGTTCAATAGAATGTTCTTTGTGTCTCCTGGCAAAAGCACTCCCCCCTCTGGGACCAAAACTTGTAGTCCAGCAGAGCGTAAGGTTGCGGGAACAGGAAGCAAAAATCTAGCTAACGGGTCACTTGGGGTGATGGCAAGTGGGACCATTCCCATTTCCACCCCTTGATTCCTGGACCCGTGAATCCGGGCTATAGGAGAAACAGTACCATATATAGGACGCTGATTCAGAGCATATACAGCCTGCTGGAGGACACTCCCCCAGCCCTCCAAGCTGTTGCCACCTAGTTGGCGCCGTAGCTGTTTCTTCAAAAGGCCATTCCACCGTTCTATCAAGCCAGCTGCTTCAGGGTGGTGGGGCACATGGTAAGACCAGTGAATTCCATGATCATGAGCCCACTGCCGTACTTCCTTGGCGGTGAAGTGAGTTCCTTGGTCAGAAGCAATGCTGTGTGGAATGCCATGACGGTGGATAAGGCATTCTGTAAGCCCACGGATGGTAGTTTTGGCAGAAGTGCTATGTGCAGGAAAGGCAAATGCATACCCAGAATAAGTGTCTATTCCAGTAAGGACAAAACGCTGCCCTTTCCATGATGGAAGAGGTCCAATGTAGTCAACCTGCCACCAGGTTGCTGGCTGGTCACCCCGAGGAATACTACCATATCGGGGGCTCAGAGACGGCCTCTGCTGTTGGCAAATTTGGCACTCAGCAGTAGCCATAGCCAGGTCAGCCTTAGTTAGTAGAAGTCCATGTTGTTGGGCCCATGCATAGCCTGCATCTCTGCCACCATGGCCACTTTGTTCATGGGCCCATTGGGCAATGACAGGGGTGGCTGAGGAAGGAGGTTGACCACTATCCACAGAATGGGTCAGCTTGTCTACTTGATTATTAAAGTCATCCTCCAGTGAGGTCACCTTCTGATGAGCACTGACATGGGACACAAGTATCCTTATATCCTTTGCCCATTCAGAGAGGTCTATCCACATATACCTTCCCCAAATGTCCTTTTCACCAATTTTCCAACTGTGCTCCTTCCAAGTCCCAGACCATCCAGCCAAACCATTGGCCACAGCCCATGAGTCAGTGTATAACCGCACATCTGGCCATTTTTTCTTCCAAGCAAAATGCACAACCATATGCACTGCCCGAAGTTCTGTCCATTGTGAAGACTTCCCTTCACCACAGTCCTTCAGAGTTGTCCCAGAAAGGGGCTGTAATGCTGCAGCTGTCCACTTCTGGGCAGTGCCGACATAACGTGCTGAACCATCTGTAAACCATGCCCTAGATCTCTCCTCCTCAGTCAGTTGATCATAGGGCACGCCCCATGATGCCATAGGTGCATGCTTGGGGACAGAAGGCATTGCAACAGGAGTAGCAACCATAAGCATTTGGGAAACTTCCTCATGTAACTTACTTGTACCTTCAGGGCCTGCTCGAGCCCGATCACGTATATACCACTTCCACTTGATGATGGACTGCTGCTGTGCACGTCCAACTTTATGGCCTGGTGGGTCAGACAATACCCAGCTCATAATGGGCAGCTCGGGTCGAATAGTAACTTGATGGCCCATTGTCAAACGTTCAGTTTCCACTAAGGCCCAATAGCAGGCCAAGAGCTGTCTCTCAAAGGGAGAATAATTGTCTGCAGATGATGGCAGGGCCTTGCTCCAAAATCCCAAGGGCCTCCGCTGTGATTCATCTATGGGGGCCTGCCAAAGGCTCCAAACAGCGTCCCTGTCTGCCACTGAAACCTCAAGTACCATCGGATCTGCTGGATCATATGGCCCAAGGGGTAGAGCAGCCTGCACAGCAGCCTGCACCTGTTGAAGAGCCTTCTCTTGTTCTGGGCCCCAATGAAAACTAGAAGCTTTCCAAATCACTTGGTATATGGGATGGAGTAAGACACCCAAGTGAGGAAGGTGCTGTCTCCAAAATCCAAATAGGCCCACTAGACGTTGTGCTTCTTTCTTAGTGGTAGGAGGGGCCAAATGCAACAACTTGTCCTTCACCTTAGAAGGAATATCACTGCATGCCCCACACCACTGAACTCCTAGAAATTTCACTGAGGTGGAAGGTCCTTGAATTTTGGATGGATTTATTTCCCATCCCCTGATGCGCATATGCTGTACCAGCAACTCCAGAGTGGTTGCCACCTCCTGCTCATTTGATCCAATTAGCATTATGTCATCAATATAATGGACCAATGTGACACCCTGTGGAAGGGACAGGCGATCAAGGTCCCTGCGAACTAAGCTATGACACAGGGCTGGAGAGTTAATATAACCTTGAGGTAAAACAGTAAAGGTGTACTGCTGACCTTGCCAGCTGAAGGCAAATTGCTTCTGGTGGTCCTTATGGACAGGTATGGAGAAGAAAGCATTTGCAAGATCAATAGCTGCATACCAGGTACCAGGAGACGTGTTAATCTGCTCAAGTAAAGAAACCACATCTGGTACAGCAGCTGCAATTGGAGTCACCACCTGATTAAGTTTCCGATAATCCACTGTCATTCTCCAGGATCCATCTGTCTTCTGAACAGGCCAAATAGGAGAGTTAAAGGGAGATGTGGTGGGAACCACCACCCCTGCATCCTTCAAGTCCTTTATAGTGGCACTAATTTCCGAAATCCCTCCAGGGATGCGATATTGTTTTTGATTCACTATTTTCCCTGGTGGTGGGAGCCTCAATGGCTTCCATTTGGCCTTTCCAACCATAATAGCCCTTACTCCACAAGTCAGGGAACCAATGTGGGGGTTCTGCCAACTGCTAAGTATATCTATTCCAATTATGCATTCTGGGACTGGGGAAATAACCACAGGATGCGTTCGGGGACCCAGTGGACCCACTGTCAGTCTAACATTCGCCAAAACTCCATTTATCACCTGACCTCCATAAGCACCTACTTTAACTGAAGGGCCATGGTGCTTTTTGGGGTCTCCTGGAATCAATGTCAATTCAGAGCCAGTGTCCAGTAGGCCCCGAAAGGTCTGATTATTTCCTTTCCCCCAGTGTACAGTTACCCTAGCAAAAGTTGATCCTTCCTAGAAGCAGCCTGTGGATTACTAAACAGATCAAGTTGACAACACCTTAACTATCACAGGAGGTAATATGATGGAGAATGGAATTTCAAATGGGAAAGTGTGGGGGTGGGGAGGGAGGGAATTACCATGGGATATATTTTATAATCATGGAAAATGTTAATAAAAATTTAAAAAAAAAGAATACCACACTTAAATACAAAAATCCTTCTAACTTATCTGCTACAAAGCAGGTTGTTGACAACTGTTCACTAAAATGGAATGATATTCATAGGAGAAATGAATTTAATACTATCTATATAAAACAACTAGGATTATATTCTAAAAGAATAATCTAAAATGTACCTGTTGATTCTTTCATTATCAGACTTGATAATATCTTAACTGAGCAAAAGAGATATAAACACAGCTATGGTATTGTAGGCAGACATTAAGATGTTCACTTGAAACTAGAGAAAAATTTAGTAGCTGAAAGTAGAGGGGAAGGAAAAAGAAAAGAAAAGAATCAAAGAAACCATCACACATCAGCTTTACTGCCCTTGATCTAGGGTGTCTAGCCCATTCATCATTTGCAGCTGCCAAGTAATCAGGCCTGAGGCCAGGGACAAGCTCACCATGTGTCAGTATGTCAGGAGAATCCTGATGGGAGGAAACCAATGTCTGCTGATGCAGTAAATGGTGATGTAGTGACTCTTAGAAACAAAGCGAGACTTTATCTTTAGACACACTTCAGGTTTTCACACAAAGAGTGTAGAGCACTGAGTCCCCAAACAGCTAATATCTCCCATGTCAGCTTCACATAGTTTTCACATTTTGTACTCAGGATCTGCTTATAAAACTGAAAAAAAAAAACAATACTGGGTGAGCATACTGTGTGTTGATGTTTATTTTTATTGTGGTAAACCAGACATATCATGGGTCATTCCATTATCTGAGGTGTAACCATCACCACCACCCATCTCTAGAATATTTTCATCTTACAAAATGTACTCAATAGACACTAATTCCCATTCCTTGGTGTGTTACATTTCACATCCTTGACTCTAATTATGCTAAGATCAAATGTGGATTCAACCCGTAACCTATAACTCCATAAGGAATATCTGCAATCCCCCTGAGGAAGGTCCCCAGACAAATGAGGACAGGAACAATAGAAAAGAGGGTACCAACACATGATGTAGCCAAACAAAGTATGTTGTTATAATAACCATAATAATAAAGGAAAAAGTGGATTCATATAATATTTCTGTAATTGTCTTATATCACTGAACATATGCTTCATGCAGTTGTCAAAGTCTCCTTCCTTTCTATGGGAAATAATACTCCATTACATGCATAAGATATTTTACTTACCTAATCTTACTTTGATAGATACTTTTATTGTTTATACCATTTTAGCTATTGAGGACAATGCTGTTATGAACCTGGGAGTACAAATATCTGAGTCATTGTTTTTAGTTATTCTGGGTATACACTCAAGCAGAGAATTGATGGAGCATATTGGTATTTCTATTTTTAGGTTTAAGGAGCAGTCACGACATTTTTTTCATAGCAGCCAACCCATTTTACACTTCCAATGAATAAGGATTCCAAGTTCTCCTCATCCTTGCCAGCATAAAAAAAGAAAATAAATGCCATCCTAATGGATATAAAATAGTACCTCATGGTGCATTAAACTTGCATTTGCTAATGATTAGTCATGTTGAGCTTTTTCCTGTGCTCCTTGGTTATTTGTACATTTTCTTTAGGGAATGGCTATTAAAGTCCTTTGTCTCCTTTAAAAACTGGGTTGGTAGTTTCTTTTTTATTTCTGGTGTGTGGATTCCAATTGTAATCATATATGATTTGCAAATATAATTCAACCATTGGATGAATTAACATTTTACACATACGATAGTGTTTTGTTATGGACAGCAGTTGTATTTGTTTTAAATTTCATTTCCTTTACATAATTACAAATACTTTTCACAAAACATGACTGTACTCTTTTTTTCACATCTCTAACCTTCTAGGCTTGAATGTTTTTAAGCTATCTTATAAGAACGCTGCTTAAGTTGCAGCTCTATGTCTGACATTTACTTCCAAACACCCTAGCTTTGGAGATGAAGAGAGCTATGGGCAGACACAAATGGTACATGGTCTGATAGTTCAGTCATTGAATTGAAGGTCTAGAAATTACAAGTTTTAATGCAGGAGGAGAGGAGAGAAAGTTTAGGTACTTAGAATTTGATTTTTAAAAGACTTCAAAGGGATTAGGGAGATGGCATTTGTTGGCAAAGCCTACTGGGCTGTTTTCAGCTTTGCAGCACCTACATAAAACCAGGCATACAAAAAATGGTGTATATCCCTGACTGGTATTCACTTTCAGTGGCAAAGATCCTGGTGTCCCTGGTGCATACACATGCACACACACACACAGACACACACACACACACACACACACGTAACAAATCACCCAACTGTCTTGAAGAAATACTGCATTATTTTTCATTTGATCAACAAAGAATGCCTGTTGCTTTGCCTCCTTGATATAATGAGATAGTATTAGCTGTTGCATATTTCTCTCCAAAACATGCAGATTTTTGTTATTCTTATTGGTGTGTTATGGTGTGTAATTGTTTTGACTTAAATTTGTCTGAATATATATGATGTGGAACATCTTTTAAAAATGCATACCTGTGATCATTTCATCATCTCTTTTGGTTTATTTTTCAATCAACTTGTTTATTTTTTATTGTTGAGTTATAGAAGTTTGTGAATTTTAGGGAACATTCATTCATTAGGTATGTTTCATGAAAATACTTTTTCCAGCTTGTGGCTTATATTTTCACTCTCTTCATAATATCTATCTTAGACCATGAATTTTTCATTATAATGACCTCTAGCTTACTATTTATTTCATTCGTGGATTGTAGCTTTGTTGCTGCGTCTTGAAAAGTCACAAGACCCCAGTTTATCCAGGCTTTCTCTTACATTATCTTAGAAGGGTTTAATAGTTTTGTATCTTACATTTTAATCTGTGATCAACTTGGCATGAATTTTTAAGAAGGTCTACATGCCGAGTGATTCTTCATGGGAATGCCTAGTTGTTCCTCCACTGTTTGTACAAAATATAAATTCTGTTTTTTAACTTTGGCTTTTTTGTCAAGGGCCAATAGATTGTGCTAAGTCAGCATATTTCTGAGTACTCTATTCTTTTCTTTTGATGTATTTGTCTCTTCTTTACAAAGAAGCTTTGTGCTTTCTTTTGGTATTATCTACACTATCCTAATTAACATAACTTTACAATAAGCTTTGAAATCAAATGGTGTCAATATTGTTTTTTTTAATATTTTTTATTTATTTGCAAACATACAAACACACACAAATATATATGTATGTATGTATGTATGTGTATATATATATATATGTGTGTGTGTGTGTGTGTGTGTATACACACACACACACACACACACACACACACACATGTAGAGAGAGAGAAAGTGAGTATGGGCCACTCCAGAGCCTCTAGCCACTGCAAAAAAAAAAAAAAAAAAAAAAAAAAAAAACCCTGCAGACGCATGGGCCAATTTGTATATTTGGCTTACATGTGTATTAGGGAATCAAACGCAAGTCATTAGGCTTTTCAAAAAAATGCCTTAACTACTGAGCCATTTATGTAGCCTGATTTAGGGTTTTAAATAAACTTTAGAATGATTTATCTCAAAATAACATCCTGGGATAGTGATTGGAATTACATTGAACCTACTTATCACGTTTGAATGAATTCCTCTCTTCACAATATTGGCTCTTCTTATCTGTGAATATAGAGTATCTCTCATTTATTTAGTTCTTTGACTTCTTTTACTGGGGATGTCGTAGCTTTCCTAATATAGGTAATGTACACATTTTCCTATATTTATATTTAGTAATTTCATGCTTATTAATGAAAATTAGAACCATTAAACTTTTAATATAATAATTTTCTTAAAAATACTTTCCTTTTTTCAACTCTAAGCTACATTAAGAGTCCTTCATTTCTGAATCATAATAGTTATCATCAAGGAAACAAACCACAGAGCTGGGAAGATGACTCAGTGGATAAGATTGTTTGGTACATAATAATGAGGACCTGAGTTCAATGCTCTGCCCTCATAAAAGAAACAGGTTTGGCTGTGCATACCTTAAACTCTAGCTCTGAGGGAGTCAGAGATAGGAAGATTGCTTGGGATCCCTAGTTAGGCATCTGGCCTCCAGAGGGTACCCACATACATACACACACCACTTACTATGCAGAAACACACACCAAAAACAATAATTAATTTTTTGGTTTTTTATTTCCTTGTTTTTCAAGGTAGGGTCTCACTCTAGCTCAGGCTGACCTAGAATTCACTCTGTAATCTCAGGGTGGCCTTGAACTCATGTCAATCCTCTTACCTCTGCCTCTTCGTTTCTGGGATTAAAGGTATGTGCCACCATGCCTGGCTAAATAAATATTTTTTTGAGGTAAGGTCTCACTCTATCACTCTAGCTCAGGCTGACCCAGAACTCATTCTATAGTCTCAAGCTGGCGTGAAATTCACAGTCATCCTCCTGCCTCTGCATCCCAATCTGTGAGATTAAAGGTGTCTGCCACTGTAACTGACATAAAACAAGGAAAAAAACAGATGTTGGCTAACATGCAGTGGACATGGGAAAGGAACGTTTTATGCTGTTTGGTTGAATGTAAACTAGCATGACCACTATGGAAATCAATGGAGATATTTCTTAGACCATAAAAAAGAACTATCATATGAGTCAGCAATATGACAGTGTACCCACAATGATTTAAGTCAACATATGACAAAGGTACTTGCACATCCATGTTGATTTTAGCAGTATTTGCCATAACCAACATTTAGGATTAGCCTAGGTGTCAATCAACAGATAAATGGATTATACACAGTATATGTACACAATGGAATTTTTTTCAACCATAAAGAATGAATGAAATTATATAATTTCCAGGAAAATGGGACCATGGTGAAGAACAATAAATCAGACTAAAAAAATAAATATTACACGCTTTCTCTCATATGCTGAATCTATTGCTGTAAAAGAAATACATGAAAATAGAAGGGGATGATCAGGGAGAAGAAAGAAGAGACAAGAAAGGACAAGGGTAAGGAGAATGGTGGATATGATCAAAGAGCTCTATAAATACATGTATGAAAATTTCATAAGGAAACTAATTGGCTTGTGCAATTGATATGCCCTAATTTAAATGAAATGTTAAAAGTTCCATTTCATATGCTTCATACTATTATTTTTTAATATTATTATTTATTTATTTATTTGACAAAGAAAGAGAGTGAGGGAGGGAGAATGGGTGCACTAGGACTTCTAGCCACTGCAAACAAACTCCAGATGTGTGTGCCCCCTTGTGCATCTGGCTAACATGGGTCCTGGTGAATTGAACCAGGTCCTGTGGCTTTGCAGGCAAATGCCTTAGCCTCTAAGCCATCCCTCCAGCCCCGTATTTTTATTTTTTTAAAGATAATATTTTCATAATTAGTGTACCTGGAGATAGACTTAGAAATGTGTATGAAATATTCTCTTATACGGTATTAGTTTTCAATTCAATTATTACACAAATGTATAAGGTATTCATATTTATGGATTTATAATTACACATATTTGCATGCATGTAACTACATATATCTATGCTCATATACAGCAATCTATACATACAAATAGATTTAAATTGTTCAGAATCAGTTATCTCACTTCAAGCTTTATCAGCATATTTTAAGTCATATAGTGAGGAAGAATAAGAAATAAGCACATCAATAATTACTATACAAACAACTTTTTGGCAACATAGTATGAAAGAAGAAATATAATTTAAAACAGTTGGATATTCACTTTTTTCTTCACATTTGTTATTATTGTAAAAATTGTATAGATTCAGTGAATTTCATGCCCACCACCCTTGAAACTTCTTGTTGCTTCCCTTCAGCCCCCTTTAATACTTCTACTTTGAAGAGATCTTTTGTTCCCATACATGAAAACATGGCATCTTCTGACTCTGTATTCATGACACTGACAGAACCTCATTCTTAACTGCTGGACATTGTGGCTTATGTACCACATTCTCTAGCAGTCATTTATTGACTGACACTTAGGCTGATTTCACATCATGGCTACTGTGAAGTTCCACAATAACAGTGTGTGCATCTGTTTCCTGTACACTCCTAGGAATGGAATAACTGGATCAGATGGTTGTTCAGAGGAAACTCCAAATTGCATTCCATACAGGTTTTATCCACATACAACTTCTCCAATTTATAATATGGTTTGTTAATTTCATTGTTTTCATCTGCCTGATGACTAAAGAAAAAAGAATCATTCATAACCTTTGTGGTGGTTTGATTCAGGTGTCCCCCATAAACTTAGGTGTTCTGAATGCTAGGTTCCCAACTGATGGACATTTGGGAATGCAGTGTATTGTTGGGGGTTGGCTTATGGGTATTATAACCAGCTTCCCCTTGCCAGTGTTTGCCACACACTCCTGGAACTGCTGTCCATCTAATGTTGGCCAGTAGGTGATTTCCACTTTCTGCTCATGTAATTGTTTTCTCCTGCCATCATGGAGCTTCTGCTTAAGTCTGTAAGCCAAAATACACCTTTTTTCCTACAAGCTGCTATTGGTCAGGTGATTTCTGACATCATGCGAACCTGACTGCAACAACCTTGTAGGGCAGGTGTGTCTAGTGTCTATTCTGAAGGTCAGGTCTTTTTTGATTCATTAGACATCTCCTGAGATGGAGAGACAGCAAAGACTCTTCCCTCTGCTTGCTTTGTGGCAGAAACTCTTAAACTTGATGTAATGTTGTCAACCCTTGTAGGTGGCTCCACCACTTGGTGCACATACACTTAACATACTGACAAATTGATCCCCACGTTAACATACAATAACCTTTCTCTAACACATTTAAAGTCTGTTTGGTTAATCTATACCCTGCTGCTGGCTTTGGGATCTCAGCTGCTTGGAATATTTTTTTTTTATCCTTACAATTTTATGTCCACACAGGTTATATGTGTCTCTTACTTTGTTTTGTTGGGTCTTGTCTTTATTATTCACTTTTTTCCAATCTAAAGTTTGTAGGTCCTTGATGCACTATGAAAAAATAAATCATGTCTAAATGTGAGACTAAACTTTCCTTTCAAAATATCACCTTATTAATTACCTGAATTGAGAACTGTTGTCTAAAAGATTGTCAGAGTCTTTTTTTTCTATTTGAAAAATCTGGATGTTTTTCTTTCCTACTCCAAAATGTGCCTATCCAAAGAAAAACATTCCTGCTACATTAGAGAAAACAAATTCTCATGTATGTGCTTCATTAGATTTGTATATAAGTATTTTGACAGAACATGACTTCCGCCCTCTCTCTTTGTGTGTGTGTGTGTATGTATGTATTATATGCACTTAAGCCTGTAGCTCACTGATTTAGTTACATTAGATGGTCAGCAAGCACCAGTGCTCCTCCTGTCTCCTCTACCTCAGTGCTTGTATAACATGCACACTGATACACCTGGCATTTTAGGTGTGTGCTGGGGATCCAAATGCAGGTCCTTATGCTTTCTGTGAAGCAATGAACCCACAGGGCCCACTTTCAAGCTCCCAACTTCTCCCTCTTTCTCTCGCCTCTCCTTGCTTTCTCTCATAGAGCTGTCTATGACTAAAAATAAGAGATGAAGCAGAAATATACTGTATATAGATTAGCTATCATTTCAGTACCCAAACTGATACTTCATTTTGCCTTAATTTGTTTTAAATTACTCAGTTTCAGTGATTTATGTTTATATTGTGGTTTATATATCCCTTTGCCTAGTTTTTCTTCATGTGTAAAAATATTACCCATCTCTCAAGATCTAGTTTTAATGTCACATCTGAGATTACTATCTTGACACTTACAACCTAAGGTTATTCCTCCTTTGGAATAATACACCACTTTTATTTTATACAGTTTTTTTTTCTTAATTTCTACCTTGTGTTCTGGTTAGTTATGCTTCCATCTAGTATTTTGCTTAACTGTGAGCTCTGGAGAGCTAAAACCATGCCTTATTCCCTGACAACACTCAGCACATATAGAATCATAAGTCTTTAATAAGTAAATCAATTCTAGAAGTCAGAATATTTGTAAATACATGTTTGTAATTTTTTAAGTATTGAAGGAAAATTTGTGATTTTTCTATTGATTAACTTAACCACCTAGAATGCATTGCCCAAATAAACAATAGCATAGTTTTAAGCTTACAAAATGGTAAGCACAAAGACTGATTTTGAAGTATAGAATTTATAGCCTTCCTCCAATATTTTAATGACTCAAACCAACAAAAAAAATTTGTAAAGTTCACTTGTCTCCCTGCTAACATAGAAAAAAATAAAAAATCAAGGGCAATGAGTTTTGAAGACAAATTTTCATCATGATAATTATAATAGTAGAATAAAGGGAAACAAAGTATATGCATTTCAGAATGATAGATGCTTGTAATTTCTAATACAGAGCAAGGCAAATTATGTTCAATGTCACTTATTTCAGAAATAAGTATGATATATAAGTTCTATGTGTATGAAACAAATTTAGGGGCTGGGAAGATGGTTCAGTGTATAAAGTGGCTCCCTCCATAGCATGAAAACTGGAGTTTAGACCTCTAGCATCCATCAGTAAATGAAGTGGAGAGTGATTGAGGAAGACCTCTTATGTCAACCTCTGGCATCCTCATGCATAGGCATGCACAGGGATCCATGTGTACCCACAGTCATACACAAAACACACATGTATACAGACGGAATAAAAGCATCTATAAAATACTTAACATGTTCCTAATCAAATTTTTAAATTATGAAACATACATTATTGTTTCCATAAGTTACTTTGAAAAATATGTACTTCTGTATAAAACTTCATTCCTGCAAAATAGTATAGAATCTTATACCACTCATCTCTCTATATATCAAGGCAACAGGGAATAAAATTCTATTTGAAAACGAGAACATGTATTACAGTTCCCTTTTCTTTATGCTTTTTACAAGTCAGGGTCTTACATTTCTAAGAATAGAAAGAGAAAGAAAAGTACACTGTCAACGTAATGCCACAAAATGAGGCAGAACAAGAGGTTTCTGATCAAGAATGTGACATGAGATGTTAAAACTACTGTAAGTACCTCTCTGGAGGAAACATCCTGAAAATTGGTGGAGAAAGAAGTATGACATAAATGTTTCCTTCATTTTATTTTATTTTTATATTTTAAAAATATTCTATGTAGTTTTTTTATTCGAAAAGGGAGAGAGACAGAGAGAGAAAGAGAGAATAGGAACACCAGGGCCTCTAGCCACTGCAAACAAACTACAGGCATATGTGCTACCTTATGCATCTGGTTTTATGTGGGTACTGGGAGATCAAACCTGGGTCCTTGGGCTTCTCAGGCAAAAGCCTTAACCTCTAAGTCATTTCTCTATCCCATCTCCCCCAATTTTAAAAATGATGTATATACATATCATTATCAGAGCACTTGCTCACAGTGAGAACAATGTTATACATTATAATGAAATGACAAATTTATATGATAGATATATCTTATAGTATCTCCCCATACCAACTGTGGTAGTTTGATTCAGGTGTTCCCCATAAACTTAGGTGGACTGAAAGCTAGGTTCCCAGCTGATGGAGATTTGAGAATTAACACCTGCATGAGGCAGGGTATTGTTGGGGGCAGGCTTCCAGGTGTTATATGCAGCTTCCCCTTGCCAGTGTTTGGCACACTCTCCTGTTGCTGTTGTCCACCTTATGTTGGCTAGGGGGTGATGTCCACCCTTTGCTCATGCCATCGTTTCCCTGTTGCCATCGTGGAGCTTCGCCACAAGCCTTAAGCCAAAATAAACCTCTTTTTCTCACAAGCTGCTCTTGGTTGGGTGATTTCTGTCAGCAATGTGGACCTGACTGAAACACCAACCCTACCCTTTGAAAGTAATAATTAATTTTTATTAATAATTACAAAGAAATGACTTACTCAGAGACCTGTATGGTGACAGTGTCAAGGGTTGACAAGTTAACTTTCCTTACAATGGATGGATTGGCTCAAGGGCTTCAAAATGACCGACATGGACATTAACAGGCTGGCCAGTGAGACATATGTTCTCACAGAAAAAATAGTAATTAAATTTCCTTCTGAAGAACCACAACCTGGAAAATTTTGTTGAAGTAATCATTAGTATTAAATGAAGCAGAGAAAATGCCATGAAGCACAAAATGGATCTGAGAAATCTAAAACATTCCTATATATATATTGATGTACAAAATAAATCTTTGAGAAACAGAAATTATAAAATTATGTCAGTTATGGGCTGAAGAGATGGTTTAGCGCTTAAGGAGCTTGCCTACAAAGCCAAAGGACCTCGGTTTGATTTCCCAGGACCCAGGTAAGCCAGATGCACAAAGTGGCACATGCATCTAGAGTTCATTTGCAGTGGATGAAAGCCCTGGTATGCCAATTCCCTCTTTCCCTCTCTCAAATAAAAATTTTAAAAATACATTTAAAAAATTATGTCACTTATGTAATATGACTTGTTAATTGCCACATATATTCATTAAAAAGATTGTAATCAAGTTACATTATAAGGGACCAACCGTGATTTTAACAATAAATTCATTCATTTTATATTTGACTAAAAATCCAGAATTTGTTTTCCAAGGATACTGAATATGTTCTGCCTTATTCTATGAACTACAGCATGCCCATCCTTAGGTAGGCTAATTTCTTGGTCCAATTGTCAAAAATCCAACCTAAACTATCCTCCATATCCTCCATATTTGAAAGATAAGGTAGATCCAAATAGCTTCTATACACAGTGAACTCCAGTCTAACATGATATGTAAACAAATGATTGCCTAAGTGTGTGCCCTTATAACCTAGCAACTAGAAAATAGCCTGAACTTCTCTCTAATCAATGGCTGTAAAATGATCAAAATTTGACCACATAAAGCAAATATGAAGTGCAGCCAGTTGGGTTGTATCTTTGTCCCCTTTCTCTAACTATAAACACAAACTTTTCCAGTCATGGGGTGCAGCATTCTGAACTATATTTATCTTTCATCTGGATGGCTGCTCAATTCTAGAATTTCAGTTTGTTGTTATTATGTGTTTATTTATTTATATTTTATTTTATTTTTTATCTTTTTGCAATTTTTATTAACATTTTCCATGATTATAAAAAATATCCCATGGTAATACCCTCCCCCACACACACTTTCAGAGGCTTACTCCATACTTTAGGCTAACTTGAAACTCTCTATGTAACCCAATAATGCCTTGAACTTGCATTTCTCCTTGAGCTCTGAGATCTTCAGCTTGAGCCCATTTCTTGATGATTACAAGATGTTTGCTGCACCTCCAAACTTATTTTGATTGTACCAAAAAGAGAAGAAAGAAGGGGGAAGGTAAGAATTGTCTTTTATTCCTCTTTTGTATCTGACATGAAAATAGTTCCCATAAACCTATAGCAAACTTATATTTCATGTTCATTTGTACTTTCATCAGTAAGAGCAATGGCATACCAACGGCTGGCCTACATCATGGTTTGGAGAACTGTATGTCATACATATTTTTGTAAATAAGAGTTACTGGAACACTACCATGACCACTTATGTATGAGAGAGTCCATGTGGATCTCTGGTATGAAGTCAGCTTAAGATTTTGTGGCAGAAATCACAAAGCCTAAATATTTATTACCTGGAGCTTCTTAGAAAAAACCGTTGCCAGTCTTTGACTTAGATCTCTCACAATTAAACCTCTAAACAAATTTTTCCATTTGAATAAAGTTGATGTCGCATTCACAGGTAAAATAAGACACATGACTATTTGATAAGAAGTGACGTGCCACTTTGTGAGAAATGTGAAGAATATGCCTCAGGTTGAAATCAAGAATGAGAATGAGAGCCAGGGCTTCCTAAGTTCTGATAAATTTTAAGTTTATTGTTCAAGTTATATTTTACATTCAGGGAGGTAGACTAGAAATATAGCATAACATCAAGATGAATTGATGTACTCAAAATAGATTAAAAAGTTTTTGATCTTGAAATCATGAGCAGATTGAAGAATTTTACTCGAAGCTTTTTCTGTTGTGAATTTGTGGAAATTTCATATTTAGTGTTTGCAAGAAAAGGCTAAGTTGAATACTACTTACTGCTAATATTGTTGGCCTTTCTAATGTCTACCAGCTATGGGGCAAAATCCTTACATTCAAGCTCAGGGGTAAAATACTCAAATTTTACTATGAAACAGAAAATAGATTTAATTTAAAGTAAATATTGAGAGAAATATACTGTGATCCCTTTTCCTAACATTTTTTGGGGGGTTTCAAGGTAGGTCTCACTCTAGCCCAGGCTGACCTGGAATTCACTATGGAGTCTCAGGGTGGTCTTGAACTCATGGCGATCCTCCTACTTCTGCTTCCCAAGTGCTGGGATTAAAGGCATGTGCCAACACACCTGGCTCCTATCAAATTTTAATGTTAGCACTTTTTAATAATATATGCCATCTTAATGATACAAGTATAACATGCTTTCAGAATTAATGAAAGAAGTAAATACACTTTCAATATTAATGTATTAACTATAGCCTTTAGGTGAGGATTGCATTCTGTATCTTCCTTACAGTCAAACTCAAATATGTTGTAATATTATAATATGCTTTCATAGTACTGACTAAAAGATTTTTTTGAAAAGTTTACTGTCTTAAAACACTTCTGTTTCTCTAGAAGAAATTAAAAACCCAAGAGACAAAGCCATTATTTGAAGTCAGAAAATTTTACTTGCATTCTGAGCATAACCACTTAAAAGCTATGCAATTTTTCCAAGTTATATAAGCTTATCTGTTCCCAAATTCCTTATCAATAGTGTGGAGACAACAATGCATCTTCCCTGTCTTTTGTATATGTAATGCAAAATTAGTGAAATTTATGAAATTGATTTTAAGATGGAAGCAGTATACAAATATAAGGACTTTACAGCACAATTAGATCTCTCTTAATTCACCATAATAATATATGCAATTTGCATATGTTAAGAATTTAATTCAATTTCTCAACTAGATGTCAGTAGAAAACAGGGCACAAAATGGAAAGAATTAGAAGGCAGTAAATAAAAACCAAAGTCACTTTTAATTGAATTGTAAGTCCTGGGTGTGATAGTATATGTGAGTAGTCTAATAATAGAGAATTTAATTATTATTTCTTTCCCAAGGAAAAATAACAAAAGTAAAACCCAAAGGCAAAGTTAAAAGATTCCAAATAAAAATTCCATAACTTGTAATTATATCCAAATATACTAGTGTCCTCAAAAATGATAACAGCTTTAGTTTGTATGTGTGTGGCATCCACAAAGTAGTAACTAAGTCTGCATGAAAAGGGATCTACATTGTGAAAATATATTGCCTTTAAATATAACACAGATGATAAGGGGGAAGTACTAGAGGAAAAACCTCTTGCATTGAAAACAAATGTAAGCAGAAGTATAGAGGTAGGAAAAAATAGGAAGAGGCTGAGGGCTGGAGACATGGCTTAGAGGTCATATTGCATGCTGGTGAAGCCTAAGGAATGTTTGATATTCCAGGTCCCACGTAAGCACAGTGATGTAAGCATGCAAGGTTGCACATGCACACACAAGGGTACATGTTTCTGGAGTTCGATTGCAGTTGCTGGAGGCCCTGGCACACCCATCCTCTCTCTCTCTCCCTCTCTTACTTTCTCATATAAACAAAAGGCAAATCTGTTTGGCTTGCCTCAAAAAAAAAAAAAAAAAGATAAGATGTACTAAACTACACAGTAAGCAAACCGTGTGTATGGAACAAGAGTTTTAGCAATATTATTAGTTACTTTCTTGTTGCTGTGAACAAAAAGCTGACCAGAAACAACTTAAAGAAAGAAAGGCTTTGTTTATACTTACATTTTGAAAGGATGTATTCCATTCATGGCAGGCTGGATTATCACATTTCAGCTGGAGTCAAGAAGCAAAAGATGAAGAGGAAGTTGGGCCAAGCTATAATATCTTAAGTTCTGCCCCTATGGCCCACTTTATCCAGCAGTGCTTCACTTCCTAAATGTTTCATAACCTTTCCAAACAGTGCCACCAGCTTGGAACCACATGTTCAAACACATGAGTCTATGAGGGACATGCTACATTCAAACCACAAAAGCAAGAGAGAAAATATAAATGTGTAGTACAAGATGAAGAGCTTAGGTCAGATCAAAGCAGGATTTGAAAGAATTGCTCCTATGTGTATAATGCCCATATGTATCATATGAAATATGTACATTCTACAAGAACTGATATCATGATGAAAGTGAGGGCAAAATAGACTGGTTTTTAATACCTTAGATACTAAATATTCAATCAGAAATTTTCATTACTGTTATGCCTAATATTGCCTCCACTTGCTAATTTATGTAAATTTATTTACTTGTTTTAAAGTTTCTAAATATCCAATAAGGGTATTCATTTAATCATGAGAAACTATATGAGAGGAAGAGTGACAGATGCTTCATATATCCCCTTGGTTTTCACAAACTTGATTTCTATGAAATGATGTTCTATTTACTGCTCATTGCCAAATTTGAGTCTTTGATGATGATGGGCATCTGAATTTTTCTTCTTTAGGGATTTCTTTTGTGTACATACGTATGAGTAGTCTTAGTAGATTTATGTATAGAACTGTTATCTTTCATTAAAATAATGTAGAAAGATATTGCAAAAGTGTTTGTTGGCATTTCCAGGTGTACTCTGTTTACTCCCCGAAGCAAAATACATTAAGGATTCCTGCTGATAAAAGGAGAATGGAGAATTGAAATAGTCTAGCCACCTGCTCCTAGGTAAAAAAGATCAAACTAAAGTCACTTATATTACTATTAAATGCTACAGGGACAAGGTTACATGATATACACTACTTTTGAACTCTAAAAATAATTTAGCATATAATTCTTCCTATTTCTGGAAAAACGGGATAGAGTTATATTTTTAGGTATTTGTGTTGAATGAATTTATTCTACCTGGCTATTTGGAATACATGTCTTTTTTTAATATACTTCTCTATCTCCAATTTAATTCTTTTCCTCTGACACTTATCAACACATTATAGTAGCAATCTAACATCACAATTCCTTGCATTATGTTCCCCAAATTTCACCCATTTGTCATTTTCCTATCCAGAATCCAAGTTTTAGAAATCTTTTGGCCACTACCAGGCATGGGGGCACACACTTGTAATCCCAACACTTGGGAGATAGAGGTAGAAGGATCATCATGAGTTCGAGGTCAGCCTGGGGCTGTAGAGTATCAGGTCAGTCTGCGTTAGAGTGAGACCCTACCTTAAGGAAAGAAAGAAATCTACTGGCTAGCAACTTTAGGATGGGAGCTATTGAGGTGACCAAATAAAACAGCCCTGACACATAATAGCTAGTTAAAATATTGTTTTGTAATGTTGAATTTTCTTAACATTATAACTATGGTACACATTTTTGTACAATAAGACATCTGATTGAATTGCAAATCAGTGTACTTTAGATTTGTAAGCTTAGAGGTGATTACCTAAAAGTTACCCTTTATACTTAAGTGCATAATAAACAAAAGACAATACTATTATCAGGAAAACTACTCAATTGAATTAATCCTGAGAGCCTTCTCTGGAAATAGAAACTCAGTTGCTTTCACTTGAAAATGTTAAATTTCTCTTGGTTTTAAATATTTATTTTCATTTATTTATTTATTAGAGACAGAGAGAGGGAGGAGAGAGAGATAATGAATGGGCACACCAAGTCAAACTGCAAATGAACTCCAGATGCATGCGCCCCCTTGTGCATCTGGCTGACATGGGACCTGGAGAATCAAACCTGGATCCATAGACTTAGCAGGTAAGCACCTTCACTGCTAAGCCATCTCTCCAGCCCTATCTTGGTTTTACGTAATGTTAGCTCTATCCTGTTTAAAAAATGAGAGCTTAAATTGACTTCTTGAAAACCTATTTACTTCTATGTCCCTCTAATTTGTAATGATGTCATGAATCTCATTCAATAATAAGAACAGAGCATTACCTATGTTTCAGGTTTGTAACAACAGCATTTTGTTGAGCTTGTGATCATATTTATTGGCTATTATACATATAACTTTATGATTAATGACCAATTTTGGAAATACCCTCCTGGGCATCATTAGTTACAATTAATACAAGAAATGCATTATTATACCACAAAATGATTGTAATATAACACAAAATATTTTGCATCTTAACTTTTCTAAAAATCCTGCTACTGTTGTTACAAACAGAGGAAACTGTATCTATTACCTAATGCAGACATTCTTCACTTAATGTCACAAGTCACAGATTATGCCAGGGCCTCTAGCTGTTGCAAACTCCACATGCATGTGCTACCTTATGCATCTGGCTTTATGTGGATACTGGGGAAGTGAACCCAGGTCATTAGGCTTTTCAGGCAAGCACCATAACCACTGAACCTTCTCTCCAGCCCCCAAATTCCACTTCTACGTATAATCCAATAGTATGCACATATATGTTCTCTAGAGAGAGTGTGTATGAATATTTGTTGAACAGTATTTACTCTAGTCCCAAATTGAAAGTTGTCAACAATACCCATCAATAATGGAGTGGACGAAAAACCATCATGTATTCACACAAAAAAATAATATATAGCAATGACATGATGCTTCATGACTCTATACATTCAAATGAATTCATCATAATATGAACAAAAACACTTAAACTCAGAAGAGCCTGTTCTGCATGGTTTTATTTCCCTGAAAAGCCTTTGATAAGTACTGAAGGGACAGAAGCATGGAAAACTTCTATATTTATAGTAAAGCATTATCTTTTTTAACCTGGATACTGATGACTTATGTTTTCTAGGCATGTTGAAATTAATCAAGCTGTACATTTATGATTTGTGTTCTTTGTGCTATGTTATAATCTTAAAGATGCATTAACTCTTTTACCAAATGGAATGATACTATCAGAGATACTATCACTTTCATAGGTTGTATCAGATAAATGAATATAGACTAACATTTACTGAACCCTATATTTATTGTATAAGTAAGCATTCTTCTATGTGGCATCTGAACACTAACAAGTAAATTCTTGAACATGGTTTTGTCTTGGCTCTCAAAGAGAATATGTGGCCAAGGCCACACAACTTATGACTTCTGTTATTAGAGATCTGATTGCATTGGTACTTTAGAGAAAATTAAGTTTGAACTGAGAAACAAGAGCTGTGAACATTAATTCATCTTACTCATTTATTTACCTGATAATGTTGTGTAATTACTATGTACCAGGGGATATACTGTGTGTGTGTGTGTGTGTGTGTGTTTGTGTAGATAGTTACAGGTATATACATACTTATAAGAGAAACAATCTCATGTGATTCTTGTACCATTCTAATGTGAAATGAATAGTCAAGAGAGAAATTGAGTATGCAGCATCTTTCAAATTAAATAAATTTAATAGTGCACCTCCTGATATATACATATGTATATATATATATATATGTGTGTGTGTGTGTGTGTGTGTGTACATATTTATGTACAAATTACAAGAAACTTACCTAGAACCTGGAAGTTAAGCTCTTTTTGCTTTTGTTTCCTTTTTTTTTTTTTGCATGTGTGTGTGTGTGGTGTGTGTTTATGTTCACATGCATGTAGGTGCACATCTGTATGCTGGTGTATGTGGAGGCTAGGGTTCAACATTGTGAATCTTCCTCAGTTGCTCTCCATCTTATTTTCTGACACCCTGTCCCTTACTGATCCCAGAGCTCACTGATTTTGTTCAACTAGCTAGCCAGTAAGCCCCCCCCCCCCCACATTATCTGTCTCTGCCTTTCCCGCACTAGGATTACAGATGATCATTACAAAGTCTGGCATTTACATGGCTTCTGCAAGTGAAACACAGGTCCCCCATGCTTGCATACCAAGTGCTTTACCTACTAAGCCTTCTTTTCTGCATAAGTTCTTTTTTTTTTTTTCCAGGTAGGGTCTCACTCGGCCCAGGCTGACCTGGAATTCACTATGTATGTAGTCTCAGGGGGGCCTCGAACTCATGGCGATCCTTCTACATCTGACTCCCGAGTGTTGGGATTAAAGGGGGGAACAATGGCTGGTGTACAAGTTCTTTCTTATGAAACATTTATTGTTTTTTTTTTTTTGAGGTAGGGTCTCACTCTAGCCCAGGCTGATATGACATTTGCTCTGTAGTCCCAGGTTTGACTTGAACTCATGGTAATCCTCCTACCTTTACCACTTGAGCACTGTGATTAAAGGCTTGCACCACCATTATGGCTAATGAAACTTTTTTTTTTTCAAATCGTTGTGTGTGTGTTATTATAATCATCTCCATGTTGCTAGGAAAACATCCAACAAGACATAGTTTATGGTAGGAAGGGATTTAATTCAAGCTCACAGATCCAGGGGAATTTCAATCGATGGTACAGATCCCAGTAGAGAACAAGCATGACCACCCATCACCACAAACATCAACAACTGGAACTAAAAGTGTTTTCTCCACACCGTTGGGCTGGAATCCACCCCCAAACAAACCTTAGGGCTGGACCTCAGGATCTACTCCCACTGACACTTCCTCCAGCAGATGACTAAGGACTTATGCAGGAAGCTTAAATTTAATTTTTAAAAAATCTATGAGGCTATGGAAGTCATAAATTCACATTCAAGCCACCATAGTGTGTTTGTATATATGTTTATGTGTATATATGAGTATGGGTGCACTATGCCATGATGCACATGTGAAGATCAAAGGACAACTTTCATGTGTTTTTGCTCCTCTCCCACGTTGTTTGTTTTAGCTCTCTTTGTTATTCACCAGTGCATATGTCAGGCTAGCTGGCCAATGAGCTTCAGGGATTATAGGAAGGCTAGGATTATAGAAGATCACTACTGTGTCCAGTTTTTATGTAGGTTCTAGGAATAAAACTCAGGACATCATATTTGCACAGAAAGTGATTGTTTCCACTGAGCCAACCCTAGGCCCTATTTAATATTTCTGAGGGATAGTCATAAGTGACAAAGTTACTTTTTTGTAAATCATTTTAATTACAGCTCTTAAAAGAAAACATGAAACTATATGCCCTGCTCCAGAAAGTGCATATGTGGAGTGAGTAGCCAGAGCTCTAGGTTCCTTCCCTATCACCCAGTTCCCTGGTCCCAGTACACCTGCTACTGGCTTGGAGCTGTCTGGACCCTATATGCATGCTGCCAAAGCAGCACTAGCTCCAACTTCCTAACTGAATGGCTTCTGGGTCCTCAATTCTAAAATCCACTGCTCTGGAGGTCATATGCATGGAGTAAATAGGCCATAGCTCCAGGTTCCTTCCCCAACTCCCAGTTTTCTGTTCCTGGTACCCCTGCTACTGGGTTGGGGTGATCTTGTACCTGTGTGTGTTCTGTGGAAGCAGACTTTTTGCTCTGGCTTCCTGACTGACCAGCCCTTGGGTCCCCAAATACCTGTTCCTCTGAGCCAGAGAGTGCAAGGGCTACTGTGTGAGCTAGCCTCTAGCCCCTGGCTCCCCAGGTTCCTAACCCTTGGTTCCCCAACCCCTGGTTCCCTTGTGTGGAAGAGTGTGAGCAAGTGGAGTGAGTAGGCTAGAACTCCCAGTTCCCCAGGTATCTTTGATGTACTTGCGACTTCTAAGATCTCCACAATCTGCACATCTGAAGTTATAACCCAATCATATACTAATCTGGTTTACATTACAAACAGAAAACTCACTGAAGATCCTACAAGGACAAATACTTGTTTCCACCTCAAGAAAATAAGACTTTTCCCTGAGATGGAGAGACCACAAAGCAAAAAGGAAAATGAAAATGAGAAAACTGAATGATCTAGACAAGGGAAGTGTGATGATTAAGTTTTATGTCAATGTGATCTGTTTAAGAATCCACAGAAATTACTCATAAATGGGTCTCTGAGGTTTCTTACAGGAAGTATTAACTAAAGGAGGAAATTCTTCCCCCAGGGTGAGCCCCTCTCCCAGTGAGGGTGACTCTTGTTGGGCTTTATCTAAGAATACTCTGGAAAAGAAAGTATCCCCTCCTCCCATCTTTCTGCCTGTACTGCTTGCTGCTTTCCAGTGTGGACTAAGGACCAACATTGACTGAAGAGCAGCAGCTCTCCAGAAAACCTCCAGGCCTTCAGTCACAGATTGAGACTGCTGAGGCATCTAGGCTTGTGGGCTGAGCAACTATCAGGTTGACACCTGCAAACTGGTATGGTTTGACTACTGTAAACTAATCCAATATATTCCCTTTTATTACAATTCATGCTATTGGTTCTGTTCCTAGAGAAAACCCTAATACAGGATGCTTAGTCCCACAATGGAAGCCCCCAGTGACAACATAGAGAAAACAACAGAAATTGAATCTCAAAATGAAAATACAACAAGCTATGTGATCCTGGTCAAAATAGATGAACATGATGCAAAATAACACAACACAAAACAAAAACCAAATAGAGATTTTAAAAACTACTCTAGAAACCCTCACTAACAGAGTTACGTGAAATACAGAACCTCTGAGTTGAAGACACAATAGGAGAAATTGATCAGGAGTTCAAAAACTACACTAAGTTCAAAAAACACTGTGAACAAAAATGGAGGAATTATCAGATGCCCTAAAATGATCTAACATCTGGATCATGGGTATACCAGAAGAGGAAGAAATCCAGGCCAGAGACATAGAGAACATAGTCAACAAAATTATTGAATTATTATTATTTTGCTATCTCACAAAAAAGAGGCCCATGAAGATACAGGAAGCTCATGGAACACCAAACAGGCAGGAACAAGGAACAAACTCTCCAATGAATATCATAGTTAAAACTCAAAACAATGAAAACAAAGAGAGAGTGTGAAAAGTAGCAAGAGAAAAACAACTTACTACATACAAATGCAACCTCACCAGAATTATATCAGATTTCTCAATGGAAACCATGAAAGCCAGAAGGGCCTAAAATGAAACACTGAAAAGTCAAAAAACTATGGCTTTCAACCCAAACTACTGTACCTATAAAAAGTATCCCTCATAATATATGGTGAAAGAAAAGCATTACAGGAAAAAAGTAAGTTCCATGACTATATGAAAATAAAGCCAATCAACAGAAAATACTTCAGGGAATACTCCACCCAGAGGAGTCAAACAACCAAACTCAATAGCCTACAAGAAAGACATCCCAATATCCAAAACGAGTGCATGCACAAAAAAGTACAAAGCCCAGGAGAGCACCAAACCCCTCAAAGCACCCCAGTCATGGGAGGGAGTAAATTGAACCTCACATTTGCTACCTTAGATATTAATGGCCTTAACTTACCCTTTAAAAGACAAATAGTTAGCAGGGTGGCTCAGAAAATTGGATCTTTCTATCTGCTGACTTCAAGAAACCCACCTCACTACTAAAGAGATACCTGCTCAAGGTGAAAAGATAGAATATTATATTTCAAACAAACTGGAATTAGAAACAAGCATGTATTGCTATTTTAATATCTGATAATATAGATTTCAAAACAATAGTAATCAAAAAGGATAAAGAAAGCCACTTCTTACTCATCAAGGGAATGATCCAACAGGAGGACATGAAAATCATAAGTCTTAGGTATCAAACACAGGTACACCACAGTTTATAAAACAAAATCTATTTGATAACACAGAAATAAACACCAACACCATCATAGTTGGGCACTCCAATACTCCACTTTCATCAATAGACATATTATCCAGGCCAAAAATCAATAGGAAAATAACAGAGCTTGCCAACACCATAGATCAACTAGACCTAACAGGTATCTTAGCAACTTTCCACATCAATTCTATAGAATACACATTCTTCACAGCAGCCCACAGAACCTTCTCCAAAATAGGTCATATACTGTGCCAAAAACATTCCTCAGTAAATTCAGCAAATTGATGTAACAATGCTTTAAAGTTACAAATTATCAATCAGAGACACAACAGGAATTCCACAAGCTCCTGGAGATAAAACAACACACTTTTAAGCAATGAATAGGTTGTGGAAGAAATTCAGAAAGAAATTGTAAATGTTCTAGAATTGAATGATAATGAAAGCACAACCTTATAAAACTTACAGTACACAATGAAAGGGGAAAATTCAGGTCAGTAAATGCCTTCATAACAAAGATGGAGAGATCCTAAATTAATAAACTAACCATCTATCTTTGGAAAAAATAAGAATCCAACCCGAAGAGCTCCACATGGGAAGAAATAATCAAGATTTGTGCAGATATTAGTGAATTGAAAGTAAGAAAACAGTTAAGAAAACTGATGAAACAAAGAGGTGGTTCTTTGAAGAATTAGACAAGATTGATAAATCTTTGGACAATTTGATTAACCAAAAAAGAGAAGTTTCAAATTAACATAATCAGAGATAAAAATAGAGAGACTGCAACACACATGAGTAAAATTGGAAGAATCTTCAGGGCATATTTATAAAAGCTCTACTCCACAAAATTGGGTAATATGGAAGAAAAGGATGAACTAACTCCTAAATACATGCTACCTACCAAAACTAAATTCCTAGCAGATTAATCTAAACAAACCTATCACATTTATCAAGATTGAAAAGGTAAACAAAAAACTTACCAAAATAGAAAAGCCCAGGGCCACATGGCTTCTTGGCCAAATTCTATCAAGCCTTCATTGAAGAACTGAAAACAATTTTTCTCAAACTGTTTCACATAATTGGAGAGCAGGAAATCTTCCCCAACTCCTTGTATGAAGCTAGTATCACCCTAATACCAAAACCAGACAGAGATCCAAAAAGAAAAAAAAAAAATACAAACAAACTATAGGCCTATATCCTTGATGAACTTTGATCCTGAACAAAATCCTTGTAAACCAAATTCAACACATCAAAAGCATTATCCACTTTGATCATGCAGGATTCATCCCAGGGATGCAGAGGTGGTTCAACGTACAGAAATTGGTCAACATAATACACCACAGAAATAAACTTAATCACAAGAACCACATGATAATTTCAAGAGATACAGAGAATTCCTTCAGCAACTGGCAGGATACAAAGTCACCACAAAACATAAGTACTCTTTCTATATGCGAAGGACACATATACAGAGAAGAAATTCAGTGAGGATGTTCCATTTTCAATAGCCACAAGAAAAATTAAATACCTTGGAATGACTAATGCAACTGCTCTCGATTCAGCTAACTGATTCCCTCAGTGTTACGGGACCCATAGCTGGAGCTGGGAAACAAGTCAGAACCATATCCAAGCATAAGCCCACTCTCCATTATCAAGCTACCATCAATCCTGGGCTACAAGAGGGCCTACACCTATTAAATTCTCTATTAAAAAAAGTAAGGGTTATCTCATTTGTCTGATGCTAACTTACTCTCCTTTGGAGAATCTGCTTCTCTTTTTCAGATAGATATAGTTCCCAAGGAGAGAGCCACCCCATCATACCGCAAAAGGCCCTGGATGAAACTAAGAATAATTGGCAAAACAAGTAAGGGTGCTGTTCTTTTGGTGAACTGGGTACCCACACAAGGGTGAAGGAAACCAACACACAGAAAAATCAACTCCTACCAAATCAGAGATCCAGAGACCCAGATGCCCCTAACACCTCATCACTGAAGCAGACCAAAAATGAACCCGACATGGCTCAGGACAATTTTGTGGAAGAGGGGGCAGAAAGAATGTCAGAGCCACATGTTGGGTCATGATACACAGAGACATTTATTATACCCATAACTGTGGGCTAATTCCAGAATGTATGACCCATATACCTCAACAAAGAGGGGTCAAGGAGAGGCAGTAGGTCACGGATGAGCCTAATAATGGTACCAAACTGACTGCATTTGCTGAGTAAAAACCTAATTAATAAAAAGAATATAAAAGGACATGAACAACCCATGTAACAAAAACATTAAAAAAAAACTTAAGAAAGAAATCAAGGATGACTTGAGAAGATGGAAAGAACTTCCATGTTCCTAGATAGGTAGAATTAATATTGTGAAAATGACAATTCTTCCAAAAGCAATATACTGATTTAATGCAACACCAATATAAATTACAACCTAATTCTAAATAAAAATAAAAAAATGATCTTTAAATTCATATGGAATGAAAACAGGCCTTGGAAACCCAAACACATCTTCAGCAAAAGAAACACCTCTGGAGGTATCACTATACCCAAACTAAAGCTATACTACAAAGTCATAATAACAAAAAAGCCATCTGGTCCTGGACTTTTATTCTTTGGGGAGGTTTTTGTTTGCCTTTTCAATCTCAGTACTGGCATAAAAACAGAAAGATAGATCAGTGGAACAGAATTTAAGACCCAGACCTTAAGTCCAGTAGCTACAGCTACTTGATATTTGATAAAGGAACCAATAATGTAGACTGGAGAAAAGACAGCTTCTTGAAAAAAATGGTGCTGTGAAAATTGCATAACCACATGTAGAAAATGAAACTAGACCTACTCATCTAACCATATACAAAAGTCAAATCCAAATAGAGTAAAGACCTCCATATAAAAACTGAAATTCTTCAACTACTGGAATTAAAAAGAGGAGGAACTCTCTACTATATAGGAGTTGGGAAAGACTTCCTGAACAATACCTCAGGACCCAGGACATTAAAAAAATTTCTCAACCAAGGGGATTTCATGAACCTATAAAGCTTTTGCACAGACAAACATTCCAAAATCATAGCCAATAGATTACTCACAGAATGGGAGAAAATTTGTGACAGCTGTACATACCACTGACCGAGGCCTAACACCTAGAATCTAAAAATAACTCAAAAAACTAAACAATAAAAAAATCAAAAAAATCTCAGTCAAAAATGGGATAGAGAACTGAATAGGGAGTTCTCAGTGAAAGAAATACAAATGGCTCACACACTTAAGAAAAATGTTCAACATCTAACCATCAGGGAAATGCAAAATAAAACAACTATGAGAGTCCACTTTTCTCTAGTAAGGATGGCAACCATTAAAAAGATCAAATAACGGGCTGGAGAGATGGCTTAGCGGTTAAGTGCTTGCCTGTGAAGCCTAAGGACCCCGGTTCGAGGCTCAGTTCCCCAGGTCCCTCGTTAGCCAGATGCACAAGGGGGCGCACGCGTCTGGAGTTCGTTTGCAGAGGCTGGAAGCCCTGGCACACCCATTCTCTCTCCCTCTATCTGTCTTTCTCTCTGTGTCTGTCGCTCTCAAATAAATAAATAAATAATTTTAAAAAATCAAAGAACAACAAATATAGGGAAGGTTGTGTGGAAAGAGGAAACCTTATTCACTGTCATGGGAATGCAATCCTGTACAACCACTATGGAAATCAATAAGAACATTTTTACAAAAACTATGAATATAGAGCTACCAACAGATCCAGTTATTCCCTTAATGGCCATTTACCCTAAATGCTCCATGATTCACTGCAGAGATATTTGCTCAACCATGTTCATAGCTGTTCAATTAATTATAGCTAAGAGCTGGAATCAACCCAGATGCCCATAATTGGACGAATGGATAACAAAGTTGTGGTACATATACACAATGGAATTCTAGTCAGCAGTAAGAACAAACAATACAATGAAAATTGTAGGAAAACGGATGGACTTAGAACATATCATACTCAGCAGACACACCCAATCACAGAAAGACACATGCCACGTGTTCTCATTCATCTGTAGTTTCTAACCTGGACCAATTTGAGTTTTTGTCATATCTGATAGGCAACGTTGGGGCCAGCCAATAAGGATGGTATGTTTTGGGGGTGAAGGATAAAGGCGCATGGGGAGAAATAAACACAAAGCTAAATCCAAAATTCACTAGTACCATAGAAACCTTTCTCCATGAAGGCAGACTAAAATATATAACCCTCAATAGAAATATGGAGGGAATGCCCAAAAGAAGGGCATTAGAGAATGCAGGATGAAGCCTAAACTTTAAAACTTTGGCTCTGTTCTGTAACTTGCTGTACCAGATGTGTGTACTAACCTCATTGAGTTGCTGATTGGACAAATCTACGAAGTCCCCAAAACAAGCGTCTATCAAAGCACTTGATTACCCACCTGAGGTAAAACCCTGTTGATGAAGGCACCATATGCTAGGGGCACAGAATGCACAGAGACCTGGCTGGAATCCAGAAGAAAGCCATTTCCCAGACTGTTTAGTGCTGGAAAGTGCTACATAAGCTACATAAACTGGGGGAAAGTGGAAGACAATAATGTGAGCAAACAGGGGTCTGAGCTACTCAGAATCATCCAGCCTGACAAGAAGTACACACCAGTGCAATGGTGGCACACAGCCTTGGTGGGTAACTTATGGTTTTCTGATTGGCTAAGAGATCCACTCAGAGCAAAGGAACTCATATCTGGAACTGGGAACCAGGTCATAATTTTATGGAGACAAAGATTACCCTCTCTCATGTCAAGCTCCCACTAGTCTTTGGCTAAAAGAGGGGCTACATCCATCAAATTTTCCCAAAATTAATAATGTGTATCCAATTTAACCTATGGTTATTTCACTCTCTATTGGAGAATCTGTTTTTTTTTACAGAAGGTAGTGAAACCATCAGCCACATCTTCGTCAAGCCTGAGGCAATACCACACTGGACATGGGGAGATGAGCAAGAGTGCTGCTTCCATCATGATCCTGACAATCAGTGCCACGGTGAAGGAGGCAGATGCTGAGAATCCTCAACACATTCCAAAGCAGAAATTCAGATGCCCCAAGAGTTCCTTCCTATAACCGAAGTAGACTCACCAAGGCTGAGGGAATTTTGCAGAGGAGGAGGTGAAAAGAGTGTAAGTGTCACAGTTTTGGATGTCATGCCAAGAAGCACTGCCTCCCTGCCAATAACTGACTTCTGCTCCCACAACACATAACCCACAACCCCATGGGGAATATCAGCAACCCCAATGAAGAGGCCCCCTGTGGAAAGGGGGCAGGGAAGAGGGAAATATGGTACCAACACATGATTCTATCATGCAAGCTAAATCAAGTAAAATACCAAAGGGAAGCAATTGTCTTAGTTTATTTTCTTAGAGGATATTATTCATAATTCAAGTAATATAATTTAAAACTTTAAAGATTCCCATTTGGGGATAGTTTATAATAATTTAAAATATTTTTTTAAAAAATTTTTTTATTTTATTTATTTATTTGAGAGCGACAGACACAGAGAGAAAGACAGATAGAGGGAGAGGGAGAGAATGGGCGCGCCAGGGCTTCCAGCCTCTGCAAACGAACTCCAGACGCGTGCGCCCCCTTGTGCATCTGGCTAACGTGGGACCTGGGGAACCGAGCCTCGAACCGGGGTCCTTAGGCTTCACAGGCAAGCACTTAACCGCTAAGCCATCTCTCCAGCCCAATTTAAAATAAAATTTTAAATGTAATCTTGGTTAATAGTTGATGTGTGGGTAGTACAGTACTCCTCATCAAAAAATCATGAGTAATTAGAGAACATGTACTAACTTTAATTAAAACATTATAGTTGTAATGGTATATCTAAGTTGAAGTATGAAGTATTAAACCATGCTGTGAAGAATGAAGCTAGTTATACTAAAGATAAAATTAATTAAAATAACCATTAATCTATATTTTTGTAGTGCATATATGAAGATTATTAAAAAATGAAATTTATTTCATATAGTAAATAATAAGGAAGATAGTGTTATAAATATGAAGATTTGAAGAGTTATGTTTACTTGTGGGTTACTCATAAATTCTCATGACCCATTGATCAAAAGTAATTAGCATGGGCTTTGCAATTACAAAAATTACATTCTAGGGCTGAAGAAATAGCTTAGTGGTTAAGGTGTTTGCCTGTGAAACCTAAGGGCTTTTGTTCGACTCTTCAGGTCTCACATAAGCCAGATGCACAAAGTGGCACAAGCCTATAAGGTCACACATGCACACAAAATGATGCATGTATCTGGAATTTGATTATAGTTGCTGGAGGCCCTGGCACACCAATTCTCTCTCTTCTTCTCTCTCTCTTTCTCTCATAAAATAAAAAAATAAAAACTTATATTCTAAAATGTGGATCATGATTCATTACATTAGAAAGTCCAAAGTGCCCCATCTCCGGTTTGCTATGCCACAACTTTTTTTGCATTGATCCAGCGAAGAATATGCATGGCTTGTCAAGATGCATTTGTAGAAAGAAACCATTTGCAATTATCAGGTAACTCAGTGATTCGGAGATGAGAATATGATAGGGCTTTTTCTGTATTGTGCATTTTTCCCAAGTTAATTTTGTTTTCCATCTATAATAGAACCTTTATTAGCAAAACATTATTTAATGTGCAAATACTTAGTCTAAATATTTCTATCTAGTACAAGTTTTCTGACTTTTCTGGTAGATTTCTTCCCATTAATTTGTCTTTTTTGTATTTTCACAACTTTTGTATCATTATATAATCTTAAGTGATTTTTGCCAAGTTATGTACCAAATTAAGGGTTGATATTTATTGAATCGTTTTGCTAAGTATTTTAAAGACATATATTATTTCTCACTGTCAAATTTATCACAACTTAACAACATTTAAATTTCTCATCCAAATATTCTCTAGTAGGAAGTATAATTGATTTTTTTTCTTTTCTGGTGGTGAGAATAAGTGTTATTTAGATGCCTTGGAAATTTTATAGATACTCTAATGTAATTATGAAATTTTTTGTTTCTTGGGTAGATCCATGATGAAAACATCTTGAAAATTGGAAAAGAAATAATTAAGAACTGGATTCAAAGAACACTAGGGAAACTCAACTATTGATAGTATAACATTCAGAAATTCCCCCAACTGATAATGAGACATTTGTATACTTGCACCTAAAATGATTTGCTATGTAGTTGGAAAACAATATTCTGCACTTTTTTTTGTTCTAAATAATGTCAGGTTGGTTTTTTTTTAACCTAATCTACCTTCACCCTTGAGATTAGTCACAGAGCATTTTGTGTATGCCAAACAGGAGAAGAGGAACAGAAATAATACTATCTGTGAAGGCTACAAATAATCCCTACTCCTTGCTCTTTGTGATCTAGAGTAATATTCTCAACAGCCAATGAAAAAAGAAATAAGGGCTTAGCAGTTAAGACATTTGCCTGCAAAGCCAAAGAACCCCCGTTCAATTCTCCAGGACCCACATAAACCAGATGCACAAGGGGGCACATGTGTCTGGAGTTCATTTTCAGTGGGTGAAGGCCCTGGAGAACCCATTCTCTCTTTGCCTCTCTCTCTATCTCTTTCTCAAATAAATAAATAAAAACTAAATAAAAACAAAGTTAAAAAAGAAATAAATGTTTGTAAGAATAAAAAATTTAAGACAAATCTGAAACTGCAATATGTTGTAAAAAACTAAATCTGATCTGTTGCTTAGAAATGTATTTGATATATTCTTCAATGTTCTCCCACATCTGAGGTAGTTTGATAGCTGCCTATAATATAAAGGCACTGAAACAAATAAGATGGGATTAAAATAGTTGGAGATAACTTGAAAACTCTGGATGGCATTCAAACCAGCAGGTACTAATGATTGGTGACTAAGGGTTCTAAAGGCAATGGTGCATGTTATTGCAAAGTTCTCTGATGCTATTTTCAGGAAGATGCTCAGAACTGAGGTATTGCCAAAATTCCAAAATAGAGCTCAGTGCCTAATTTCACTAAAAGGATGATCTTGAAAAATTGTGTATCTGTTAGTTTAATTTTAGTACCTAGGATGATAGTGGAAAAAGTCATTATGCTATCAATTTGAAAATGCCTACAGAGACACAGAATGCTAAATAATGAGCAACATGACTTCACAGGGAATAAATAACATCAAATAATTTTTACTCCCTCCTTTTCTACTAAATTTATATTATTTATAGAAAGGAAAGATAGAATCATTATATGCCTGTAAACACTATTTTAATGTTTTTCTTACCAGGTCTTATTTTTTCCAATATTTTTAATTATGGCTGCTATTTAGTGTAGTTAGATATGACAAGTTTTATAACTTTGAGAAAGTTATTAATCATTTTATAAGTCTGTTGCTATATCTGCAATAGTTGACATTCACTTCTAGTCCACTGAATCTATAGGTTAATTGTCTACTTTGGATCTTAAATGGTCCCCAAATATCTGTATGCTCAGTGTTTGGTCACCACCACATTGCCCTACTGGGAGGTGATAGGACCTGTATGATGTGGGGCCAGAGAAAGCAAGTTAGGTCACTGGGGTCATACCTGTAAAGAGATATTAGGACTCTGGTCTTTTGTTTCTGCTTCTTAGAAGCCATGGTGTGAGAAAAAATTTTCTACTCCTTGCTTCCTGCAATGACAAACTGTCTTGTTACAGGCACAAAAATAGCAAAATGAACCAAGTGTAGACAAACCTGCAGAACTATGAGCCAAAATAAGCGTTTCCTTTAAAAATGTTTTTTTAAACATTATTTATTTATTAGAGAGAGTGGAGAGAGAAAGAAAGAGGGAAAGAGAGAAGGAATAGCCACTGTACACTTCAGATGCATGCACCACGGTGTGCATCTGGTTTACATGGGTACTGGGAAATTGAACCTGGGTACTCAGGCTATGCAGCCAAGCATGTTAACCACTAAACCATCTATCCAGCCTGTGTTTCCTGTTTTTAAGTATATTATTTCATGCATTGTGTTACCATGATGAAAAGCTTACTAACACCATAGGTCCCAGTCAAAATAACATTTCAAACTAATTCATTACACACAATAATATGAATACTGTGAGAAAAACACAACTAAGCAGAAGTAAAATTGTATAAGAAAGTAGATGGAGAAGAAGAAGGTGATGGTGAAATAAATAACGTTATTAATATTAATGTTGTGGTCAATGTATGCCTGATAAAAAGTCATATATATACTTTTTTAATTTACAAAGGCAAAACAAAAACTGGGCATGGTGGTGGTAGAAGCCTTTAATCCCACAACTAGGGAGGCTAAGTTTGTAGAATTGCTATAAGTTCAAGGCCACCCAGGAACTACTGAGTGAGTTTCAGGTCATCCTGGGTTGGAGTGAGACCCTACCTTGAAAAAAGCAAAACAAATAAACAAACAAGCAAAAAAAAAAATGAAAGAAAATTACTTAATGTAAATAATGCACTACACACAAGATTTAAGAATGTAAGGCTGATGATATGACATAAGTAAGCAAAATGTAAATTCCAATAAATAATATTTTGTCTATATTTGAAATGATTAAATCTTCACTATGATATAAAGAACTACATTTCTGTAGTTGCATAAGAATGTAGGTCAGTGGGGGAGTTTGCTCAGTGGTGAAAGGTGCTTGCTTGCAAAACATTACAGCCTGGATTTGATTCCCCAGTAGCCATATAAAGCCAGAGGAAAAAATTGGTGCATGTATCTGGAGTCTTTTGCAGTGGCAAGGCCCTGGCATACTCCGTTCTCTCCCTCTCTCTCTCTCTCTCTTGCTCTCTTCTCTTTACTCTGGCAAATGAATAAAATAGTTTTAAAAACAGAATGTGTGATACAATATTCTAGAAAACACCAACTGAAAGAAATTAAAGATATCTTTGTAACTGAGAAGAAATTTACAGCACCTTTTTATCTTATTGTGTGTGTTTGAGGAAGGCAGGGAAAGTGCATATTTGATTTAGAAAAACAGCCCTGGGCTGACTAAATAGAATAAAGAATAATTCTGCCTAATTAATACAGTGCGTGAGTACCATTATTTATTTATTTCCTATCTAATAATTCTTGCTATTGTGTTAGGAAAAAGTATGACCTTGTATCTCTGATAAAGAATTTATAGTTTAACTAAAAGGACAAAAACAATGTAAGGCTGCAGAAATTGCATTATTGTCTTGCACCAAAGTGAGGAGTTGAAATGATAAATGAGATCAAGGATCCAGGAAAGACATAGGCCACAGATTTTTTTCTCCAAAACTTAGGCTTCCTTGATTGTCTGATCCTTCTACCTGGTGAACAGCAGAAACCTACAAAACCAAGCCTTCTCACAAAAATTTTAAAAAAAAACATGAAAATAAATAGGGATTAGTGAGGAAGGAGAAGAAGCTCAGTGGGACTAGGAGGAGGGAAAAGAGGCTAATGGGAGGATAAATATGATCAAAATGCACTATGCTATATTTATGAATTTAAAAAACTAAATTTTATTTTAAAACAAAAGTGGTAAATGTTTTTTTTTTCTTATGAATTGTTGATAATGTAAAAGTACACAGTCAAAAATACAGAATAAAGAATAAGAATCTGAAGGTGGGGAGATGCCTGAGTGGTGAAGGCCACTTTTTTACAAAGCTTGTTGGCCTGGATTCAATTCCCCGGTACACACATAAAACCCGATGAACAAAGTGGCACATGCAATGAAGAAGTCAAGTTCATTTGCAGTGGCAAGGATCCTAGCAAAGCCATATTCTTTCTCAAATAAATAAATAGGTTTTTTTTTAAAGGAATTTGTAAAAAACTTAGGCACAGCACTGACAAAAAGCTGACTCATGAAAAAATCTTCCAAATCCTTAATCGCTTGATGTCCAAGGAATTCAAGGAATGAGCACATTCTAATACTGTGATCTGGAAGCAAACTGACCATGATAAAGCATAAGCTCTTATATTTCTGTATCTGCATAAATTATATTACATTAATTATTTTGCAGATAAAAAATTTGGAGAATATTTATGTGTATGTAATATTTTATTTATTAACTTATATATTTGAGAGCAAGTGAAAGAAGGAAAGAGAGAGAGAATGGACATACCTGGACCTCCAGCCATGCAAATGAACTCCAGTTACATGTGCCACCATGTGAATCTGGCTTATGTAAGTCCTGAGGAATCAATCATAAGTCCTTTGGCTTTGCAACCAAGCACCTTAACTGCCAAGCCATCTCTCCAGCCTGAATACACACACACACACACACACACACGTGTGTGTGTGTGTGTGTGTGTGTGTGTGTGTGTGTATAAACTGTTTGATGACATTGGCAAGGGAACAAAGCAAAAAGATGACCAGAGATTTGCTACTTACTTCAATGGAATAGCAATTGTTTCTCTGCACAGTTTTGAGCTTGAGGAGAAGCTTCTGGTTATAATACTGGGAGAACAAAATGCACACTGAAACACCACAACTTTACTGGCTTCAATAGCTAGAGCAAAACTCTGAGACAATCCAAGCACTTGGAAAATGAGAAGAACAATCCCAGAAATGATACTCACAGCCAGAGAACATCACCCAGGGAACCTCACTTTTACATATCTGCTCAACTAAATTCTGGCTAAATTTCAACAAGTTCAAACAGCCAAGTTAAAACTGAAAAATAAAATTGTATACTTGGTGTTTCTGTTTCACAAATCAAATGTTCACCTTAAAAATCAGTACCTTATACAGAAAGTGATTAATGTACATATGTATATATATGTTAATATATATATTGTTAACATTAAAGAAAAAGGGATACAGTAGACACAACCCAAAATGTCATAACACCTGGAACATATATTTATATGGCATGAGCAGAATCTACCTAACATTCACATGCACAATACCCTGCTTTCAAGCTTAATCACTCTACCATGAGAAAAAATAATCTAGGTGCTGGAGAGATTCCCTAGTACCCACATAAAGCCAGATGAACAAGGTGTGGCATGCTACTGGAGTTCATTTTCAGTTGCTAGGAGGCTCTGGTGTGCCCTTTCTCTCAATTTTTCTATTTCCATCTCCCCCTCTCAAGATGAGGAAATCTAGACCCCTCGTGGCAGTGTGTCTTGTCCAAGGTCATCAAAATAAGTGGCAAATTGTGTGTTGTTTCCCTGTGATATTTTACTTATGTTGTGTATTATAGTGGTTGGCTATTAAAAAAAAAAAGTACCAGTTCTTGTCTCCTGTGTAATTGTACTCTAAGGATATTTGCTGTAAGTTTTTACATTAGCATAATGAGATTAGCAATTAGAATGGCAGCTCTAGGTAACTAAAGTAGCATCACTGATACTGCAATTAAAATGAAAATCAAGGCTGTGTTTGGGAGAAATTTTTCCTTAAAATAATTTCAAAGTGTTCTCCTATGTATTACTCATTTGCAACATGTAACACTTGTCAACTGACTATGATGAGGAACAACACTGTCATTTAGAAAATGAAAAAAATGTAGCCAAAGGAATTTGAAATTAGCTGTAAAGCAATTTCATCTAGATCCTCATAATTATCCAGATCTATACAATTTGTTAAGCTGCACTGTTGCACACAATTGAAATTTTCTTTGCAAAATGCCTAAATTATGCTAAAGTCATACTGCAATTAAAGTGCATTCTAAGTTGATTTATGTAGTTTTGTTTAATTTTTTTTTTCTTTATTTGAGAGTGACAGACCAAGAGAGACAGTGGCAGAGGGAGACAGAGAGAGAGAATGGGCGCGCCAGGGCTTCCAGCCACTACAAACGAACTCCAAATGTGTGCGCCCCCTTGTGCATCTGGCGAACATGGGTCCTGGCGAATCAAGCCTTGAACCGGGGTCCTTAGGTGTCATAGGCAAGTGCTTAACCACTAAGCCATCTCTCCAGCCCGATTTATGTAGTATTAATGATCAAAGAAAATGCTACACTAAGTAGATATATATTGATATACTCCAAATGTGAGGAATATTATCATTCACAGGAAATTCATTAAACAGTATTATATTTTTATATATTTTTTATATATTTTGTAATGTATTAATAACAAAATATCATTTGATCTATTTCCAAAGATCACCATTTCTGAGGAATTTTTGCTTTAAAAATAAACTCATCATGACAGTATAAACTGATTAATCATTAGTAGCCTGCTTTGAGTGGTTCTTTGGGAATAAATTATGGAGAAGTTTTTTTTATTTCGACATCTTAGAGCATTGATTTAAGTTAAATTTCCCAATCAATTATATCACTTTTGTAATCAAGAAAATATGTACTGAAAGCTCATTTGAAAGTTTTAAACCATGCAGTTTTCTGTAGGGTATTTTGGAAAGTATTATTTCATTGTTGTAATAGCCAAACATAAAATGGTACACTGAAAGTTTCTAGATTTGGAGTAACATAATTGCTATAATTTTATGTGAGTATTATGATTCGTTGAATGCTTGATGTGTTTTTATGTTAATCTAATCAGAACATCTTAGAAAAATTCAGGCACAAAAGTCTTTGAATATGTACTTTGAAATAAATGTACTCTTTGAAATATACAAAAAGAGAAATCAAAAAATGTTATGAGACATACTTCTGGTTAGTTCTCAATTTCCTATTAACTTAATAGTTATGAGAATGGCATCAGTGCTTAAAATATACACTGGTGCATATGTACCACAAAATCACATTTGTTTATATTATTTTACTATTTATAAAATGTTAAATCTAAATTTTAGTCCTGAAACTTTGATTAAATGCCTTCACATTAAACCCATTCAATCAATGTTTGAATCAAGCTATTTCACACCTGAATTGTAATTTGGGGCTAAAACGTTGATATCTGTTAAGCCATTAAAAAAAAAATCACATCTGGGGAATCCCTTTGAGAGAAGTCTGAAATAAAGAGATATTATTGTAGAGGAAAGAAACCTTAGGAAAATAGTACTTTTTCGATGCATGGGAAAATATTTTAAGTCCTTTAGTATATATTTGAGTGTTTTAGCTTTTGGGATTTTTTGTTTGTTTTAACCAAAATTCTCACAATATTTCATTGTTCTTCTAACGTGCATTTTAAATTTTGATTGGGAAGTATAGTCCTACTTAAGCAGACATAAGACATATAGCTTGTAACTTTGTGGTTGACAAAACTTCATTGTGGCCATTTACTGCAAAATACATTTGTAAGCAACAATAAATTTAAATAATTGTTTTAATTATAATTTAAGTTTCTTAAGTCCTGTGATATTTCAGCCATGTAGTTGTTGGAAGCTCATGTTTTTTCACAGTAGAAGGTACATTACTTGCATTTACCTAGGAAAGTTCCTACATGCATCATCTGTTGAATATTTTCCCCAAAATTAAAAGGTAATTATGTCCTTGGGCTGGAGAGATGGCTTACCAGTTAAGCACTTGCCTGTGAAGCCTAAGGACCCTGGCTCGAGGCTCTTCCCCAGGACCCATGGTAACCAGATGCACAAGAGGCTGCACGCTTCTGGAGTTCCTTTGCAGTAGCCAGAGGCCCTGCCATGCACATTCTCTCTCTCCCTCTCAATCTCTCTCTCTCTCTCTCTCTCTCTCTCTCTCTCTCTCTCTCTCTCTCTCTCTCTCTCTCCCCCTTTCTTTCTGTGTCTGTTGCTCTCAAATAAATAAATAAAAAATGAACAAAAAAATTTTAAAAAGGTAATTATGTCCACAGTGAAGCAACATAGTCTGTTATGCAGTTACAAATATATAATTGGAGCAATAAGCAAACATAGTCTAAGTAGAAAATATTCAAGTATTCACCTTTTAGAATTTAAGATGGACACAAGCAGAAGAACACACAAGCAAAATCAACTTCCAACACATCTTCCATCCAACAAATCCTGAGCAATAGCTTGTCTTTGGCAAACAAAATTTAACCTGGTGATAAAATAAAGTGCTGACAACTCTTATTTTCTTAGCAAATCAAGAATAGAAAATAAAATAATATTAAATAATTGAACTGCAACTGTCTCTGACCATTGTTGTGAATTCTCATTTGTCATTTGTGTCATTCATATGAAAATGACTCCAGGAAATATCAAGAGCTAGCAAATGACCTCATTGGGGGTTTTTTCTTTGTTTTTATTTATTTATTTATTTATTTGAGAAAGAAACAGAGAGAGGGAGAGAGATAATGGGTGTGCCAGGGCCTCCAGCCACTGCAAAGGCACTCCAGATGCATGTTACCCTTGTGCATCTGGCTTACCTGGGTCCTAGGGAATAGAACTGAGGTTTTTGGCATTGTAGGCAAATGCCTTAACCACTAAGCCATCTCTCCCGTCCCCCTTTTTTGTTTGTTTTTGTTTTTGACTAGGGTCTCTCTAGCTCAGGCTGACCTGGAATTCACTTGGTAGTCTCAGGATGGTCTCTAACTCACGGTGATCCTCCTACCTGTGCCTCCCAAGTGCTAGGATTAAAGGCGTGCATCACCATGCCTGGTTCATCTTTTTTTTTTTTTTTAAGAATGCCTTCCTTTTACAGATTGTTGTGAATATAGGGAGACCCATGCCACATCAAAATGATAAAAAGAATAGAAAACCCAGTACTTAGCACTGGAAATGTCATCTCAGTTATACAAAACAGGGCCCAAGAAATATTACAGAGGAAGTAGAGGATTCAACATGAGTCCTACTCTCACTGATAGCCAGAGAACATTCTCTATGGAGAAGACAATAGACACAAAGGAGTCTCAAATTCATCAAAGTATAAAATAAGAGGTTGCCCAGAGGTCAAAGCTAAAAGAAATCCATAGCATGCTCTCCAAGGATCAAGGAACATTTTGAAAGAGGGAGTTGAAAAGAATTCAAGAGCCACAGGGTTTATAAGCACACATTGGGGCACTGTGCTATCAACATGAACCGACTTGAGTATCCATATCCCCACAGCAGTTACTGATATCCCCATAAGACCAGCACAATTATGAGCTCATCAGCATTTTAACATGGAATACAGAGGAGAACAAAAGAAATGAATTAATAAAGCAGAGGAAGGACCACCTTGAAAGAGGTGGGTCCTCAGTGGATGGAGGGATGGAGAAGAAGGAACAAAAGAGGATAATGAAATGGGAACATGACCAAATTACTGTATGTTTATCTATTAAATTTCTCAATTAAAATTTAAATAAAAGACAACTAAACAGAAGGTAATAGATAACATGATTTATATTTACTCTATTGAGATATATTTGTAGCTTTCTCAATCATTGTGATAGGTAGTTCAATGCAGGTTGTTCCATTGTAAAGGAAGGCTCCAATAAATATTCTTGTTCATCTTGTCACCCAACAATCATGACAAAAAGTATAGGAACAGAGTTATTTTTGTCCAACACCAAAAGTCTACAGGTAGTAGAGGTTCAGCAACAGGCAGCATGCAAAAGTTGTCTTTTTATTATCACTCACAGAGAAGGAAAACAAAAAAAACTAATGTTGAAAATCAGAAATGCCTTGAGATGATTAAAGGATAATTTCTGTTAATTTTTTTGAATCACCTTAAAGGTAAGAAACATAAATAAAGCACAAGCAAACATAAAGAATTACAGAAAGAAGTAAACTTTCATTTTACTTTTTGTAGTATGTAAGTTAATGAAAAGTGATTTGATGATTGAATTTCTACAAAATAAATTGGAGTTGAAATGAAACCAAAATGCTAATAAGTGAGTTTTATCATGCTTAGCACCTCACGTAAATAGCAAGTACTTTATGTTTATAGTAATCACAGGTATCAGATTATGATATATCCAAAAACTACTTTAGCAAAAAATTATTCCTAAAGATATTGCCATTGTGTTTTTAATATCAACTTTTGGGGGAAACAGAGAATTATAGACACGAATTTCAGGCAAATAAAGGTATGACACACATTTATATCTCAAGAAAGATTAGCTGTCTCTAATGCTTTAAGACACTGCAATAAAACACTTTTTGTTACTTGGGACTTGGAAAATCAGGAAAGGAAATGCAGAGGGCATGTCCTTTGAAAATATCTTAAATTTACTTTTTGGAAAGTAAAAGTTTTATAATGCATGATGATTTATAAGTAGACCAGTAAAGGGCTCTCTTCCTGGCTTCTATGTCACTCATATGCCTAAGAATTAAGTAGTATTATCAATAAATGGACTGGAAAGATTCTTTTTGATGTGATACTTTTTGTTGCTTTACTTTCCTGATGGGATGCAAACTGCAAGCAGTTTAACATACCCAAAATGCTGTTAAAAAAGCTATCATTAGCATTTTAAATGTCTTTAAAAATCTTATGCAGTCTGATGGCATATGCATGGGATGATAATGAAGTAAAAGGATGAATAATGTCTTTCTATTCATAGGTTCTCTTTCTCCAATGATAACTAAAGGTGGGAAAAGAACCATGAAACCATTTTATTCAAAAATGGAGACCATCTCAATATAGACCTTCAGAAACAAAATGTGAATTGGATTTTTTTTCCATGTCATGCTGAGTATATAGTACTATAGGACAAGACAGTATTGCTGAGAGATGCCAATTTTTATCAGAGTTTGAAAAAATAATTTTTTTCTTTCTGATTATAAAAATAAATTTTAGTTATGACATCATTTAAAAAGCATGAAAATGAGACAGAAATTGGCTATGCAGTAGAAAAAAAAGTGAATGGTTTTTTTGTCTAATAGTGGGAAATGTCCTTGATCCTGTAAAGAAGATCTACTTTTTCCTTATTTCCTTGTCCCTAAAGGTTTTATCCTTCCCTAGAAGACTGATATAAAGATATGAGTGTACTACAAGGTACCTAAACACCCAGCATGGCAAGTAGACTGACTAGCTCAGCCCCATCAAGAAAGTTCCCATGAAAGACCCCAGAGTCATAAGGCAGTTTTTTCTATTTCTGGGGACCTCTCCTTTTATACAACAGTTATGTTTTCTTCCCTTCTCTTAAACTCTTTCTAATCTTCACTATCAATGCTTTGTGGATTTGATTCTTCAAATTAACAAGATAAGAATCTGGAGGCTACTGAGTAAATTGAACTTTGTGTGACCATTAGTATCCAACTTTCTAACACATGGGTTAGAGCCCAATCAAAAGCAAGAGAATGGTGCTATCACTTTCAAAGGCACCCAAAATTCTTGTATCAGGAATATTTTTCCTTTTGTTTATTTATTTGGGAGAGAAAGAGACAGATAGATATAGATAGATAGATAGATGATAGATAGATAGATAGATAGATAGATAGATAGATAGATAGATAGATAGATAGATGATAGATAGATAGATAGATGATAGATAGATAGATAGGGAGAATGGGCACACTAGGGTCTCCAATGACTGAAAAGGGCTCCAGACTCATGTACCACTTTGTACATCTGTGTTAAGAGGGCCCTGGGGAATCAGATGTTTGTCCTTTGGCTTTGCAGGCAAGTGTCTTAACTGCTAAGCCATCTCTCTAGCACAGAAATTTTAACTTTCATATTCATACACACCACAATGTCCATTCCCTTTCATCTATCTACAAACACACAAGCTATTTTTACAAGGTGGCTACTATGAATTATGTTACAAGGAAGTATAGGAACACAGATGACTCTCTCACCATGGCTTTGTTTCCTCTGAGCCTGTACCCTAAAATGGGATTGTTGGATCCTAATGATCATTTAATTTCTTTTCAGGAATAATCTTTCTGTTTTCCATAATGGTTTTATCAACTTATATTCCTCTTAATAGACACAAAGTTTCTCTTTTCTCCACTATGTCTTGCTAACACTATCTCTTGTTGTTTTGATAAAGGCCATGCTAAGGGGTATTGGATGATAGCTCATGGTGGTTTTGAATTGAATTTTCATGATTAGCGTTGTTGAGCAATTTTTCATTCACCCAGTGGCTATTAAGTCTTTTGAACATATTCAGCCCTAGAAACTAAGGAAAAGTGTGCCAAAATAGGTGCATCTGGGGGACGTTACACTAAGTAAAATAATATGGACACAGAATGGGAACAGTTGTCTGCGTCATATCTGCAATCTCTATAAGTAGAATACATAGAAATGCAATGAAAATTGATTATCAGAAATTGAAGATATGAGCAAATACTTTGCTTATCAAAGGGTACAGAATTGTGATTATGTAAATGAATAATTCTAGAAATACACAATATGAAGATCACAGTTAATATTATACTCACAAATTGGCTAAAAGAACAACTTTCAAATTTTGTTGCAACAAAAATAATGGATCTGAGGATAAGGATACTTTAATATCCTTCACTGTAGCAATCACTTAAAGGTATGTGTGAGGTGTTGTAAAACATTGTGCTATATGTCTTGAATAAACTTAAATGTAAATTAAAAGTGTCTTAGTCAAAACAAATGAATCTGTTGGGCTGCAGACATGGTTTAGCAGTTAAGGTACCTGCCTGCAAAGCCTAAGGACCCAGGGTTGATTCTCCAGTACCCATATAAGTAAGATGCACAAGGTGGCACATGCATCTGGAGTTTGATTGCAGTGGCTAGAGTCCCTGGCACACCCATTCCTATTCTCTCTCTCTCCCCTGTATTAATAGTTCTTTCAAATAAATAAATATGCAAATAAATAAATAAACAAATAAATAAAATTTAAAAGTAATTAAATGAATCCAGTCAGTGAAGAGGAAGAGACTTTAATATTATCTTGCTACTGATTCACTGTAGGTTTTTTGCTAGGCTGAAAAACAACATTAAGTCTAAATAAAACAGCAGAATCTCACCAATCAGAAGATAGAAAAATTTCCTCGCCATGACCACAGAATGTATGGAAATGTATACAGCCAGGAAAACATAAATATTTTGAAACAAGAGTACATCAAATGTTACTTACCTTTAGGATTAACTTTGTGTGCATATTTTAGGCAAAGTGGCTGTTTCCTAAATTTCTATAGATTATTATTATTATTATTATTATTATTATTATTGGTTTTTCAAGGTAGGGTCTCACTCTAGTCCAGGCTGACCTGGGAATCACTATGTAGTCTCAGGGTGCCTCAAATTCACATGATTCTGCTACCTCTGCCTCCCAAGTGCTAGGATTAAAGGCATCCATCACCATGCCCAGCTCTCTATGGATTATTTTTAAATGAGAGTATAAACAATGACTGCAGCTATTTCACTTACATGGGAATTATTGCTCTTCTCCTGCTTTACTGTAATTTTCTTGGTACTTCTAATTAAATGCCATGATCTTTGAAGGCATATTATCATCAGATCTCTTTTTGTTCCAATGACAGATACTGCAGTCTATATAAAGTGATGTAGTGATCTACTGCAGGACTTGGTGCTTCAATAGCATACTCCATATTGATTAGAATAGTTAGAATGTGTGTGCTTCTTTATAATGCAGCTGTAGAAGACATGGTCATAATTATCAATTAAAATACATTTTCTCCCCTTAAATTTTTAAATCCTGAGCTCATGACAGGGGTTTTCCTTTTTCAGTTTGTATTTCTTTCCTCTTGTAAATGTTCAGATGAACTGGAGAAATAAGCATACAGATATTACATATAGCTGGAGAATTAAAGTTAATATTACATTATATTTCAGAAATTTGGTAAGAAAGTAGTTTTCAGGTTTTCTTATTAGAAAATTAATGTGTTTCAGGAAATGGACATTTTCATTCATTTCATTACATGTATGTATAGTAAATCATCATGTTGTATGCATTATATATTAAATATGCCTTATATACCTCTCTTGCCAAAGGGGTAAAAATTTACTAGTAAAACGTCTCTTATATTGTTCACATTTTTCTCCCCGTATTGAAGTTAACTTCTTTACTTAAAATTTGGGATTTCTAGGGATGGAGAAATGGATCAGTGGTTAAAGACATTTGCTTGCAAAGCCTGGTGGCCTGGGTTTGATTCCCCAGTACCCACATAAAGCTAGACGCACAAAGTAGTACATGCATCTTGAGTTCATTTGCAGTGCAAGACCCCCTAGCGCATCTATCCTCTCTCATTTTCTCACGTTCCTTCCAAATGAATAATAAAATATTTTCAAACTTCAGTTAAAAGGCTTAAGGTACATGATAATTATCATCCTCCCAGTTGGTATGGTAGATTTGATGCCCACTGCTGTCTTGAAGAAAAGCAGCATAGCTATAATGGCAACCTAACTTGTAGTTTTTAAAACTAAGTTATTTCTTTTAGGCAGAAGCATCTTTGCATGTGTGGGGCTTTGTAGGAGTGTGGGCTGGGAACTGAACACAGAGCCTCCTGCATGGCAGTCAGACACTCTGCCAATGAACTACGTTCACAACCCCCTCAATGTATTTTTTGTAAATTTTATTCATTTTTATTTATTTATTTGAGAGTTACAGACAGAGAGAGAAAGAGGCAGATAGAGAGAGAGAATGGACACTCCAGGGCCTCCAAGCAAACGAACTCCAGATTCATGCGCCCCCTAGTGCATCTGGCTAGTGTGGGTCCTGGAGAATTGAGCCTTGAACCAGGGTCCTTAGGTTTCACAGGCACACACTTAACTGCTAAGTCATCACTCCAGCCCCCCTCAATGTATTTTTAATCCTAAAACAAGTTGATATCCCACAACTGCTAATTCTGGTAGGAACAAAATTCACCACATTTATAAAGGACCAGAATTTTAAGACTTTTTTTGATGCATTCCTTATGCATGTTGTGGGTTTTATTCATGAAAAGGTAGACTTGTTTAACTTTGTACTTGATTGCTGGTATTTTCATTAAAATTAAAACACTCAAATCCTGTAGAGGTACTTTGTAATACCACTGGTTAGACTTCTGATTTGATTATGTCCCCATCTCTCTAAACCTAACACCTACAAAACAGAAAAATTCAATATCATATTATTCACTTTTGTGGACAATGTAATTAACTTTTCTGGAAAGCAGAAATGCAGAAAGGAATCACTTTTGTCTGATTTATTGCTGGGTAACACTACTGCTTGCAGTTTTTCAAGAAGGCCAGGAGAGAAATTAAACTTCATTACTTCCTCAGGCACAAATATGCAGGTTTTATAGGGGTCACATTACAGAATAAACTTTTCAAACATAATTATTTTTATAGAGCTGTCCTTTGAAACTGCTTTTGCTTCTAGTTTTCTGATAAAACTTTCAAACATTAAAACATTATTCATATGACTATGAAATTAACACATAACAAAGATTTTATTCAAAACTTTCAGTGAAGTGGGAACAAATAAATTGGCAAACTGGTCTGAAAGGAAGTTATAAGCACATTAATAGAAGGTAGTTGGGTTAGAAACAAAACTTGTCAATGTTATTCAAAATTAAGAAACATTTGCTATATTTGTTTGATTACAGCTGGGAACTTTAACCAATAGTAAGCACAGTGAGTCGAGTGAATAAATGCAAATAATTTTTGAAGAGGTCTGAAAACTATTGCCTTTATAAGGTATTGAAAGAGAATTTCCCCTCTTTCCTTTTGCTTTATTTCCAAGAATGAAATAAGCTTAACAATTCTAATTATATATAGACCTTGAATAAAGATACCAGAAGGCAAAGTTCTCACATAGAGGAACTTTCCAAATGTTCAAAAGTACATTCTAAAGAATACATTTAGTCAAAATAAATCAAACGCGCATAAGATTGATCTAAGGGATTGAATGCTGTCTACATCTAGATGTTAAGCATTGTTAAATATTGTTAAGATCGCTTTATTGTAAACATCTGGTAATATTTACTTTTCTCCAAATAAGCTAAGACCCATTTGCTTCAATGACTCAGACCCTTCCCTTGTGCCTAATTGCCTTGATCAGAGACCTGTCAGATGAGCAGGTCCTAGCTATAGCACTTAATGTCATTCGATTGTTCTGAGCACTACACATATAACTTGGGCAAATCAAACTCCAACTGCAAGGAACACTTCAATCTGCAATCATGTCTACTGTTGAAACTACAAACTTCTGATTCTGGAGATCTGGCTTTAGTTATAATCACTCCCCAGAAAACTGCACTCCAGCAGCAACTGCTAGAGGACCCTGGCCCCTGTTACTCAGGACTCTGGAATAGCAGTGGTCATCAAGATTGCTAGGACGATGAGTGCCTCTCTTATGGACTTAACCAAAAGGCTGTCAGGAGCAGAGAGGAGTACCTACATCTGTGATTGGTCCATATGCAGGACTTATGACTGGTTTATGCAAGGATGGTAATTGGTGGAATTAGAAACCATGCACAGGCAAAACTGGGATTGGTGGAATTACATGATCCTCTTTAAGACTATAGAAGCAGCCTGTTTGTCATGCTTTTCAGGTTATTCTGGGAGGCTTCTCTGCTGTGTACATCTTTTTCATTGTTGCAACCTAGTGCTGCAATAATGTCAGATGCTGAATGTTCCTTTGCCTGCATGTGGACTTTACTAGAGGGAAAATGTGCTGTACTGATCACATGAAGTGTAGACAAAAACCTGGCTTCCCAATATGTGTAGAAGCAGTAGTCATGGTTATAGAGCTCTAGAGATTCAACAGGATCAAATATGCAAGCTCAAATATATTGCAGGGGGCTTAGCTCTAGAGTTCACAGCTGCTTCTCAGCACAATAAAGAATAAGAGTGAAGGAGATGTAGCAAAACAAGCAGATTTTATTCAGGCAAAGTAGAAAGTAAGAAAAAGCTCCCTTAGGGATAGGAAATAGCCCCTGAATATGATGGTCACTGATCTCTCTCTCTTTCTTTCTCTCTCTCTCTCCTCCTCTCCTCCCCCCACACCCTGGTTTGTATCTAAGATCACAGCCTCTTCCCAAGCCTACTTCATGATGTATACTTCTAAAGGGCCTCAGTTTTCCATGCATTCTTAGTTAATAGTGGACTAGATGCCCAGTTTATGTCCATGAGCACAGAAGTGGGCTTCTGGTTGGACACTCTGCATCCCTGACCACAGGCCATGAACAGAGTAACACTAGCTCAACTTGTAGCCTTAGCTGTGGGCTGTGAGTAAAGGGGCACATCTTACAGAAACGTTTACACACTAGTAGACTTCGCTATGGACTATGGGGGAAAGGCAGCAGCATCTTCTCTCTGGAGGTTTCTAGCCAAGACAGGATAAGATCACTGTGATCACCTCATGGCTCAGATTTCTCTCCCTAACAGCCTCTTATCAATATATCTCTCCCTCAACACAAACACCCAGTTTAAGAGTTGTAGACATTGACAAATAATCTCCTAGGGGCTGAGATTATGTGAAATAAGAGGTCATGGACACCTAAAGGCAAGGGCAGAGAAGAGAATTCCAAGCCCTGGTCACAAGAAGTGTACAAGAGAGGTACCTAGAGTTAAAGAGACTAGGATCTTAGCATCAAAGCTTATCAGTTGTAGTTATAGCTCCCGGTATTTGTTCTCTAAGCCTAAAGCAAGAATTTAGTGCCTTGAACACCTGAGGAAATAAATATTCCTCTAGCTGGGAATACTTGTAAGCATTAGCCTCTAGTTTTCAAGGCACAGAGATAGAAGCCTTTGGATTTTGACGACTAAAGCATGAGTGCTTTGTGACATCTACAATGTCCTTGAAGAAACGTAAATGGAAACGAGCAACTAAATAAGATATCTAATAACCTGAGCAAATAAAAAAAAAAATCTGAAAGTTAAGGAAATTCAGTTTCAGGACAATTTGTGATTCTTTGTTTCATGACCTGTGTGGTCAACTGCAAGAAAGCTAATCTAATCTGTGCAGGCAGAGCTCAACCATTCTTTCAACACAAAATAAATTTTGATGAGGCTTAGTTATAATCAAACTGCATGGCCTTTTAGTGGAAAGTAAGCAGAAAATTATGGGTTCTCAGTATCTACTACAATAGTTAATCCATAATAGGCATTTTAACAAGTTCCTAGAGGTATATTGGTGTGTGGGTGAAAATTAGTCTCAAATGCTAATGGAACTCTGTTCAATATAAAGTGGGCTCTGTGCTTGCCTACATGAGACATTCATGAGAGAGGGACCTCCAACCTTCCTTAATGGATGGGGGGAGGTCATGAGGCGCATCCCTCCTTGAAAACGACTGACAGTTAATGTTTGGTGGGGGGGGGAGGAATTATTTTTATAGCACTAGTGAGCTGCCCATACTCCATTAAATAACCTCCCACCCATGCTTCTGCAAAACACTCTAATAAAACACAGTGTTTTAAACATACACCATATATATCTATGAGAGAGCACAGTGGGGGATGAATATGCTCAAAATTCATTATATACATGCAAGGTATTATTAATAAATAGAGTTTCTAAGTCTTCTTTTCAAACACAATGATAAATCTGACCAAATAATTCATATAACACCTGAATATCTTAAGATAGTTTAAATAGGTCTGTGGGTTTAAATGGGGAAGAGATGGCAAAACAAAGCAAATGAAAATTCTAGCACTCTAAAATGCAGGGGAGGAAACATTTCTCTGTGTTGAGGATTGGACAAAAATACAGGTGATAATCTCTGAAGATGTTCCACTGGTACAAAATATGCCAAAGGTTGACTTTGACTCTTTACCTCAATCCATTTGCAAAGACAACCACTTGAAATTATTCTTGGTAGGACATGACATTTAGAATATACAGTTATATATATTAGTAAACTCCATACACTTAATCATTAATGTTTCCTACAGAATCTTTGGGGCTTATGATTTGATTTTAAGTAAAGAAAATGGCTCTTGCTAGGTATAAGTTTTTCATTTTTTTTTTTAAGAAAAAAACTTTTATCTAACTTAAATACTGGACGAAAGTGTGCCTCTTTTTGTTAACTTAGAAAAGTGACAGACATTGCTAACTCATCAGTATCTGGTTCTACTGGATATCTGGGTGTGTTGTAGTTCCATTTTCCTGAAAGTGAAGTGTGACCAATTTGCTATTTCAGATGAATGAAATGAAATGAAAGAACATGTTACATTTTTTAATTTTTTTTTTAATTTGAGAGTGACAGTCAGACAGAAAGAGAAAGAGGCAGGTAGAAACAGACAGAATAGGCATGCCAGGCCCTCCAGCCACTGCAAATGAATTCCAGATGCATGTGCCCCCTTGTGCATCTGGCTTACGTGGGTCCAAGGGAATCAAGCATCAAACTGAGGTCCTTAGGCTTCACAGGCAAGTGCTTAACCATTCAGCCATCTCTCCAGCCCTTACATGTTACATTTTTTAAATTAAGCACTTTAATATACGAACATATTGCAAACTGGTCATATTCTCACCAGGCAGTACTCTTTTGTTCCCTTTCCCCTACCCCGTCCTAATAATGACCCTCCTCAGTGGGGACACTGGTAATCCCTGTGGAGTCATGAGTGCACACACATGTCCATTTTGCTCAGAAGCACTCAAGGGATCCTCAGTTGGCTTCCTTTTTCCACAGTCTTAGAAGCTTATGCAAAATACAGATGCCTTAAAGTTGCCTCACCTTAAGGAATGTTGCCTTTTAAAATTTTCTAAGTCAACGATGTACTTTATGTGCATGAAAGTAAAATGTATTATTAAGCTGCTGAGATTGAACTGCTAGCATAGCAGTAACTTAACCAACCTAACTGACATGGAGAGAAGCAAATTTTCCCACGTAGCTGCTTAGAAGAACCTAATGAGTACTTGCCTTCTATGAATGAATGGAACTATACCATTTTCTTCTACTCAAGGCAGATTTTTTTGAGTATGACCTAGCAGGAATGTCTCTGAGGAATACTTCTTATTGAATTTAATTGGCTTCAGCTTCCATTGCAGGATAACTTTGGGGGAGGTAGGAACGTCTACAGAGAACACTTTAATGGATTCCTCCCTTGCAAAACTTATATCAAATCATTATTGTAAGTGAAACAGCACAAATATTTTAATTCACCTGCAAAAACTTGAAGCTATTTGTATATACTATTAAGTAAGCCATGTGATGATTTCCTAGTGCTTGAAAACATACAAGACCAGGAAAAGTCATTTTCCATACCTGTATAAATGTACATATATGCCAATCAAGTTAAACTAACATATAAACTGACATATAATTCATAGAAATGTATCCATGTAGATTGCAAAATCCTATGAAATTTGACAAATGTTTATAGTCACTGTTACCCAAATTAAGGTTTACAATGCTTTGGTTACCCCAGTAGTCCTCTTATTGCCCCTCTATATTCTATTTCCTCCACCATCTCTAACCTTTGTCAATACTTTACACCTTTACTATCTACATAGTTTTGTTTTCAAGAGGCTAAGGTCAATGTCATCCTATGCTATGCAAGGTATGAAAATGGCTTCTTTCGTCATAGCATGGTGGTTTTCAGATTCAACAGTGTTACAGTTGACAACAGTTTGTCTATTGTTGCTGCTCTGGAGTATGCCATGCCATAAATAACAGTTTGTCAGTATGTCACCAGATTTGTTAGCATAAAGGCTTGGAATGTGATAGACCTGAAATGCTAGGCCCAGCCACCCATTCCCATTCAGCAATGAAAGAGTCAAGTAATGATGAAAGGAAGAGGAAGAATATTTACTGTGGTCACATTGGGAATACAGGCAAACAAAAGGTTTCAATGATCCCCAACTCCATCTTCAAGGCACTGGCATAAGGTTGAAGTTTAAATGCATGGCAAGAAGTATATATAATTACACAGTCCTAGTCAAGGAGTGGTCCCACCCACAGTTATCTCAGCTCTCTGTGTTCAGTATGGTGGTCCAAAGAAGTTCTCATGGCTTGAGCGGATAACATGTTTCTCAGGGTATAGCCTTTAAAGATGTTTATATCTGATTTGGGTAAATCCTTATCTGGGAGCCTTTCCTGAGAGGTTTTGTTCTTAGAAGGAAAGGTAATTCAGGATGGAAAGTTAAGGACAATGATTTATCTATATGCCTTCAACCAAAGTAAAAGACACAAAATGAAACAGAAATAACAGGATTTTTTTTCTTTTAGTTACTTTGTTGGCCCAGCTGAGGAGTTCCTGCTTTTTATCAAAGCATCTTCTAGGACCGGGAAGTAGAATCTCTGGTTAGTTCCTGATTTAGAACCCATAATGAGTCTCCCATCCCTTAAAATCTTGAGATAGGCCTGCACAGTGCAATGGGAAAAATCTCTCTCTCTCTCTCTCTCTCTCTCTCTCTCTCCCTCCCTCCCTCCCTCCCTCTTTTTCTCTCTCTAATTGATCTTCCCATGTTGGGAATTATAAGGATCTTTCTTCTGCTATACTTCCTGTTCTCCAAACTCAATTTCAAGTGTTTTGCTCTGGACCCCTACTCAGCGTCTACAGAAAGCTTGGTTCTAAACTTTAGCTGTAGCTTCTCACAATGATCTTTGGACCATTTTTTGTTTCCAACATGACTCATTTTCTCCAGAGGAAAGTGTCTTTCTCCTCATAAGCCTCCTAACCTTATAAGGGAAAATGGCCTCTTTCCTCTTCTCCATTGCTCCCTTCCTTGAGGATAAGGACAGGACATAATGTGTGCATATACTTTCTTTTTTTCTTGGGTTGTTTTTCACCATGCTTGTGGCCAATGGCTACATGGTGAGAAGGGAACTCTCTTTCCTTCCTGGGTTCCAGGACAAATTCTTCCCCTCACTACCACTGTGGGTTCCTGAGTTCTTGCTTCAGGCCAGTAGTGGTTCCCCAAAGGTGTCCCAGGCAACCGTGGAGACCAAGGTTGTGCACACTTGATGAGAGAGAAAGAATCACTCACTCCTGGGAGTCAGTTCCGGTGAATAGTTCTCGGTTTATTGTCAGATAAAATGGATTTATAAGCTCCTGAGAGCAGGTAAAGGACCCTAAGGGGATGGTGGATTTAAAGATTGCTAGTTTATGGGCTGGAGAGATGGCTTAGCGGTTAAGTGCTTGCCTGTGAAGCCTAAGGACCCCGGTTCGAGGCTCGTTTCCCCCAAGACCCATGTTAGCCAGATGCACAAGGGGGCACTTAGCCAGATGCACAAGGGGGCACATGCGTCTGGAGTTCATTTGCAGTGGCTGGAGGCCCTGGCCCTCCCATTCTCTCTCTCTCTACCTGCCTCTTTCTCTCTCTGTCTGTTGCTCTCAAATAGATAAATAAATAAATAATTGAACAACAACAAAAATAATTTTAAAAAAAGATTGCTAGTTTATAGGTACATTTGTTCCAGCATGTAGGCAGTGGTGGGTCAGGTGATCTGGGGTCTGAATGTGTCAGCTGATAATCAGTTTCCTAGGCAACCGGCCAAAGGCCACAGAGTCATGGGCAAAGCCTGTCTTATCTGAAAGTTTAGGTATCCTGTGCTTGGAGAGGGAGTGGCCATACTTCCTGCCCAACTTGGGGTCCAGGATTTTGTCCCAGGAGGGGGTGGGGATTTTCCAGGCTCACTACAACCCCCAAGAATGGGGAGAGGATCCTAGCTCACTGCAACCCTAAAGGATGGAGGGAGGAACTACCCTGCTGGTCTGGTTCCCGAGATATGACCATGGTTCAGGCTGCTGCTACCTATCCATACCCTACAGGCTTTGTGTCAGACAGGTTAGGTTTGCTTTAACCCAGGGTCCTACCAATGTCCAACATACCACCTTTACCAAACATGTGGTAGTCAGAGTCCACATTTACAAGCCAAGAAGAAGGCAGACCCAAGTACTAATCTTTATGCCCCCAGGTAGATTTGGTCAAGGAGGAAGGAAGAATGCATCCCAGCAATACTGGCAGCCTATTTGTACTGGTCCCAGCTATATCACCTTCTCCACTGCTGCCACCACCAAGTCTTCCCAGAGGCAAAATGTTACTTTTTAAATTCCACGTTAAACACTGTCTTTAAGATGTAAGTTTTCTAATAACAGTCATATGTTGTAAAGTCATACTTTAGATTAAGGATTGCTTATTGCTGTGGAAGAAATATTCATAGACATGATTTAACTTTAAACTGACAAATGGTAAATCTAATTGAAAGCAACAAAATCATTGGGCCTTAAGGGTATATGCAATGTTTACAAGTGCTCTTTGTAATTTATAAAGAGCTGTTTATATTTTATTTTTATTAACTAGAGAAAGAGAGAGAGAAGAAGGGAGAGAGAGAGAAAGAAGGAGAGAGAGTGAATGGATGTGCCAGGATCTTTAGCTACTGCAAACAAACACCAGATGCGTGCACCACAATGTGCATCTGGTTTATAGGGGATCTGGGGAATTGAACCTGGGCTCTTAAGCTTCACGGGTAAAGACCTAAGCTAAACCATCTCTCTAGCCCATTATATTGGGTTTTTTTTGTGATAAAACTGGTTTACAAGGGAGTGTTTGTGTGAAATAAAGCATAAATTAACTCAAATTCTGTTCACATTAAAATGTAACTGGAGCCTAAAATTTTCTTTCTTATTTATTTATTTGACAGAGAAAGAGGAGAGAGAGAGAGAGAGAGAGAGAGAGAGAGAGCGAGCATAGGTGTGTCAGGACCTCCAGCCACTGCAAACAAACTCCAGACATGTGTGCCCCCTTGTGCATCTGGCTAATGTGGGTCCTGGTGAATCAAACCTGGGTCTTGTGGCTCTGCAGGCAAATGACTCAAATGCTAAGCCATCCCTCTAGCCTTAAAAGTTTATTTCTCACTTTCTATGTGTCTTTCTCTGTACATCTATCTCAAATAAATAAAAAATAAATAAATTTTAAATGCTTGCTCATATATATTATAATAGCAAACAGATATTTATAGAGTAAACAAAAAATGTCAAGCATTGACATTTCAATTTTACTTGTTGTTAATGGTGTTACATATTCTTTCTCATATGCCATGTTCTAACTAAGGGCAATTCCTGTCATGTTTTTTTCATATGGCCTGTTCTTATGTGTCTAAATCAAAAATTATATAACAAAATCTATGCCTATCAAGTACTCTGATTTTAGCTTCTGTCCATATTTTTAAAAAACTTTTACAGTGAATTCAAAACAAAAACTTATCTCTGCTTTTGACTTTAAAATGCTTGTTCATGGCTGGAGAGATTGCTCAATGGTTAAAGCCACATGTTTGCAAAGCCTGATGGTCTGGATTTAATTCCCCAAGATCTATGTAAAGACGGATGCACAAAATGGTGCCTGTGTCTAGAGTTCCTTTGAAGTTTGGCAGGAGGACCTGGCAACCCATACTCACTTTCTCCATCTGTGTTTTTCTCTGTGTGTCTCACAGACAAATAAATATTTTTAAAAATGCTTGATCATGCTTATGATAACAGCAGGCAGATATTTCAAGAGTAAACCAAAACAGCAAACATTAATCCTGCCTTTTACATATGGCTGGAAAAATAGCTTGCTGGTTTAGTCACTTGCCAGTGAAGCCTAAGAACTCATGTTTGAATCTCCAAGTGCCTAGTGATGCAAGCATGCAATGTCACACAGGCCCACAAGGGGGTGCATGCATTTGGAGTTAGTTCTCAAAAGTGTGAAGGGCCTGGCATACCCATTCTCTCTTTTGCGCTCACGCTCTCTCCCTCCCCCCCTCTCTCTTCCTCTCCCTCTCCCTCCCTCCCTCCCTCCCTCCCTCCCTCCCTCCCTCTCTCTCTCTCTCTCTCTCTCTCTCTCTCTCCTCCCTCTTTACCTCGCAAAATTACATTAATGAATAAAAAAATCAGCAAGCTATCTTACATGCTCAACTGAATAGTCAAATATACTTAGCTAGTTTCTAAATGATTACTATCATCATGCCAGTTAAATATTTAAAATATTTTTATTAGTGATGTAATCCGTGAATACAGTTAAGTTGGCACCATTGTTAGCCTTCTCCCTGCCCCCCCCTCCACAGGGAACTCCTTCTTAGGGAATATGGGTCATGCATTGTGGGGATAGCCATCAGTTATGGGTAGGAGGCAATGTCTCTGTGTATCATGACCAAACATGTGACTCTAACATTCTTTCTTCCCCTTCTTCAAAAATTTCCCTGAGCCATGTTGGGTTCATTTTGGCTCTGCATTAGTGATGAGGTCTTGGGAGCCTCTGTGTCTCTGGATTTCTGGTTTGATAGGATTTGAGTGTTCTCTGTGTCTATCTCTTCCACCCTTGTGCTGCTACCAGGTTCATCAAGAAAACAGCACACTTGTCTATTTCCCCAATTATTCTTAGTTTCAGCTGGGGCCCTTTTGACGTGTGATGGGGTGGTTTTCTCCTTAGGATATGTGTCTATCTGAAAAAGAGAAGCAAATTCTCCAATGGAGCGTAAAGTTTGTGTGAGCATCACATCAAGTTGTTTGCTGCTCAATAGGTTGCTTGGATAGAGTTGCTTAGACAGATATTGGTCATCCCTCCACCCCCTCCCCGTCGCCCATGTAGCACCTTCTGGTACTAGATGCAATAACTGCCTGGGGACTAACTCTCTTCCAGTTTCCAGCCATGTCACTCCATGTTACATACCAACAGCATATGGTGTCTTCAGGAAAAGGGTCTTACCACTAACCTTTGGTGGGTCATCAAGAACCGACAGAAATCTGTCTTCTTTTGAGAAACCCTGTAGGTCTTTCTGATCAAGAGCTTATTGTAGATTATAGTCACATGATGGTACTGGGAGTTACAGGAAAAGCCCAAGAAGAGAAGGAAAAAAAAAGTAATATAAAAGAGAAAGAGAGGAGGGAGAGAGGGAGGGAGGGAGAGAGAGAGAGAGAGAGAGAGAGAGAGAGAGAGAGAGAGAGAGAAACAAAAACAGGAGAAGATTAAGGTCAGTCTTCATTATATAGTCTCCAGGGCATTGTGATTCAAATGTTCCCTCTATTGGCCTGGTGAAGGTTCAATCATTAGGTCGGTTTCTTAGGATGTAGAATTTTATGGTACCATTGCCACTTGAGTGCAGTTTTACATCCCCCACCCTCTCCCTTACCCTCCCCTCCCATTCCACCCACCCTATTGTCCAGTTCTCAAGATGCTTGCTAGTTATGTTGGCATCTTGAGTAGATTCAGGATAGGAGCTGTGGATGTGTGAGACTATGAAGCGATTATCTTTCTGTGATTGGGTGAGTTCACTGAGAATGATCTGTTCCAGGTTCGACCATTTTTCTTCAAATTTCATTGTTTCAGTTTTCCTTACTGCTATATATAATTCGATCATACAGATATACCGGATGTTAGTTATCCACTCGTCTAATGATGGACAACTGGGTTAATTCCAGCTCTTAGCTATTACAAATTGAGCAGCTATGAACATGGTTGAGCAAATCTCTCTGAACTGAGTTGTGGACTGTTTAGGGTACATGCCCAGTAAGGGTATAACTGAGTCTATTGGAAACTGTACAGTCAACTTTTTTAGGAGTCTCCATATTGCTTTCCAAAGTGATGGACATCTGGATTGATTCCAGCTCTTAGCTATTACGAATTGTGCCGCTACAAACATGGTTGAGCAAATCTCTCTGGCCTGTGGTTTGAAGGTTTTAGGGTAGATGCCCAGTAAGGGAATAACTGGGTCTGTTGGTATCTCTATAGTCAGCTTTTTCAGGAGTCTCCATATTGCTTTACAAAGTGGTTGTACCATCTTACATTCCCACCAACAGTGAATGAGGGTTCCTATTTCTCCACATCCTCACCAGCATTTATTTTCTTTTGATTTTTTAATGCTTGCTATCCTTATAGGGGTAAGGTGGAATCTTATAGTTGTTTTTATTTGTATTTCCCTAATGATTAGGAATTATGAACATTTTCTTAAGTTTGTGTTTGCCATTTGTATTTCTCTCTGAGAACAGCCTGTCCAGTTCTTTGCCCCATTTTTTGAGTGGGTTGTTTGAATTTTTATTGTTTAGGTTATTGAGTTATTTGTAGATTCCAGAGAATAGGCATCTGTCAGTTGTATATTCAGCAATATTTTCTCCCATTCTGTGGGTAATCCATTGGCTTTGCTTGTTGTATGTTTGTCTGTGAAGAAACTCTCCAGCTTCATGTGATTCCATTGGTTGAGTGATTGTTTAAGATCCTGTGCTACTGGGGTTTTGTTCAGGAAGTCTTTTCCCATTCTTTTTTTTTTTTTAATTTTTTTTTGGTTTATTTTTTTATTTATTTATTTGAGAGCAACAGACAGAGAAGGAGGCAGAGAGAGAGAGAGAGAGAGAGAGAGAGAGAGAGAGAGAGAGAGAGAGACAGACAATGGGCACGCCAGGGCTACCAGCCACTGCAAACGAACTCCAGACGCGTGCGCCCCCTTGTGCATCTGGCTAACATGGGACCTGGGGAACCGAGCCTCGAACCGGGGTCCTTAGGCTTCACAGGCAAGCGCTTAACCGCTAAGCCATCTCTCCAGCCCCCCATTCTTATATCTTGGAAAGTTCCTCCTATGTTTTCACCCAGTAGTAACTGAGTTTCTGGTCTTATATTGATGTCTTTGATCCATTTGAACTAGATTGTTGTGCATGGCGAGATGTATAGATCAAGTTTTAGTTTCCTGCCTATGGTTATCCAGTTTGTCCAATACCATTTGGTGAATATCCTGTCTTTTTTCCAGCCTATATTGTTAGGGCTTTTGTCAAATATCAAGTAGCTGTAGTTACTTGACCCAAAGTCCAGGTCCTCAATTCTAGTCTATTGGTCTGTACTCCTGTTTTAATTCCAGTACCATGCTGTTTTTTATTACTATGGTTTGTAGTATAGCTTTAGATCAGGTATGGTGATGCCTCCAGAGGTATTTCTTTAGATAAGTATATTCTTGGATATTTGAGGCCTTCTGCCTTAACATATGAAGTTTGAGATCATTTTTCTCTCTCTTTGAAGAAAAATGTTGTGATTTTGATTGGTATTGCATTAAATTTGTATATTCCCTTTGGTCTTTTTGCCATTTTCACAATGTTAATTTTGCCTATGCAGGATCATGGGAGGCCTTTACATTTTCTCAAGTCCTCCTTAATTTCTTTTTTGAATGTTTTTTATGTTTTCATTGTATAGATCTTTCACTTCCTTGGTTAATGTTATTCCAAGATATTTTATATTTTTTGTTGCTATTGAAAATAGGACAATGTCACTTATTTCTTACACTGTATCTGTCATTTGCATATAGAAAGGCTTCTGTTTTTATTCATTGATTTTGTATCCTGCTACTTTGCTGAAGGAGTTAACCATCTTTAAGAGTTTTGCAATAGAGGATCTCAGTTCTCTTAAAATAGAATCATGTCATCTGTGAACAGAGCTAACTTAACTTCTTCCTTTCCAAACTGTATCCCCTTTATTTCTATATCCTCTCTTATTACTTAAGCTAGGACTTTCAGTACTATATTGAAGAGCAGAGTTGAGAGTGGACACCCCTATCCTGTTCCTGATCTCAATGTGAATTCCTTCAGTCTCTTTCCATTAAGTATTATTTATGCTTTAGGAGCTTTATATATAGCCTTTGTTATGTTGAGATATTACTGACCATGCCAATTCTCTCCAACATTTTGATCATGAAGTGATGTTGTATTCCGTCAGCCTTTTCTGCATCTATCAAAATGATCATGTGTTTTTTCTGTTTAACCTTGTTTATGTGGTGTATTAAATTGTCAGATTTATGTATGTTGAACCACCCATGCATTCCTGGGATGAATCCTACTTGATCAAGGTCGATAGTGCTTTTGATGTGTGGTTGGATTCGGGTTGTGAGAATTTTGTTTAGGATCTTTGTGTCTAAGTTCATCAGGGAAACAAACCTGTAGTTTTCTTTTCTTGTGGCATGTCTGCCTGGTTTGGGATTTAAGGTGATATTAGCTTCATAGAAGGAGTTGGGACGTTTTCCCTGTATGTGGCACAGTTTGAGAAAGATTGGTTTGAGTTCCTCCATGAAGGTTTGATAGAATTCAGCTGAGAAGCGAATTGGTCCTGGACTCTTCTTTTTTGGGAGGTTTCTGATTACATTTTCAATCTCAATGGGTGTGATAGGTTTAAGAAATTAATCTGCTCTGAGTTTAGCTTTTGTAGATGGTATATGTCCAGGAATTTATCCATTTCCTCCATATTATCCAGTTTTATTGAGTATAGATTTTTGGAATAAGTCCTGATGATTCTCCCAACTTCACTTATGTCTATTGTGATCTCTGCTTTTTCATTTCTAATTTTGTTAATTTGAAGCAACTCTGTTTTTGTTTTTTTTTTTGCTTGATAAAGTTGGCAAGGACTTTATCAATCATGTTTATTTTTTTCAAAGGACCAGCTCTTTGTTTCATCAATTTTCTTAACTGTTTTCTTAGTTTCCAATTCATTAATTTCTGCTCTGATCTTAATTATTTATTTCTGTCTGGAGCTTTTTTGGGTTGGAGTCTTCTTGATTTTCCAATGCCTTTCAGGTGGATGGTTAGGTTATTTATTTGGGACCACTTTGTCTTTGTTATGAAGGCATATAGTGCTATGAATTTTCCCCTGAGGACTGCCTTCATTGTGTCCCATAAGTTTTGGCATGATGTGTTCTCATTGTCATTCTATTCTAGAAATTTCACAATTTCATTTTTTATTTTTTATCATGCCCATTTATTGTTTAAAAGTGTGTAATTCAGTTTTCAGGAGCCAATGGGATTCTTGGTGGGTCTTTTGTTGTTAATTTCTAGCAATATAGCACTGTGACCTGATTATCATGCAGGGAATTATGTCAATCTTCCTAAATATATGGAGGCAGGCTTTGTGACCCAGTATATGATCTAATTTAGAGAATGTTCCATGGGCTGCTGCGAAGAATGTATAGTCTGTGGATTTGGGGTGGAAAGTTCTATAGATGTCCATTAGGTCTAAATGTTCTATTGTTTTGTTGAGCTTTTTCACTTTCATGTTAATTTTCTGTTTGGATGATCTATCTATTGCTGATAATGGAGTATTGAAGTCTTCAACTATGATGGTGTTAGTGGTTATTTATTTTTTTGTCAATAGGTTTTGTTTTATGAATTGTGGTACTCCTGTGTTTGGTGAATATTTATGATTGTGATATGCTCTTAATGGATCGCTCTCTTGATATGTAGGAAGTGGCCTTCTTTTTCTTTTTTGATTACTTTTGGTTTGAAGTCTATTTTTTCTGAAATTAGTATAGCTACACCTGCTTATGTCTTAGTCCCATTTGCTTGGAATATCATTTTCCATTCTCTCACCCTGAGGAGGTGTCTGTCTTTGGTGGTGAGGCAGGTTTCTTGAAGTCAACAGATTGAGGAGATAAATTTTCTGATCCATTCTGTGCGCTTGTGTCTTTTAATGGGTGCATTAAAAGTATTAATATTTAGGGTAATGACTGTGAGGTTTGATTTGATCCCTGCCATATTGTGTTGGTTTATGTGGTGTGGTGTTTTCATGGGCGTTGGAGTTTTTTGTGCCTTCTCTGAGTTTGATTTTTGTGATCTGCTTCTTGTAGGCACTTGAGGTTGATTATTTCATTCTTTTGTGTAGAGAATTTCCTGAAATACTCTCTGTAGGTTTGTTTTTTTGTCCATATACTTAAAAAGCTGAGTTTTGTCATGGAAAATTTTTCTTTCACAATCTATTATGAGGGATACTTTTGCTTTGTAGAATACCTTGGGTTGGAAACCATAGGTTCTTAAATATTTCAGTGTTCCATTCCAGGCCCTTCTGTCTTTCAGAGTTTCCATTGAGAAGTCTGAAGTCATTCTGATGGGTTTACCTTTAAATGTGGTGTGTTGTTTTTCCCTAGCTGCTTTTAGAATTTTCTGTTTGGTATCAATGTTTAGAGTTTAATGACAATATGTCTTGGAGAGTTTCTCCTTTGGTCCAGTATGTTTGGTGTTCTGTTAGCTTCTTGTAACTTTTTGGGCCTTTCTTTTGAGAGAGTGGGAATGTTTTCTTTAATAATTTTGTTTAAAAATGTTCTCCATGCCTTTGGTCTGAATTTCTTCCCCTTCCGGTATTCCCATGATCTGAATGTTAGGATGTTTAAGGGTATCCCACAGTTCCCTCGTGTTCTGTTCACAGAAATTTTTGAACTTATTGAATCTTTCAAACTCTCCACCTGTTTCTTATATTTTGTTTTCAATATCTTATTATCTATAATCCACATGGCTAATTCTATTCCTGAGAGCTTTTGTAGATTTTTGGGGTTGTTCAATTAGGGCTACATTTTCTACTACTTTTCTATGTATAGTTTCCATACCTCTGTCAAGTTCCCTTTTCACATAATTTTCTGATTTTCTTGATGCTTCTTGGAATTCATCCTTGCCTTTCTTTATGTCTTCATTTAGCTTAGCCAGCTGGTTTTTGAGGACCTTCTCTCTCTCTCTTTCTCTCTCTCTCTCTCTCTCTCTCTCTCTCTCTCTCTCTCTCCTTTAACTGTCTTTGGATCTCCTTCCATTTTCTTATCTATTAGGTCTAGTCTAGTGATGAAAGCACCCACAGAATTATTGGCACTTTGTCGCTTTTCTAAGTTCTGCTATTAGCTTGGTCAGGATTGCATTTCTCATAACTTCATTTTGGGGTTCTGATCCTAATGTCTCTTCTATGTTTTGATTACAGACATCCATTGTAGGATTGGGTGATCTTATTGGATTTACTTGCATTTGATTGTTTATGTAATTCCTTTTGTCTTGTGGTCTGCCCATCAAAGTGTAGGTACAGGGAAAGTAGGTCTGTGGTTGTGATGGGTGGGGGAAGTGATGCTGCTTTCACATGGGGTGGGGGGATCAGGGCAGCTTTTCCACAGGGTGGGGGAAGGGGGTTGCTTTCACATGGGCTGGGGACAATGGGAAAGGGGTGGCTTTCGTGAGGTGTGAGTGGGGTGGCTTTTGTGAGGGTGGGGGTAGTAGGGGGGAAGCAGGGTAGCTTTCATGTGTGGTGGCTTTTGCACCAGGGTGGGGGATCAGGCAGATTTTTGGAGGGGTGGGGGAGAGTGCTGCTTTTCTATGTGTGTTGGAGGGAGCGAGGTAATCGCCCATGAGCAGCTGCTTGGGTGAAACTACTCTGGTTATGTTCCCTTGCCTGCAGTTAGTGCAGGAGGAACCTGAGGCTGGGACTATGGCTAGGATGGCTTCTTGAGGGCTTTGGGGTATTCATGGGATACCTGAGATTCCCTTTTTTGCATCTCCACACCCTCCCACTGGAGGTCTGTTAGGGACTACTCCCCTCTAGTAGACCCAATGAACCCTTAATGTCTTGCCTTTCCTTCCCCAGGAGGAGCAGCATGGTTAGATGGATACCATCTTGACTGGAAGCCACCGAATATTTAACATATTTTTAATTTGGGTTTATTGGTAAAGCAAAGCTGTGGCTATGTTTTGCATGTAGTTACAACTGCTCTTTTTCTCTCAAATACAACTTCCTAGTTTTCATGTTAGTTTTTTTCTAAATTTTGTGATAGCAATAATAATATACAAAGGGACAAATAAGTTAAAAGTGATATAAAAGTTATAAATATTGTATTTCTGATTAAGAAAATAAGTAAATGGTTGTATTACATATTATTAAATTTCTGGCTAAAGCATGTTTTTAAAAATGTTATGAGAGTTGAATGGAAAAGATTCATTTTCTGACATGAGCATACCTAAAGTGATGATTATTAAATATTAGTAAATTTCAAGGAGAAAATTTGAATACTCTAAATTAAAGTAATGATTCTCTGTTTAAGTTTTTTTTTAAATATTTTTCCTGCTCTTAGTAATGTTTATATAAAAAGGCTTTAAAAGAAGGATTTTATGTTGTGTTTTCCTATAAAAGGAGACATTGAAAACCTGTGATAAAATTTCATCCAAATGTCGTTTGTTTTTTTGGTTGGGTAAAGTATACAATTTTGGATAAAAAACATTCTAACACATAAAGATTTAACACATAAAGCTCTATCCATAAAGTGTTCCCTACTATACAAAATTTTATTGTGTTCATGAACCTTAAGCCTCTAGTTTGCTAATCAAATAAATAATTGACACTAATGAATTGTGAATATTAACTAAATGTTTTAACTTTTTCAGCCTAATATTCACTAATTCTTCTAAATCTAAGATCCCCTTTGGAAAACATTCATTATTGCTTTTCCAAGTATGAAGCATACTGCAAAATTGTCTTTGAACCTAGTAACTAAAAACTATACAATTGGTTAATTTCTAAAATTACTTTCTGTTTAAAATATTTTATATTATGCAATGCATTTCAAATGGCACTTGTTTTATACCTAATGATAAAAACTGGGCTACTCTCAATTTTATTCAAACTTCCAATGAAAATGATGACAGCTTCCATGGCTTCTACAGACAGTACTCCCTGTTTCCTCACCTATGGCTTACTACTTTGAACTTTAGATACTTCTGCTATGTGTCACATGAAATATTCATATCAGAGCTATAGAAAAATTATGTATAGATATATAAGAACCAAATCTTAACAACTAACAGATTAATTTGATCACATAGGTTCTGTCCTAATGGCTCTGTTTAGTCCCACCCTCTCCTGAAGTGCTTCCTTCCTGCCTATCCTGCTGCTAGTATAGTAGAGTTATAAATTTGGGAGAATGGTGATATTGGTGAAATGCACAAAATGTGATGCTTTAATGGAAGGGAACCAAAAGATGAAGCTTCCAGAAGGTACATTAACTGTAGTATTAAAACTTCTTTGGAGGGCTGGAGAGATGGCTTAGTGGTTAAGGCATTTGTCTGCAAAGCCAAAGGACCTTGGTTTGGTTCCCCAGGACCCATGTACGCCATATGCACAAGGGAGCGAATGAGTCTGGAGTTCATTTGCAGTGGCTAGAGGCCCTGGAGTGCTCATTCTCTCTCTTTCTCTGTGTCTCTCAATCTCTCAAATAAATAAAAATACATTAAAGACTTTAAAAATAAAATAAATAAAATAAAAACTTCACTGGAGGACTCCAGTGATTGTGGAGAGTTAAAATATTATAGGTCCAGAGCCAAAAGTATTGCGGGTTGTTTTTTTATTTTGAAATATAACCAACCTGTTGTTTTTGTCTATGTATAAACTTACATTTCCGTGATAATTTGAGACACTCCTTATTCTGGGTTACACTTCTTCTATACATATTCCTTACTAGGCTAGACCTATGAATGAGACTTTACTTCCTCTCAAGTAAAATCCATTCTTTGTATGCCAGGGCTCACTTTGAGCTTTTTCAACTTTTCAACATCATGTGTATTGACATTTCCGTGATGTTGACAGTTCTGTACTTGTTCACTTAGCTTATATAATTCATTTCAGCAGATTCAGTCCCAGGCAGTTTTAAAATTCCTCCTAGGTTTCATATCTGTTGTCTCCTCAATGAATGTATTGATTTTTGTATCCATAAGGTCCTTTCTAGTCTGTTTGCTAATTCAATTCATTCAAATCAACCTCCAGTTACACATTTTGCAAGAGAGGAGGAAATGTTACCTCCTCTTTCAGCTACCACTCTAGACACTTTCCATGTAAGGCCCCTCTATCACAGTGTGATGTACCCACTACCCTTCCAAACCCCTTAAAAATTGACCCTCCTCTTATTTGGAGTTCTGATACCTTTTTCTTCTTTTGCCATTTTCCTGTCATTCCTTCTTAGTGTTAAATAAAACCTTGAGACCAAGAAACCAATAGTCTCCAGTCTTCAATCCCAAAACCTGAACCTGACCCTTGTTTTTATTACAGTCAACCGGAGAGGTGTGAAGCAGCATTTTATTGTGTTTTTGATTTTCATAGCCCTAACTTTTTAAACACTTTAATATTTTATTTATTTATTTGAAAGAAAGAATTCCAGATGCATGCATCATCTTCTGCATCTGACTTACTTGGGTACTGGAGAATTGAACCTGGGTCATCAGGCAAGCACATTAACCAGTACAACATCTATCTCTTCAGCCCATCCCTCACTTTTTAATATGTTTGATGTTATTTATATATTTTCTTTACAGAATGCCTATTCAAATCCCTTCCCACCTATCAATGGAGTTATATTTTTTTTTATTATAACACTTATTTATTCTACATGGAAATATCTTACTATAAATAAGATTATAAATATATTCATTCATTCTGTATATTATTTTCACTTTCTTCATAGTATCCTTTTGAACACAAATATTTTTTTAAATTTGAACTCTATTTTGTCTATTTATTTGATTCTTACATGTGTTATTAGTGCCTGTGGTGGTTGAAATAAACACCCCATTTAGGCTCATGTGTTTCTACATGGAAAGGAATCTTTAGAAGAAGGAGGCTTGCTGGAGAAAGAATGCCACTGGGAAGCAAGAGCAGGAGGGCTTGAGGTGTTATAGCCAGGTCCTGCTTTGAATTCATGCTCTCTACTTCCTGCCTGCTTATGTGACAATGTGACATGGGCTTCCTTATCCTGCTGTGCTTTCTTCACTATGATGGACTCTACCCCCTGGAACTGTATGCTTCTGGTCAGATATGTTGCCCCAGCAATGAGAAAGTAACTAATTCAATATCATATCTAAGAAATTATGGCCAAATATAGTCAGTAAAATTTACCATATTTTCTTAATGAGTTTACTCTTTACTCTTTTGCCTCTGTATATGTGTGTACGCATGTAGTGATTAGAGAACAACTTCCGGTCTTGTTACTCATCTTACACCTTGAGGATCTTTTGTTCACCACTGTGTTTGACAGGTTAGCTGGCTCTCAAGCTTCTGGGCACTCTCCTGTCTTCCCATCTTGTCATAGGTGCACTGAGAATACAGATGTGTGCTACTGCATTAGGCTTTATGGGAATTCTGGGGACAACAACAAATATTTTTACCCACTTAACCATCTCCAAAGCTCTGCTTTTGCCTCTTGTATTTTGACTCACATGGATTTTGAGCTCATTTTCATATCATGTGAATTAATGATCTAAATTTATATTTTAGCATATGTATATCCAGATATACTACCATACCTTGTTTAAATAATCTTTCTTGTGGGACAAAAATCAGTTGAACATAAATACTTAAGTGTGTGGTATTCCCAAGACTACCTTGAGGCTTTCTGATTTTGGTCAAGGTATTAGGAGACTCAGAGGACCTGTTACATTCACATTCGCAGTTTTTTGCTGTGAAAAACTACAGACTAAAATCAGCCCAAAGGCAATACTTATGTACAAAAGGAAATGAAACATACAGATCCATAAAAGTCCATGATTAATCTTCCATATATGTCTTTTCCAAGTGGAATAATGCAGAGGTATTTAAAGATCTCAGCTGTGACATATATGAACACAAGTGTAATGTTGTCAGTCAGAAAAGGTCACCTCAGCATTAGTGTCCAGGTATAATGTTCTTTTGTTTTATTTTTCTTGTTGTTATATTGTTAGGGATTAAACACAGAATTTATTGTACATGAGCCAAGATTTATGAGTCTAAACTGCACCCCCAGCCTGTTAAATAGAATTTTATTTTAAAATAACCATGTAACTATACAACACTGGGATAGCTGACTTTAGATACTCAGACTTAGGCCCAAGAGGAAAAAGATGTCTTCCAATGCAGTTGTATGAATTTAAAGGAGCTATATTAATGTGGAGGGAGACAGGGGATGCATTTTTGTTGTACTAAACAAATCTGATTATTAAGCAGGTGCAGCACACTGGAGCTCCAAAGGAAGAGCTGTCTCAGCATTCCTGCCACTCAGTCTTAAGAAGACAAACTCTGCTTTCTCTCTTATAGTCTTATATGCAGGGGAAAAAAAATCTCATGATGTTAGTCCCATGGCAGGAGACATGTTATGGTACTAGTATAGGATCAATGGGTTCAGAGATTTCTTAAATATCATCAAGAAGCCATTTTTCCTTACCACATTCCCTAGACACTGCAGTAAAGTTTCCTGTCCTAACCTTATTCACTTAAAGCTTCTGCTATAACTTAGAAGAGTTTAAATTACACCAGTGAAAATGACAGAGTTTAGTCTCATGGGCACTCATACTTTTTCCATTAATAATGGCAAACACCTTTAACAACTTTTTTCATAACTCTGAAAATTATATCATTGCAAAAGCTTATGAAATATTTACATATGAAGAACAGATTAAATTAATCTCATAAGAAGAGTGAGCTGGACCTCTCTGCTTGGATGTATGGAGGTAAGCAGCTTCTTCCACCATTGATGGAACTTGCCCTGAATCTGTAAGCTTGAAATAAATCCCTTCCTCCTAGAAACTTTCTCAGTTTGGAAGTTCTCCCTAGCATTATGGAGCTGACTGCAACAGAATTTATTACTAGAGTTGGTGTCTTGTGGAGAGGAATCTTACCATGTGGATTTTGGTTTGTTGGAAATTATGTACTCAAGGAATGTTGGTGTAATTGATAGTTGGGATTGAAGAAGCCTTCCAGAATTGTAAGCCAAATTTTATGGCCTATTTTGGTGAGAGTTTGAAAATGCTAAGTGCATGGAGAATTGTGCTGGCTTATGAACTTCTAAAGTGAAGGAAAGGCTGCATAGAACATAGTTGGAACTTGGCTACTGGCCTAAAGGCTGGCTGCTACTTCTTCACATGCAAAGAGAGTTTGATTAAGGTTGAATATGAAAGTCATAAACTGGTGGGCTTGGTGGAAAATATAGAACTGAAAGATGTAGGGTTTGAAACAGGAAAAATTTAAGCAAGTTTAGAGTTGCTGGAACAGAGGCTGGTTTTAGGTTATTGATGCTGCTGTTGTCACGCAGATTATCTCCATTAAGGACAGGCCAAATGTTTAACATGGAAACAATAGAATAATGCCTGAGGTGATGTCTTCCCAAGTAAGACTAAATAGTAGAAAATCAAACTCTTAAAATTAGATGACTGTGTGGTGGTTTGACTCAAGTGCCCCCCATAAATTTAGATGTTCTGAATGTTGGGTTCCCAGCTGATGGAATTTGGGAATTAATGCCTCCTGGAGGCTGTGTATTGTTGGGAGTGGGCTTATGGGTGTTATAGCCAGTTTTCCCATGCCAGAGTTTGGCACACTTGCCTGTTCCTGTTGTCTGCCTTATGTTGGTCAGTGGAGTGATGTCCACCCTCTGCTCATGCCATTGTTTTCCCCTGCCATTGGGGAGCTTTCCCTTGACTCTGTAAGCCAAAGTAGACCTTTTTTCCCCATAAGCTGTTCTTGGTTGAGTGATTTCTATCAGTTATGCAAACCTGACTGCACAGTAATGTGGTAAGGAGTGGTGTCATTTGCTTGTAGATACCTGACTGTGTGGCTTTGGCCTTTCGGAGCTGATTTTTCAAGAGGAATGTGGAAGGATTTTAAACCTTGGCCTAAGAGATGCTGCACAGTGCTGTAAGTACAACTCGATGGACTACAATCATCAGAGTTGAAAGACCTGAATGCAGTAAGAACTATGGACTGTGACATTTGGCTTATGAGGGTAAGAAACAGCTTTTCTTGGACTGGGTTAGAAGCAGTTTGACATGCTTGCTGTTATGGCTGTGTCTTGAGAACTTGTGCAGGGTTACATTGCACACACATGTACTGGTGTGAGCAGAAGGATATGGCACAGAAAAAAATGAAAAATTTGGGCCAAAAGTTCTGCCCATTCAGCTGCAATTATATGAGAGATTACCACCTTTGAGATTGTGCCAGCTGACCTGTACTAGAGCAACAGGAAGACTGCAGACCCTTTTGAAGGGGCCTGAATGCTCAATGAGTGTCCTGTTCTTCAAAGTCTGCTTTATTCCCCCATGGATTAACAAATTGACACTCCACCTGGTATGTATGAAGTATAAGAAATGCAGGAAAGAGGGGGGTCATTGAGTTTGCAATGCAGTCTTGTGTTTTGGAAATGGCCATGGGTAGTGTGAAGCAGGTTTGATGGATGCCTGCATGGAGACTCGATGGATCTGTAAGGTTGAACTGTGTGGCTTGCAGTGCAGACCCACTGGAGATGTCAGAACCACGAGATGGCTGTCAAGGAGAGCTGCTGGCCCCAGATGAAGTTTTCCAAGACTGTGAGTAGCCTAGATGGAGGGGTGGAATTGAAATGTCAGAGAGTTGTTGCTGGTTAGGATTATTGGATTTAGAGACTGGTCACTAGCTAGTGTCATTGGTTTTGGAGCTACAGAGTTTGATGTTTGCCCTGGTTGTTTTAAATTTTGTATTGATTGAATGTTTCTTTGCTGTGCCTAATGCCATCTTTTGCAGTGGGAATGTTTATTCTGTGCCATTATGGTTTTTTGGGGGAAATTTTTGGTATTATGGCTCAGTTACAAAACACTGGATTATGGGGATGTTTCAACATAATTAAGATTTATTGGGCTGGAGAGATGGCTTAGCGGTTAAGCGCTTGCCTGTGAAGCCTAAGGACCCTGGTTCGAGGCTCAGTTCCCCAGGTCCCACGTTAGCCAGATGCACAAGGGGGCGCAGGCGTCTGGAGTTTGTTTGCAGAGGCTGGAAGCCCTGGCACGCCCATTCTCTCTCTCTCCCTCTATCTGTCTTTCTCTCTGTGTCTGTCGCTCTCGAATAAATAAATAAAAAATATTAAAAAAAATAAAAAAATAAAGATTTATTAAAAAATGTGGGAACTTTGAATGTTGGACTGAATGCATTTCATTTCACACCACATATGGTTATCATTTTATGTGGGCCAGGGGCAGAATGTGGTGGTTTGATTCAGATGTCCCCCATAAACTTAGGTATTTTGAATGCTAGGTTTCCAGCTGATGGAGAATTTGGAATTAACACCTCCTAGAAGCAGTGTACTGTTGGGAGTTGGGCTTATGGGTGTTATAGCCTGTTTCCCCATGCTAGTGTTTGGCACACTCTTCTGTTGGTATTGCCCACCTGATGTTGACCAGGGAGTAATTTCCACCCTCTGATCATGTCATTGTTTTTCCCTGCCATTGTGGAGCTTCCCCTCAAGCCTGTAAGCCAAAACCTTTTTGTACCCTACAAGTTGCTCTTGGTCAAGTGTGTTAGGGCAACAATGCCATCCTCACTGCAACAGACTGAAAGAAAGAGGTATGATGTTCAATGTCATGATTTATTTCTTCCCCGAATTAACAAAATGGCTGTGCCACTGTATACCTGTTATTGGTTTTGGAAGCATTAAAAATGCTTGGATTATGAAGTGTGCAGTTCCAAGAGCCACTGCTGAGATGCAGCATGGGAAGAAGGATGATATTCCTGTATTAAAAGTTCAAAAGAAGCCGGGCATGGTGGCACACGCCTTTAATTCCAGTACTCGGGAGGCAGAGGTAGGAGGATCACTGTGAGTTCAAGGCCGCCCTGAGACTCCATAGTGAATTCCAGGTCAGCCTGGGCTAGAGTGAGACCCTACCTCAAAAAAAAAAAAAAAGTTCAAAAGGTCAGTGTATGGAGAAGAAGATGGACTATGGTTTGCAAAAGAGATCCAAAGATGTTTTGGATATATGAGCACCATGCAAAGGCTACCATGGAGTGCCATTGGCTTGGGATGCAAGTTTTACCCAAGTTACTTATTCCAGCTGGAGGGATGGAAATTGAAAATGCAGTCTGTCATCTTTGATATTGAACTTCAACTTCAGGTGTTTGAGGTTTACCTAATGACTATTGATCTTACATTGGTCTAATTTCTCCTTGTCATGCCTTATTTCAGTAGGTATGTTTACTCTCTACCATTATGTGTTTGAAGTACACAACTTGTTTGATTTTATAGGACTCACAGTGAAGAGACAGTCTTGAAACGCAGATGAAGCTTGGGACTTTGGAACAGTCTTAAAGTTGATAAATCTTATGGAATCTTTGAAGTTGAATTGAATGCAATTTGCAATTTGAGATGATTATGAGTTGACAGGGAACAAGGGGAAAATGTGGTAATTTGAATATATGATCCTATAGACTCAGGTGTTTTGTTTAAAGTGAATTTGCAGCTTCAGCCCCTAGTGGACAGACTCCTGCTATAGGGGAAGTGTTGGAGGGTGGATCTGAATTCCAGCCCAAAGGTATTCAGAGAGTTTGAGCTCAAGCAGGGTCCCTGCATGCTGCTTTTTGGTGTTTGCTTGCTGGACTTTTTCTCTGTGCTTGAATGTATAGAAGCAGTTTATTCTGCTATTAATGGAACCTCCTTTGAATCTACAAGCTTGAAATAAATCCCTTCCTTCTGTATTAAAAAGAAGAAGGAGGAGGAGGAGAGTGGCTAGGTAGTAAATATTTAAATTTTTATTGAGAACAAAATTTATTATTGTCACTCATTTTCCTCTTGTGCAAAGTAAATGACTGCCTTAACTATAACAAGTTTGTCTAACTCACTATATCATTCCTTCCTTAACTCCATCCTTTCTTCACTCCCTTTTCTTCTCCTCTCTCTCTCTCTCTCTCTCTGTCTCTCTCTCTGTTTCTCTCTCTCTGTCTCAGACTAGGCCTCATTAAGTATCTGTATAACCCATGTTGTCTTTGAATGTAATATCATCTTGTCTCAGCTTTGGAACTGCAGAGCTTACATGCATGCACCAAAATGTCCAGCTCAGTGATGATTTCTAATAGAAATAAATATAGTATTCATTTCTAGGAACAAATACCTGATCAGAAGCAATTTACAAAAAAATTTCAATTCCAGAGGATAGAATCCATCATGGTGGGGAAAGGCATGGTCATGCCAGAGCAGGACATCATAATCATCCCAGTAGACCAGAAGAAAGAAAAAGAATATCACATAGCATGAGAACATAAGACCTCAAGGCCATCCCCCAGTGGCTCAGTACTTCTAGCAAGGGTCTAATGACTGAATGTTCTACAACCTGAATAACACCACAAGCTGGGAATTAATTATTTAAACACATGAGCATATGGGGGACATTTCACATTTAAGCCATCATAGTATCTATATATGATTAATGTCACTTGATAGAAGGAGCCTTGTTTCCAAATTTTGAAGCAAATGTTCTAATTCAGTAGCAGCAAAAGAGTTTATGGCTAAAATATTGAATTATATATTCTTTTGTTTTTGATATATATGTGTCTGGTGTTTGATAATGTGATTTGCACTTCTAATTCATCTACAGGTATGTTCAGATAGATTTTAAGTTGCTCATACCTTTTGAAATTTAAAAGCTTTACTGTGGGATTAGTGTGTGAACTTTAGTCATAGAACTTATGCAAAAGGCCCTGAGTTGCATACTTAGTAATGAAAATAACAGCCACACAACATTGCTCCAATAAATATTCTATTATCCTAGTTCATGTTCCTTGAAATATATACTATATACACACATATCTCTCCACAAGTAGAATTGCTGTACTAAAAACCACAAATACTTTTACTTTTCTCAGGTAATGGATTCTTTAATTCTCTATTTTTGTGTATAAGGAATGTAACACCAATACATGTATGTTCTAGCACAGTCACAATATTGTAGGTAGGCAGACACTAGCAGGCTTGGAATTCATGGAAGTAGGTATCTCACATCCCATTTCCCTGGTATGAAAAGGAAGAAGGTGGAAGTATCAGGGTCATGTTCGTCCCCTTTAAGAGTTAACCCAATACAGCCTGTCAATTACTTACCTGGTCAGGAGATCACTCCACACCTAAGGACATGCTAGGGAGGTGAAAAGAATAGTTACCCCTTTAATGAGATAATGTCATTTCTCCCAGAAGTCATCCCCCTTGGGGCAATTGCTTTAAAACCATCATTGCTAAAGCCTACCTGCTTCTCTGAGTTCTATTCAGAAAAAATATCTCGTCCTTTCCTTTTCCTCCCTTTATTTCTCTTTGTTAGATGTTGGCTAAAATCCTAAGCATATTTGCCTTGGTCCTTTGGGTTTTTTCTACCTTTCATTTAACCCTCTTTGCCTTGTTCTCATCATGCATATGCCTAATATTTTATGGCTGTCAGGCAAGGAATCAATGGTATGAAAATATGCAAGCAGAGTTTCTACAATTCTGTTCAAAGAATTATTATTTTTAGGAAACAAATACAGCCCTATCCAAAGGGAAGAAAAACTTACAGCAATTTTCAAAAAGGGGCTCACAATTTACAAAAAAAAACAGTTTTATTCCTTGAAGAAAGATATTTGAAAGTAACAATTTTGTCCATTAGCGAGAACCACCTAAGGTTGCCAACAAACATTTAAGGCAAGCAGTTAATTTGAATTTCAGGTAAATTAATGAGAAGAAAATAATCTAAGGATACCTCATGCAATGTTTGAGACGTACAATAAAAATTATTTGCTATTTATTCTCCACATATAACTTAATTGATCAACTTACATTTCTCTTTGACAAATCCCATATAACCCTAAAACTATTTTAAGTACAAAAATAGCTGAACCACTGTGTACATTTGCACTTTCTAAAATTCTACTCATAAGTAAAAGCACTATAACAACTCTCAATTGTCTCAGATTCTATCAATAAATAAGCACTCATTACGGAAGGGTTATAAGAGAATGCATTTACCTCAGTGCAAGACTTTACTAAATAATTCAGTCCTTCCCTATTCTCACAACATTGATAACCTATGCAAAGTGGAAGGGGCGATTGGCCATATTGCATGTTGAACTCATGGCAAAATTGGAAGAAAATATTCTAATTTCTTAGAGAGCAAGCAGTTACATGAATGGTGTCCTTGGGTGACCATGCAAATGAAATACTTCAGTATGCAAGTTGTGGCATTTTTACTTCTTTCCTATGGCAATTAATCCGATTTATAAACCAAAAAAGAAATCCTACTTAAAGAGTTTAATATGACTGCAAGTCTCTCCTAAGCTGCTTCATTCAAATCCTGCCCCATATTTCTATAGTTCTACACAGTGGGAGATTTGTTTTAATAGTTCTTTAAAATATAACCAAATATTCTCAATATTAATTTCCAGATACTTGAAGCTATTTTCCTCTATTTAGTATTAGCTCAGGATCAGCTCTTATTTCATTTTCAAACTACTTCAAAGTTTTTTTATTTACTTAAAAGGCTGAAAACTGTGCAAGAGTATAAGTCATGTGAGAACATACTTCATGTCTTATAGCCCTGATCATCCTGAACAGTCCTATTTCATGCCAATTATTATTATTACTTATTTGTTTATTTAAATCACTTTCATTTGGAAGACTAAAATGTACACTGATTCATTTTTCTAATAAAACACTGGTGATTTAAACTAACAGGAATCAAAGTCAGCATATTAGATACTGGCATATCCACATTCTCAATAGGCATGTTATGGATTCTATCTAGATGCTCATCAAGAGATGAATTAATTAAAAGTACATAGACATGGGCAGGTTGATTTAGCAGTTAAAGCCTTGCCTGTGAAGCCTAAGAACTCATGTTTGACTCTCCAGGTCCCATATAAGCCAGATGCATGGTGAAGCAAGCATGCATGCACACCAGGGGAAACACGCATCTGGAGTTCAATTTGCAGTGGTTGGAGGCCCTAGCTTGCCAGTTTTCTCCCCCTTTCTCTCTCTCTTTCTCTCTCCCAGTCTCGCATAAAAAGGCTAATCTGTTGGGCTTGCCTCAAAATATTTTTTTAATGCATAGACACAATTGAATATTTTTTAGCCATAAAAAACATCACAGTTAAGTCATTTTTCAGGAATAGGCATGGAACTGGTGTGAGAACATTAAGTGAAATAAAGCAGACTCAGAAAGGCATACATTGTGTGTTTTCTCTCCTATGTGGAACCTAGATTTTTAAATGTAGCAAGAACAGAATAATGAATACCAAATTGCAAGACAATGCAGTCTTGCTACTAGAAAATGAAGGTGAGAATTGGAACAACCAGCTATCTATAGAGACAGCCTTTAGGAAAACACTGAAAAGAAAGGTAAATATTCTATGTGTTTCCAGGAGTGAAGGTGGAGTGGGGCCCACATGGCATTTATGTATGGAAGATCTGAAGCATCTGCTGGAAAATTATGGGAAACACTTTATTTTGTTTTATCTCTTCCTCCTGTTGTCTCATCTACCCTTCCTCTCTATTCTTGTTGGTCTTACTATGTGTCATAGTCAGCTAGGATGAACTTCCAAACCAGGCACAAATTATGGGGGGAAGGGATTTATGGAAGCTTACAGATCCAGGAAAAGTATGATAATGGCAGGAGAATCTATCCCCCTTTCAGAGGTCCATGCAGAGAGAGAGAGAGAGAGAGAGAGAGAGAAAGAGAGAGAGAGAGAAATATCGCTAGCAGAGTTCAAGCACTCTGCATATCTTTAGTCCAGAATTCCAGATATGCCCCCACATCTTAGGGCTGGATCCTAGGATTCACCCACAGTGACATCAACTTACAAGCTTGAATAAAACTCCTGAATCTACTGGGGACATCCATTTAAACTACCACACTGTCCTTTCTCTTAGATGTCATCACTTGTCTTCCTACAGCTAAGCAATAGTTCTGTGAAAGAATAATGGCACTCTTTTTTTGTTGCTATTGAAAATGGGACCATGTCCCTTATTTCTTTCTCTGTATCTTTGTCATTTGCATATAGAAAGGCTACTGATTTTTGTGCATTGATTTTGTATCCTGCTACTTTGCTATAGGAGTTAATCACCTTCAGTAGTTTTGGGATGGAGTCTCTTGGGTCTCTTACATATACAATATGTCATCAGTGAATAGAGCTAATTTAACTTCTTCCTTTCCAAATTGTATCCCTTTTATTTCCTTCTCCTGTCTAATTGCTTGAGCTAGGACTTCCAGTACTATATTGAAGAACAGAGGTGAGAGTGGACAACCCTGTCTTGTTCCTGATCTTAATGGGAATTCCTCCAGTCTCTCTCCATTAAGTATTATTTGGTCCATAGGAGCTTTGTATATTGCCTTTATTATGTTAATATATGAACCAACCATGCCAACTCTCTCCAATGTTTTGATCATGAAATGATGTTGTATCTTGTCAAAGGCCTTTTCTGCATCTATCGAAATGATCATGTGTTTTTTGTGTTTAACCTTGTTTATGTGGTGTATTACATTGACAGACTAAGGTATGTTGAACCGCCCCTGTGTTCCTGGGATGAATCCCACTTGGTCAAGGTGGATAGTGCTTTTGATGTGTGGTTGGATTCGGTTCGCAAGGATTTTGTTCAGGATCTTTGCATGTAAGTTCATCAGGGAAATAGGCTGGTAGTTTTCTTTTCTTGTGGCATCTCTGCCTGGTTTTGGAATTAGGGTGATGCTAGCTTCATAAAAGGAGTTGGGTAGCTTTCCCTGTTCTCCAATTGTATGGTACAGTTTGAGGAAGATTGGTTTGAGTTCTTCTATGAAGGTTTGATAGAATTAAGCTGAGAAGCCATCTGGTCCTGGACCCTTCTTTTTGGGGAGGTTTTTTTTATTACTTTTTCAATATCAATGATTGTGATAGGTTCATATAGCAGATTAATCTACTCTGAGTTCAGCTTTGATAGATGGTATGCTTCCAGGAATTTATTCATCTCCTCCATATTATCCAGTTTTGTGGAGCAGAGGTTTTTGAAATAAGTCCTGATGATTCTCCCAATTTCACTTATGTCTGTAGTGATCCCTCTTTTTTCATTTTGAATTTTGTCAATTTGAAGCATTTCTTTTTTTTTTTTTTTTTTTTGCTTCATCAAATTGGCTAGGGGTTTGTCAATCTTGTTTATTTTTTCAAAGAACCAGCTCTTTGTTTTTACAATTGTCTTAATTGTTTACTTAGTTTTCAATTTATTAATTTCTGCTCTGATTTTAATTATTTCTTGCCTTCTGGAGCTCTTTGGGTTGGATTTTTCTTGCTTTTCCAGTGCCTTTAGGTGGATGGTCAGGTTATTGATTTGGGATATCTGTGTCTTCGTTATGAAGGCATTGAGAGCTATGAATTTTTCCGTGAGAACCACATTCACTGTGTCTCATAAGTTTGGTATGATGTATTCTCATCATCATTCAATTCTAGAAATTTTGCAATTTCATTTTTTATTTCATCCATTATCCATTTCTTGTTTAAAAGTGTGATGTTTAGTTTCCAGGTGCCATTGGGATTCTTGGTGGGTCTTTTGTTGTTGATTTCTAGCAATATAGCATTGTAATTTGATATCATGCAGGGAATTATGTCAATCGTCCTAAATATGTGAAGGCAGTCTTTGTGACCCAGTATATGGTCTACTTTAGAGAACATTCCATGGGCTGCTGAGAAGAATGTGTAGTCTGTGGATTTGGGATGGAAAGTTCTGTAGATGTCCATTAGGTCTAAGTGATCTATGGTTTTGTTGAGCTCTCTTACTTCCCTGTTGAGTTTCTGTTTGGATGGTCTATCATTCATAATGGTGTATTGAAGTCCCAAACTATGATGGTGTTGGTGCTTATTTCTGTTTTATTGTCAAGAAGGTTTTGGTTTATAAAATACCTTGGAATAGCGTTAACCAAGGAAGTGAAAGATCTATACAACAAAAATATAAAAACACTCAAAAAAAGAAATTGAGGAGGACTTGAGAAAATGGAAAGACCTCCCATGCTCCTGGATAGGCAGAATTAACATTATGAAGATGGCAATCCTACCAAAGGCAATATACAGATTTAATGCCATTCCAATTAAAATCCCAATGGTGTTCTTCACAGAGATAGAAAAAATGATCTCAAATTTCATATGGAAAGGCACTAGGCCTCACATATCCAAACATATACTAAGCAAAAGCAATAACTCTGGAGGCATCACCATACCTGATCTAAAGCTATATTACAAAGCCATAGTAATAAAAACAGCATGATACTGGCATAAAAACAGTTGTATAGGCCAATGGAATGGACTTGAGGACCTGGACTGTGGGTCAAGCAACTATAGCTACTTGATATTCAACAAAGGCCCTAACAATATAGGCTGGAACAAAAGATAGCATCTTCAACAAATGGTGCTGTACATACTGGATAACCATATGCATGAAAATGAAACTTGATCCACACATTTCACTATGCACTGCACTCAGGTTCAAATGGATCAAAGACCTCAATATAAAACCATAAACTCGACTACTACTAGAAGAAAAGATAGTAAGTACTTTCCATGATATAGGAATGGAAAAAGACTTCCTGAACAAAACCCCAGTAGCTCACGATAATAAACAATCACTCAATCAATGGGATCACATGAACCTCAAGAGTTTCTTTACAGACAAGCATACAATAAGCAAAGCCAATAGACTACCCACAGAATGGGAAAAAGTATTTGCTGGTTATCCAACTGATAGAGGCCTAATCTCTGGAATCTACAAAGAACACAAAAATCTAAACAGTAAAAAGTCAAACATGCCACTCCAAAAATGGGGCAAAGAGCTCAAAAGGTGGTTCACAGAGGAAGTAATACAAATGGCAAACACACACTTGATAAAATCTTCATCATCCCAGTCATCAGGGAAATGCAACTTAAAACAACAAGAAGATTCCACCTTACCCAAGTAAGATGGCAAACATCAAAAAATCAAATGAAAATAAGTGCTGGTGAGGATGTGGAGAAGTAGGAATATTCATCCATTGTCGGTGGGAATGTAAGATGGTACAACCACTTTGGAAAGCAATCTGGAGACTCCTGAAAAAGCTAACTATAGAGATACCGACAGACCCAGTTATTCCTTTACTGGGCATCTACCCTAAAACCTTCAAAGCACAGGCCAGAGAGATTTTCTCAACCATGTTTGTAACAGCTCAATTTGTAATAGCTAAGAACTGGAATCAACCCAGATGCCCATCACTAGAACGATGGATAACTAAGATGTGGTATATCTACACAATGGAATTCTATACAGCAGTAAGAAAAAAAATGACACAGTGAAATTTGAGGAAAAATGATTGAACCTAGAACAGATCATTCTCAGTGAACTTACCCAATCACAGAAAAATAAAAATTGGTGCATAGTCTCACTCATCTACACTACCTAACCTGAATCTACCCAAGGTGCCTTACATACCCAGAAAGCTCTTCATGGAGTAGACATTAGGATGGGTGGGGAGGGAGTGGATGGGAAACACAAATATAGAACTGAACTGCAATGGTACCATAAAATTCTACTTCCTAAAAGGCAGACCAAATGGCTGAACCTTCACCAGGCCCTTAGAGGGAACACCAGACGCACAAGACACTGGAGAGGGTATGATGAAGACTGACCTTAATCTTCTACAGTCTCTCTCTCTCTCTCTCTTCTCTCTATCTCTTTTATATTAGTTATCTTTTTCTTCCTTTTCTTAGTGGGCACTGACCTGTAACTCCCAGTAACAGCATGTGGCTATCATCCACAATGAGCTTTTGATCAGAGAGACCTGCAAGGTTTCCTAAAAGAAAGACAGATTTTTGTCAAAGTACTTGATGACCCACCAAAGGTTAGTGGTAAGACCGTACTGCTGAAGACACGTTATGTGGTTGACACATAAATGGAATGGCATGGATGGATGCTGGAAGAGAGTCAGTCCCCAGACAGTCAACGCATCTAGTGCCAGAAGGTGCTACATGGGCAACTGGGGGGAAATGACCAATATTTGTCCAAGCAACTCATGGTCTCACCTACTTAGCAGCAAATAACCTGTGTGGATGTTCACATAAGTGCAATAGTGACACACAGCCATGGTGGGGAACCAACTGCTCTTGATTTGGCTAACTGATCCCCTCAGTGGTATGGGACCCATAGCTGGAACTGGGAAAAAAGTCAGAACTATATCCAAACATAAGCCTGCTCTCCACTATCATGCAACCAATCATGGGCTTCAAGAGAACCTACTAAATACTCTATAAAAAAGTAAGGGTTATCTCATTTGTCTGGTGCTAACTCCCTCTCCATTGGAGAACACACTTCTCTTTTTCAGATAGATGTAGATCCTAAGGAGAGAGGCACCCCATCATACCTCAAAAGGGCCCTAGCTGAAACTAAGAACAATTGGTGAAACAAGAAATGGTGCTATTTTCTCGGTGAACTGAGTACCAGCATAAGGGTGAAGGAGATCAACACAGAGAAAAATCTACTCCTACCAAATCAGAGATCCAGAGACCCAGAGGCCTCCGACACCTCATCACTGAAGCAGACCAAAAATGAACCAACATAGCTCAGGGAAATTTTGCAGAAAATGGGGAGCCACGTGTTGGGTCATGATATGCAGATAGTTATCTTACCCCTAACTGTGGGCTCATTCCAGAATGCATGGCCCATATACTTCAACAAAGAGTGGCCAAGGAGAGTGGTAATGGATGGGCCTAATAACGGTACCAAATTGACTGTATTCGCTGAGTACAAAACTAATTAATAAAAAAAAAAAAGAAAAGAATAATGGCACTCTTTGCAGGAGCCATTTTTCTATCATACCTGTGTGGAGAAGCAGCTGAGAGAACTAGTGTGCATTTGACTCAGATGCCACACTGCATTGACAGTATCTTAGCATACTTGGCAAGTTTCATTAAAAATTTATGCATAATACTTGTTTGCCAAATACTTCAGAGAGTTCACTTACCAGATGATTAAAACACCCTTGTATATTCTGTTTTCAGGAGGATGGGAATTACAAATTTTATTCCTCAAATGAATTCATTTTGTGTTTTGTGACACATTAATTTAAATTTTGAGGACACAATTTTAATTTTCTTCTTTACAAAGTCAATTTTGTGGACCATACTTTAGAAATTAATTATTTCTGTTATATTGGTTTGCCATTCATTGATAAAATATTTAAAGTATGCAAGAACCTTGTTCACTTTAAATGTTGCTGTCATACATGGGTCAGCAGTTAAAGGTGCTTGCTTGCCAAGCATAGACCCTGGGTTTAGTTCCCCCATACCAATGTGGAGCAGGATGCACAAAGTGGAGAATGTGTGTGGAGTTGATTTACAGTGGTAAGAGACCCTGGCGTGCCCATTCTCTTACTCTTTCTCTCTCATAAATAAACACAATAGGTATATGCATTATATCTGCATGTATGAAAGTTTGACTAAAGTTTAAGCATTCACAGGAAAATGATTACTGCTTAGACTGCAAAGGGGGCAATTAGTTACTCACTGAAAAGAATCAGTAGGTTTTCATTATAAACTTTGATGTTCTTCCCCTTGGCTAAAGCCTAGAAGAAACTTGTTGCTATCTAGAGTTTTGACTTTTATCACTGTGGTGAAATACCAGAGGTTAATAACTTATAAAGAAAAAAATTATGTTTATTTGGCTCATGGTTTCAGAGGTTTCAGTCCATGGTGCTCTGTCCTATAGCTTTGAGCCTGTGACCACAGAGTACTGGTGTGTGGTAGAATGTGGAGGAGGAAGCTGCTTATCACCCTATTGCAGCAAAAGAGATGCATGTATCAGGATTATGGGAGGGGGCTATGTTCCAGTGTTTCCCTTCATGTATGCATGCTCAGTCACATAACTTCCAATATCATAAAGGTTTCATAATCTCCACATGGCGCCATAGGCTAGATACCAACATTATTATATGGCTCTTTGGAGAACATTTAAATCCAAATCATATTGATATACCTGTTTCCCACTTTCTAGTCACTCTTTGTTTTCTACTTCTTATAAAGTATGATAATGTTTATATTATTCTTTCCTAGAGATGAATTGTATTTCTTATTTGATATATTAAAATAAATCTAACTCTCCCTTTTTCCATTATTTTCCTAGGAGAAAAGAATGTATGAAACTTAGACTTACCTTTGTACTTGTCAAGAACAATGCTTTAAAGCACAAATCACCTAAAAGTCTGTTTTGATGATAAATATCACTCACTTTGTTTGCCACTTACTATAAATGTTGCTTTTTATTCATCTCTTATAAGAAAGGACATAGAAGCATTGTTCAAATAAATAATTATTTGTGGGCAATACTCAGTTACCCAACAGGGATTTTTTAAAGATGTTATTTATTTATTTATTTAGAGAGAGAGAGAGAAGATGAGGGGGAGGAACAGTGGGCATACAAGGTCCTCTTGCCACTGCAAACAAAATACAGACACATGTGCCACCATGTGCTTCTGGCTGACATGGGACCTGGATAATTTAAACTGGGTCCTTAGGCTTTGCAGGCATGCACCTTAACTACTAAACCATCTCTCCATCAGCCTCCCCCCAACAGAGATTTAAAGCAAAAAGATAAGGAGAAAGAGTGAGACTTGGTGAAAGAAAAGACTTAAAACAGATATTATGAGAAGGGAGAATTTAGACAATTTTCTATGTTTCTATTCAATCCTATATATTAATGTCACCTGCTTCCTCCTGTGCATATATAGTTTCTTTCCATATTTTTATCTTGCAACAAGCTGCCACACACCTACACTTACTGTAAGTTAATGAAATTCTATAAAGGATACAATTGAATTTGTGTGAAGTTACGATATCTTAAAAGAGATAGTCTTCAAAATGAAGACAATGCAGAAAGAAATATTATTAGGAGTAGTTTATGCTGAGTGTGGTATTTGTATTTCTAGTCTTCTATTGAATCAAGTTGAATTTTCACATGAAAACTTATCTTTAGAAAATAATGGATGGAAGTATTTTTTAAATCATTAATTACAGACATGTTATGGATACATCATGTGTTAGTACCATACTTTCCCTCGTCCCGGCCGCCATGCTGCTGGGGGCTTTCCTCAGTGGAGTTACAGGCCTTCCCCATGGGGTTGTGGGTTATTTGTTATGGGAGCATCAGTCGGTTATTGGGGAGAGGCAATGTTTCTGGGCATGATATCCCAACTTATGTCTCTAACAATTTTTCTAACCCCTCTTCCACAAAATTCACTGAGTGTTGGGTGAGTTTTAAGTCTACTTCATCAATGGGCTTTTAGGAGTCTCTGGATCTTTGCTTTGGTAGGTGTTGAGTATCCTCAGTGTCTGTCTCCTTTCCCCTGTTGCTGGATGTAAGTATTTGAGCATTAATTCTTGTATGTATTATTCCTGCCACTAGAAGGCAGAGCAAATGATTTCAGAGTGGCATGGAGGAAAGATGATCTATCAACAGAAGTGATACCAAGAAAACTAGTGACCATGATGTCAGAGAACAATTTTTTTCTTCACTGATTGAAGCAAGTCAATAACTACAATGGAAATTAGGAGCAAAATGTATACACATCAGTAATGTTTATTTTTTTTTGCCCGAAATGGAAATGCATTCATATTTTAGTTTGAAACACAACAGATCATAAAGAAACTACATATTTTAAAACTGTATATTGAAATGTACTATTATTCATTTCCAGTTTAATATGCTTTTCTTGAAATAATTTCTGCCTTGGATTTATCTTTTACCACCATAGTACATGGGGCAGGTAGGAATGGAATGATAAATCCTTTTATATAGCTAAGTAAAAGGTTGTTTCTATTTAACTTCAGGCTCTAGTAACTAGTGATGTTTGTCAGAAGGAATTAGTTTCTGCTAGAGTTTAAAAGTCAACACACATGGGAACCCTAGAAGACAAAGGAGAAAATCATTTTGTGGTTGATAGAAATAATATTAATAGCTATGAAAAATGGTTGAGCAAGGTGCTTAACACATTTTAAAGTGGAAATATTGCTGTTTAGATATTTCCCCAAAATTGAAACATTTATTTTTGGATGGGAAGAAAGTAGGGAGGCTAATAACATGGGGGACACTAACAAAACTTGCAAGGTTGAGGAAGTTCAAGAAGTTAGCAAAGCTCTGAAAGTTCAAGAAGTTATTAGACTCATAAGGACCCTGCTGCAGGCTACATAATACATAATTGCCAAGAGTAAAGACCCTTTTGTAGAATGGACTTCAAGTTGAGCAGTGAGCTCCAGATGTCACTTTTATGAGACATCTTTTATACTAGGGTGGGTTTTTCAGTAAATCAGCTGCTTTTTAGTCATCCATGTTCCTGTAATTACGCCTAATAAACTCAGTGATTCACCAAGCTAGACATGGATGGAATTGCTTCTTTTGCTTGCTTGATGTTAGTGTCTTATCTTAGGTAAATAGTCATTTGTTCATGTTTCCCATGCAACAACTATTTTGATAGGAAAAGAAAAGGTGTGTATGAAAGTTATATTATGCCTTGCCCCATTAAAAATCCTTTATCACACAGAACTTCAAAATTAGTTCGTCTTTGCTTCTCTCTCTGAACCTCATGTCTAAATGTTCTTCTTCTTTACAGACAACACTTCTTGTCATGGTGAAAGTCATTATCTTTGTACATGTGGCTATATGCATTCACTCATCTTTGTCTCATGTAAAACTCATTAACGTTCATTTCTTCTTCCAATTTCTTTTAACCAAGTGTATTATATCATCAGAACAGATAAGTGGATAGATAGATATATACATAGTTTATTAAAAGTTACTATAGATACTCATATTGCATACACATAGACATATTAATAAGATAATGGGCATGCATTTATAAATATGCAATTTTCATGAATAGAAACATTTTTGAAGAAATAATACCTTAGTCTTATTATCTGAAAGAATGAAAAGATGCTTCAATTAGGAAGAAGATATAGCTAAAACAAAACAGAAATATCACTCTTATCATCTTTGTCACTAAATAAATTTCTGTCATGCCATTCAAAAATACTACAGCAGTTATAGAGTTGACCAAGATCAAATGACTAATATTTGGTAGATCCATAGTTGATAATCAGAATACTCTGGATTTTTAAAAATACTCACTATACTGCCTCCTTATTATGTGAGCATAGCAAAACAAATATTAAGGAAGTGATTTATTACCTTAATTATATACAATGTCTCTCACTCAAAGTACTTTGTAAATTCATTTTGCATGTGTGCGTTGTATGCATCATGTGTGTAAGTGTATATGCATGATTGCATGTGGATGTAAAGACCAGATGTTATCATCTGTCTTCCTCAATCGCTCTCAACACTATTTATTGAAACAAATTCTCTCATTTCAACCAGGGATCACCAATTCAGTTAGACTAGCTAGTCAGCTGACCCCAGGGACTACCTGTCTCAACTTCCCTAGAGCTAGGATTACAGATTAACCACCATTCCTGCCTGGCTTTTGTATTCGTTATGGGGATCAGAATTCCAGTTCTCACACTCGTATGGCAAGAACTTTTTCTACTGAGTCTATTGCCCAGTGCCATATTTTGTGAATTTTAAAATTACAAAATAGACCAGGCGTCGTGGCTCACACCTTTAATCCCGGATCTTGGGAGGCAGATTTAGGAAGATCACCATAAATTCAAGGCCACTTTGAGACTACAGATTTAATTCCACGTCAGCCTGGACTAGAGTAAGAGCCTACCTCAGAAAGCCAAAAAAGAAAAAAAATACAAAATAAGGTTTGCTTATCATTATTTTCATGTTATTGTGTTTTTTTTTTATTTAGCCAGATAATACATGATAGATAATACCTTGTTATTTGTGAAGCACATCACATGAGTCACTTGATAATCTTTCATTTGACTATAAAAAACACTTTAATAGACACAAAAATAAGTATGTGTTTAAAACTAGAATCTGTGGTCCTATGTATTTAAATATAAGGTGATTTTTCTCATTATGCCCTCTATACAAGAAAAAAATAACCAAATGCAAGATAAATCCACATATATCATTCGCTAAGTCACACACACACACACACACACACACACACACATAGGCATATAATATATATTAGTTTTCAAGGTAGGCTTTCATTCTAGACTAGGCTGACCTGGAATTCACCATGTAGTGTCAGGGTAGTCTAGAACTCATGACAATCCTACCACTGCCTCCCAAGTGCTGGGATTAAAGGCATGTGCTGCCTTATTACTTACAGAAGTATTTGTTAATACTGTGGAAATAAACATTTAGGAATAATTCTTATGGCTATGCCAGGTATCTTTTTTTTTCTTGAACTTTGTATACCTCAGCTTTTTACATTTCATAGCCATTACAAATAAGTAGGTACTGTCCCTATTTTATGCATTAAGTGCCTCAGACTCAAGAGTGCCTAAGACCTTTGCTCAAAGCCAAACAACTATGAAATCAAATTTAAATTTAGCAAAACAGTTTGGATGAATTTTTTCTTTTAGCTTTTCAAGGTAGGGTTCCACTCTAGCCCAGGCTGATCTGGAATTCAGTACGGAGTCTCAGGGTGGCCTCGAACTCACAGTGATCCTCCTACTTCTGCCTCCTGAGTGCTGGGAATAAAGGCATGAGCCACCATGCCCAGCTTAGATGAAATTTTTTTTAAAAGCAGCACTCACATGAAAATTTTAGTCAGATAAAAAATGGTAATGATAGATTTGATACTTTGATCATTATATTTGCCAATTATTTAGATATGGTTCTTTTTGAATTGAAATTTTACTCTAATCAAGGAAATGTTTATTGCTCTCTAATATATTGTATCTCCCTGCCAATAGCAACATGCCCTTTATTTGCTTGATGTTGTTTTCTATCTTAGCAGAGGCACAAGACTACTTGGGAGATGTAATGGTTAATCTTCATTGTCAACATGAACAGGTTTAGAATCTCTTATGAGACACACCTCTAAGTGCCTCTGCTGAGAACATTTCCAGAAAGGTTTGCCTAAAGAGGGAATACCTACCCTAAATGTGGATAATACCTTCCCATTTGCTGGCATTCTAGACTGAATAAAAAGGATGAAAAAGTACAAATCAACTGAAGCACCAGAATTCAGATCTTTCTGGATTCTGATATCTCTTCCATGATACAGACTGTATCTCCTCAAACTGAGATCCAAAATAAAACTTACTTCCTTAAATTGCTTTTCTCAGGTATTTTGTCATAGTATCATGAAAAGCAACTAACACAGGACATATTGTGTGATCTTATTACATATTTTGTATCTAGTAGACAGATAAAAAACACAAACATACATACTGCATATATACAAATAATATTAGTATCATGTATATTCAAAGAATTACAATAAAATCAGATTCAGCTTTCATGTAAAAGTTGAAATTAAACCATTTTACTTACAAAGAAAACAAAACCACCGTTTGGCCCAGATGTTAAGGAGCTCTTCAACTGATGAATGTATTCTGTTCACTACCAGAAAACACACTTGTGATTTTCTTTCTATGCCCGATATTCATGCTAAAAGTTAGAAAAGGTTTAATTATTTGTTTTAATGAGAGTTTTCTTTCCATTAAAATGTTTTACATGCACTTCCTCTAGATACTTAAAAATTATACTAAATGGAAATGAAGTGATTATGCTAGAGTGAGAAATACCAAAATTTTTAAGTATCTACAGTAGATCTATTCATTTAAACTTGAGTATAACCATGGGTATGTCCAGCCATGATTTTTCACATTTTCATGCCTTGGCCAAATAAGTTCTACCCAATAAGGAATGTGGATAATCACATGGCAAATTTCCAGATTAGGGGTTATGTAAAAGTTTTTAGCATAGTGTCTCCCCCACTGTAAGCAACCTACAAATTGTACATTGTAGCTACCCTTATTAATATAGAAAGCACCTCCAAATTCTCTTTAGTTACTGTGTATGTTGATGGGGAGAGCTTTGGCATACCTTTCATACAGAAGTGTCTTCTACTTTAAATGACAAGCTAATAATGAAGTGCTAAACCGTTTTTTTCTGTGCAACAACCACAAGTTCTCAATGGCAAGCACCACAGAGCACTTACTCTTCATGATTCTTCTTGATGTCATGTGTCTTCTGCTCCAGTGTGAAGGATAGTATGCCAAATTCACTAACTTTTTCTTAGTTTAATCATTGATTTAGGGGGCACTGGGGATTGAACCCATGGCATCATACATTCTAAGCTTGCATTTTAGCAGGCATCTGTTTCCCCACCTACTTTTCTGTATAAGTATAGTGTGCTAAGTGATTATGACACTGGAGCTCCACCACCTGATTTTCTAACTGAAGTTTGAAGGAAACACAGATCTGCAATGTGTTCATGCATTCTGTACAACTGCTTTCTCAAAACGTCATAGACCACATGGCCCAAAAGGCAGAATATTTATTGCTAAGTCCTTTATAGAAGAAGTGTGTCAATATTTGCTCCAAAAGTTAAGCCTAGGTATTGTTTCCTAGTGATGATAAACCTAAGAAAGAGCCAATGTCAAGAATATGTACCCTTCTGAAACTCTAACTTGTGTCTCATGGACTGATAGCTATTGACCAAATCAAGTCTTATACCTAAACTCAGAGCCAAAGAGAAATATACTGAGTAGATTCACAGTAAAATCACAGAAGGAGTCAAATAATTGGGGCTAGTAATACAATCAATGATAAATACCTTTCATGGTTTTTCTTTTTGAAGACTATTCATGTTATTGTGCTGTGTGGAGCTTACTGTACTCTCTCTTATCTCCAGTCACTCTTTGAGTAAATAAGAAATCAATGATCTATGCTACTAATTCATGACCATTTTCCATAACTGGACAGACATTAAGTATTTTAGGCTTTATCAGCCATGTGATCTCAATCCCAACTACATAAATATGTTGCATGACAGAAGCCACAAATTATATGTACATAAGTGAGTGTTGCTATGTTCCAAAACATGCCATAGTTTTCCTGTCTATACATCTATAGCAGTCAAATAACAAAGATCTTAGATGACTCCCTCATGATAACTCAATAAATCAATAATTAAATGAGACCAAGAGCCATGCTCTGAATTAGAGGCCACTTTATACTACACAGTTCCAGGACAGTCTTGGATAGAGTGATATCCTGTCTTAAAACATCAATAAAAATAGTGGTAGTGATACAACACCAGAAGATGCACTCTGGCCCCCACAAAATTAGAAAAATATTCAAATTATCAACATGTGAACACTGGGGGAAGTTGCATACATATCTGGATGCTCATAATTTCTTTAAAAATTGGAATATATGGAAATACTAGACACTCATTGCCAGAAGGCAACAACCAATTGGATCTGAGTAACAGATATCCTGTTGGATATAATCTCATCATTCCTTGTGACCCTACATTTGGTCTAGCACATGCACTCACATTTTGTTGATGGTGGCTGTTAATAAATGAGTTATGTATTACTCTGTTCCTGTTCCAGGTTTTTTGTTTTGTTTTGTTTTTGAAGTAACATCTCTATCTCAGGCTGACCTGGAATTCACTATGTAGTCTCAGGGTGGCCTTGAACTCTTGGCAATCCTCCTACCTCTGCCTCCCAAGTGTTGGTATTAAAGGTGTGATCTACCATGCCCAGAAGTTCCAGGTATTTTCCATTTGACAACTACTTATGTCACTTGACTTCTATATGAAAAGTTAGTTTAAAACTTGGTTTTAAATTTTAAGAACTCTTTTTGTCTATGAAAAAGTATTTTCCTCCTCAATAGACTTCTAGAAATGATAAGAAATTCTGATTTAATGAGTTTAGAATCCATAAAATTTTGTTTCACAGGAGTGATTTGTGACCAAATCTCTCTGTTATTACATTCAGAGGCATAATTTGCTATGCCTACAGAGGAGATTTTAAACTCTGGACTGTCTTTCATAAATATTTCTTAGCACCTAAGCTGGAAATATTGGAGGAGAAAGTGGAAGAAAAAAGTGACTTCATTGTTTCCCCACATACTTCTGTGGCTGACTTATTAAAATTGTATGGTCATTAAATGAATTTTACTTGACAATTTATTTGGTGTCTCAGCAACTGATATACATTCATGGTCTTCCCTTTATTTAATAACAGGTGTAAAAGACATTTTTAGAAAATCTTATCTCATGCACTAGTTTGTACACATACTTATTTTTCTGGTAGTTAGCATCTTTTGCTCAGAGGTTCAAGACAAGAGCATGATTATGAATTATGGTACTTCTTCATCATACAGATTTACTTCATATAATAAGTATCTCTATTAGTACCAGTTAAAGTCTTGTAGCAGATCCCATATTAGATTAAAGATCATGTCAATGCAAATAATAATATTAAATGGAAGAAACTTATGATTCATTATCTCTTAGTACAATGTCAGTTGGTGTATCAGGTACTCTATGATTATTGATCCTCCTCTATTTGTTGCATGTGTGTATCTGTGTGCTGTGCATGTGGGTATTTGGGCACGTGTGTGTGTGTGCGTGCATGCACATGGATACATGCATATGAAAAGATCAGATATTAATGTCAGATCCTTCCCTTAATCAATCTCAATGTTATTAACTGAGACAATGCCCTTGTTTGAATCCAGGGCTTGCATATTTAGCTACTATAATTATCCAGTAAGCCCTGGGAATCTTCTTTCTCTCTCTCCTTAGTATTGGGATCATAGGTGAGCCAAGGTTTTGCAGAATTTACTTGAGTTCAGGGAATATGAACTTATTTCATCACACATGCACAGCCAGTACCTTACTGACACTCCCCCAATCCCTGTTGATCTTTTTCAAATTCATAAAACAAGCTATGGAAGGAGATTTTTTTTTATCATTTCCATTTCATAACAAAGGAAACTGGAGTACAGCTTGCATTTGTAAGACATGTTAAACTGGAAGTTTTTAAGTACATATGTCAGATTCCTATGTGGTGAGTTGTCTAGTGGTAAAAGGAACAGCAGCAGGTGTGCCTGGTAGAGAGTAATGCTAGAGGTTGTAGTAATAGCTAGCTAGCACAAATCTAGATCAAAACAAGGTACATTCAAAACTAAAGAAAAATCAAAGATGAAATAACAAGGCTATTCTGAGACCCTCATATTATGAAAAATCTGTGGTTACACACAGAAAGGCTGCTTATAACTGTGCTTACCCTGGACTGGCAGTCCAATGAAAGACTGTTCTTGGCAGCTTTTCTCACAGTATAGTCCCCAATTTACTGCATTCTAATAAACGCCTTTTATACACTCATCAATCCATTTAGAGCTGTGATTGTATGCCTTCTGTCAAGGATTTGAGTGAGATTATTTTACTGTAGGTATTAAAGATCTTGAAGACGCACAATAAATAAGCTTTCTTCAAAAATTGTTTCACTATGATTTAGTCCTCACAGAAAAAAAATCAATGTTTTCCTCTTGTCCTGAAAAACCGCTGACAATGTAGTGAAAGATTAAAAAAAAAAATCTACAAATGCCTCTTGGTATGATATAAGGTGACTTACACATAAACAAATAAAAAGTTTCCAAAAGTTTTAAAATAGTTGAGTACAACTTGCAAGCAGATTTTGTGCATACTTTTGCATTTCTAATTAAGCATAAAAATGTATGTACATAATTTCATATGTTCAATAGATTTTGTATACATAATAATAATATTCTGATAGCTGACCGTTTTATCATTGTCATAAATGACTCAAAATGTAGGCATTTAACTTCAGGCATGCTACATTCTGGTTGCATTAAGTTCTTTAATATTTAAATTTTTTGGCTTTTCTTTTCTGTTATATTTTCTGTTCATTTGTTTGTTTTGTTGCCCTCATGTTTGTGTGGCAAAGTGCTCTTACCTGCTGAGACATTTCTCCAGCCTCTATTTCTGATTTTAACTAAATAAGAACAGAAACTATTGGTGGTCTTAGGCAAAAGGCCAAAAAACTATGTAGGGTGCTTTAATTATTTTTAAAAAATATCAAAATTGTCAAGATAAATCAAGGCAATAAAGCTTAAGTGACACATATTTACATATGTAAATTCTCACACTCTGTATTTGAAGCCATCCTAATTAACCAACACAGTACTTTTTTGAAAATTGGTTCATGCAACTTGAAGTAGCAAGGAATCTCAAAGTTCAACATACTGAAAATAGGATACATAGACAGTTTTGCATATGTGATATAATTAATGATGTAGACCCATTTATAAATAGTAGTGAAAAAAACAACCACTCTGGCATTTTAAATAAAAATAGATTCCCAGTATAAGATTCTGTACTAACCAAATCTGTAGAAGGGCAAATGAAGAAAATTTAGACTGGTAACCAAGAAAAAACAAAACTGCATGAACAGTGGTGAACCATTCTTCCTATACAGATATGATCTACATCACAAGCAGCAATCAGGAAAGTAATGAAGCCATTATGAAGCATGTTGTGCAATAGCTTCATATTATGAAAGTTGTTCTCTGTAAGTCAGAGCCACTGACAGGCTTGTAAGATGCAGAACCATGGCCTGCTCACTAGATATACACCAGCAAATGGTTCATGTGTGTAGCAATCACCTCCCTGTTGCTGAACACAAAACAATCAAACAGAATCAGTTTATGGAAAGGAAGGTTTTATTTTGGCTTACAGTTTCAACGGGAAGTTTCTTCATGGCTGAAAAAGCATGACAAAAACTGACAGAATATTATCAAATCTTGGTACATCAGTAAGGAAGAACTAACAAGAGTGAGTTAGATTTTAATATTCAGAAGGCAGGAATAATAAACTTCAAAGTCCTCCTGAAGTAACACACCACCTCCAGCAAGGCCCCATTCCAAAATGTTCCATGACTTTCCAAAATGGCTGCTTGCTAGGAACCAAGTCTACAAAACACATTACACTATGGAGGACTTTTTATTCAAACCACCAGAATACTATTGTAGCTGCTAATATTAAGGGCATTTATGAATATTAGTGTTGAATGAATGTCCCTGATTAGCAAAAATATGGAAACTTAGCTACAAGCAAGCATGAGAATGTAATTTTCAATTTTTTAACATTTGCCATTTAACACTTGACATTGTTCTTGATGGAGGCAGTCTATCATATCTGCTATACAAAAGAGCCACAGGAAATTTTAATCCCAAATTCTAGTTTACAAAAACTAAGATAGAGCCTGAGCATGGTGGTGTACTCTGGAAGCAGAGGTAGGAGGATCACTGTGAGTTTGAGGCTAGCATAAGTCTACATAGTGAATTTCAAGTCAGCCTGGGCTATAGCAAGATCCTACCTTGAAAACCAAGCCAAAAAAAAAAAAAAAAAAAAAAAGTAGAATGAAAAATGTGAATCAAGTGCAGTCTTATAATTTCATAGCATTTTTAGTTCAAATAATCCATTTACATGTGTTCTTTCATGTGAGTAGGGAAATATATCCCTTTTGTACAAATACGGAAATTGAAGTTGAGGACACACATGGGACGTATAGGGAAGGAAAATAAACTCAGGTCCACTTCTCTCCAGTCCTACTGATGGATTGTAGCAGACTACTTTAGGCTCGCTGAGATGAACTTTCAGACCAAGCACAGTTATGGAGGAAGGGATATTTATTGAAGCTTACAGATCCAGGGGAAGTCATATAATGGCAGAAGAAGCTGGCCTGCTTTTATGGGACCAGGCAGAGAGACATAAGCACAAGCCTCAAATCAAAAGCCACACAGCACAGAATACTTCAGGAACTCCAACTAAGCACACTTTGCATATCTTTAGATTAAAATCTGAAACCAACCACCACACCTTAAAATCTACCCAGTGACACTGCCTCCAGCCAGGTGGCTGCAGATGCAAACTACAAACTAATAAAACACTGAATATATTAGGGCCATTTATTCAAACCATCACGTGGATGATATCTTGGAATTTTCAGAGGAATTTGGAAACATAAGAATACAGGAAATGACATTTCAGGTAGAGAAAACAGTCAAAACAAAATTACATGGAAATAAGTTATTATATATTAGAGACTGTAAGCAATAAAATTTGGTAGAAATGCAAATAATACAAATATAGAGAGATACAAAAACAAAGATGAGATAAAATAGAGAGTAAAATACTGAATAAGAGATTAAAGCATCCAGATGAATTTGTGCAAAGATGTGAGTACTGCGATAATTTACAAAAATCATGTATCAATTTGTAAAGTCGAAATGCAGAGAAAGACTAGAGAATGGACTAGTGAAGAACAAACATCTTATGATTACCCATGTAAGAACAATTTGACTGTAATTAATCTGAATCATGGCTTTCATCAGCAGCAATATGATTAACTGTTTTTTTAATGTTTTATATTTAATTAGCACATGTTTATTATATACCTGCTATACATAGTTCAGTGTGAAATTTCAACCATAGTTATAGCATGCACTGATCAAATTTAATATACCTTTATGCATCCATTTAACCCCCCTTTTCTAATCTATAAGAATATTCTACATTGAGGTCAAAATTTTTAGCTTACACATATGAAATTTTAACATTCAGTACTTGTCTATGTCTGGCTTATTTCATCCAGTTCCATTCATTTTCCTGAAAATGAAAGGATTTAATTTTTTGTGTATGTGCATATATATGTGTACATATGCATGTTCATTTATATGAGTTGAGGTATGCCTTTGTCTCAGTACATGTGTGCAGATCTGAGGAGAATGTCTGGTGTCAGTCCTCACCTTCCACCTTTGCTTGAAGCAGTAGCACTAGTTCTTGTTCACCACTGCATTTGCCAGACTAACTTGCAGAAAATTCTGCTGCCTCTGCCCCACTTCTCACAATGGTCATACTGTGATTATAGACACCCGTACCAAAAGCATCTGTATTTCTGAGGGTTGTGGGATCCAAACAGCTATTCATGCTTTGTGTGGTAGGTACTTTATCTACTGAGTCATCTCCCTAGCCCAGGCATTAACTGTTTTATGGTGAAATGTTGATGTCACCTCCTCATTACTCATTCATCCTACATGTCCTATATGTTGGCTATTGTATATAGTGCAATAAACATGGTTAACTAGTTATTCAGACATGGTTAACTAGATATTCGGGCCATCCCTCAGCAGATATCTTCTTTTCAAGTGTCTACTAAATATTTGTAAAAATCAAACTCTATGTTAGGTTATTATGAAAATTCAATAAGTCCAGAAAGTAGAAATACAACAAAATTACCAACTGTAATAAAACTAGATTATTGACAAAATAATTTCAAATGTCTTTCTTTTTACCTGTAAATAAATAATGCTAATAAGCAACTCTGGTACATATAGAAATATAAAATAGTTGAAGAATATCTTGTAAACAATAATAATTAAAACACAAATCTAAAAGAGTTATCAAAGGAATTAAGTACTCTTATCAACAAACTGAAGAAATTAAAGAAACTACCCCCCAAAAAATCCAGAAAAAAATAATAGAAACAAAAGAATAAAACTAAGTAAACAATAATATAAGCAAATATTAATAAATTATTATATATAGATTTCACATATCATAAATAAATAAACCTATTCACTGGGAAAAATCAAAAAGATGGTAGTATAATAAAATATGGGCAGGAACCACAAGTGAACATGAATGGAAAAGACAAGTGGAGAATAAGCTTTGCACATTTATTTAAAATGAGACTGTTATACAAAACTATTAAATAACAGTTTAAATTCTAGAAAAGCAGTTCCCCACGAAAAGTAGTATACAAAATTTGAATGTATTTCAGATTAAAATATTACACACATCTTTTCACACAAAAAAGTAGAAATAGTAAACTGACCAGTGAAAAGGCACAAGACTTATCCAGCTTCCCAGGAGAATTCCACAAAGATCTCTAGATACCTGCTACTGCTTACACTTCTAACACTATTACAAGACACCTACAAAATTTACAGACTCTTTTAAAGTAACAAGGGTATCATCAATAACCAAATGAAAACAACAATCTGGTATAACATAAATATTTGATGCAAAAATCTTAAATAAAACATTAGCAAACAGAATCCAGCAGCGCATTAAAAAAATAACACATTATTTGAGATTATATAACTAATTGGGGTTTATTTGCCAATGTGATGGTGGTTCAACAAGAAGAGAAAAGAAGTACAAAATTAACATATTACTGGAAATAAGAATAAAAAATATATTAACATCTTAATAAAATGCCTAAAACCTATCTAATGAAATTCAGGAACTATTATACTTTTAAAATATTTAACTAAATAGGAGTTGATAGATTCTTCATCCAGATAAAAACCAACCTTAAGTTCTCACATTTCTCAACTGATAAATACCTGAAACATGCCCAGTGAAGTATGCTTACTATTTCTGTATTAGATAGAAAGTAGTCATATAAGAGAAAGTGACTAGCAGTGTAAGTTTAGAAGCTATAAAACTATCTTGCAGATAATATGATTTTATTGCTGAAAATCCAAAAAGAATCAAGTAAAGGATACTCTATTAAAAGAATTTAATAACTTAATAATGCACATTGAAATGAACATATGGAAAACAAAAGGCTTAGTGTATAAACCAATAAGTTGAACTATAATAACAAGTGATATTTGTAAAAAAAATTTATTATGTATTTTTTTATTTGAGAAAGAGAGAGAGAGAGAGAATGGGAACAGCAGGGCCTCTAGCCTCTGCAAATGAACTCTAGACACTTGTTCCACCTTGTGTGTCTGGCTTTGTGTGGGTAATGGAGAATTAAACCTATGTCCTTTGGCTTTGCAGAGAAGTACCTTAACCGCTTAGCTATCTCTTCAGCCAACAAAAATTCTTTATCATGAACTTCACAGGATATCCATAAAGTGTAGACCCGATTAATTTATGAGAAAAACCGCAAGATATGCTGAAAACACACAAGCAGACTTAAAAAAAAAAAAACTAATGACTTCACATTATCAAGATAAAAGTTCTTCCCAAGTTAATTTATTCTCAAATAACTCTTCAGTGTTTCTGTGTGCTAAATAAGGTTTCTTATATAGTTAATTTTGAAAAAGTAAACAAACAAAAATATGGATAGAAATAGCAAAAACAAACAAACAAAAATAATAGAGAACAGAACATGGTAAGGCATGCCAAAATATAAAATATGTTAAAATTGGGCTAGAGAAAGTGTTCAGTTCTTATAAGTGCTGTCTATGCTAGCTTCATGATTCAAGTTTGGATTCCCAAACCCATGTAAAGCCAGACACAAATAGTGTACATGTCTCTGATCACAACATGCCCAAAGCAATGGAAGGCAGAGTAAGAGCCATTCCCAATATCATGGGCCAGCAAATCTGGCCTTTCTAGATGCAAAACAAAAGAAACCCTGTCTCTATGTGTGTCACACAGCACACTGCAATACACATACATATAAATAAGTGCCCATCTAATCTATGACAGTTCCCCTCTGCCTCATTGTGATATTTATTAATTGAAGAAATTACCCAAGTATAACTGAATTCATATTGTATCATTTATCATGTCTCTTTATTTTCATATCTTTGGTGAATGGCTACTTACACATAGATGCTTCATTAGACTTGACTTTGACTCCTTTTAAGTGAAAGGAAGGAAGAAACCTTCTTAAGCAACACTGTGTACTTTGTGATGTGTCACACTGAGGCATACCATCAAGTAGTCCAAATTTTAATTATCCAATCAAATTCAATCAACTTTGTGGGGCTACCAGGGCAAGTACTAAGATGAGATTCAGAAGAGTTCATTGTTACTGAGCTGTCATTGCTTCAGGTTTTTGAATAGAAGAACTAGAAAAAAAGTTATTTTCAGAGAAAAATAATGAGCTCATAGTGATATTTCCGATTCAAGTATAATATTTCAAGGCTTATACATAATATATTCGTGTTTTATTTCTTCCTTCATGATGAAGTTTGATATTTCTTACATTAAGAGAATTTCTTGTTTGTTTTATTCTACAATATTCAAGATTCAAAAGAATAATAACAAAATAATTATAAATAATAATAAAACAACTAAAACCAGTGTAACATTGGGGAATGTTTTTGCCTTCAAATATAGGAATCATGATTCAAAATATTAATGTATAAAATTAGTTGAATTTACTTTTGCCTATGTAGCCTATGGTATTGATTTGCTATATAATTTTATTAATTATGTTTTGGTTTCTTTTTTGAATTATAATAAGTGTGTTTGTGTGTGTGGCAGGGGTTGGGGATCTAATCCAGGGTGTCCTGTGTGCTGGGCATGCCCTCTAACAATGAAGAATATACCAATCCAAAAATTTCCAGTTTTTATTTTTTAATATTTTATTGATTTGTTTGAGAAAGAGTTGAATATATATATAGAGAGAAAAAGGGGCAGATATATAGAGAGAAATAGAGAGAGAAGAACAGGCACGCAAGAGCCTCCAAACACTACAAATGAACTCCAGATGCATGTGTCACCTTTTGCATCTGGTTTACATGGGTCCTGGGGAATCAAATCTGGGTCCCTTACTTTGCAAGCAAGCACCTTAACCACTAAGCAATCTCTTCAGCCCTCCCTTTTACTCTTTATCATTTATTTATACTAATTTAATTTATTGTGATGCTGGATTTGGAACCCAGGAACTTGTGCATGCTAGAAATATGCTATACTGAGCTATATCCCAAACCCACCTTTTTTGAAATAATAAAATGTTTACATGGTCTCAAAATCAAAGGTTTAAAGCAGTGTACAGTGTACAGTGTGAGAGATTTAATTTTAATTTCTTAGCCTTTCCTATTGTATCCTTCATTCCCCCTAGGTGAAAGTTTTCAGGAATAAATTTACTTTTTGCTATCTTTCTTCATCAGTAATGTCTCCTGCATTTTTTCCCTAATGTACCTTTTAAATATATCCACTTTCAGTTTTCTCAAAATGTGGCATATTATGCCATTCTCTCTCTCTCTCTCTCTCATTTCTCTTTTATATCTTGGTAATCACTTCTTAGCAGAAAAGAGATCTTCTTTTCACTGTGATGTCTATAGATGACTCTATCATGGATATGTATCACATTATTTAATCAATACATACTAATATAATTGGAATTATATGCACTTTTATTACAGAAAATGCAATATGAATAAGCCTTATACATGTATTTACATATATTTGTCATTGTGTTTTGCAGTCCTTTGGAGTGGCAATTGTGGTCAAATAGAAAACCGAATGTGTAATTTTGATAAATATTGCAGGATTCTTCTTCATAGAGCCTATATCATTATATATCCAAATTAGCAATTAATGAGGTAGTAAAAGATAATAGATAAGCTGAACATCACAATCTTGCATAATCAGGTGTAAAATAGGAGCAAGATTTGGACCCCGCTCTGGCAAGGGGGGAATTTTATTTATATCACTCCAAAACACATCCCTACTAAATCACCTCCTACAACAAGGCTTTATATCTCAAACTGAACACTCAAACACTAGGTTAGGGACCAAGCATCCAAAACACATGAGTTTATGAATAGCATCTGATTCAAATTACCACATTTTTCATACTTATAAGTTTATTTTTTATGGCTTTATCATTTTTTGTAATTTTATTGGGTTCACTTGGAATCTGGTATGACATGCCAAAAGCAGATCCAATCATTTTCCATATGGCTAGCCAGTTATTAAATTAATAATAACATTTATTAAAAATCTTCTTTGTTATCAGAAATGAAAAAGGAAAGATCACAACAAACATCGATGAAATTGTAAGAATCATCAGGGCATACTTCCAAAACCTCTACTCCACAAAGTTGGATAATCTGGAAGAAATGTATGAATTTCTAATACATACTACCTACCAAATTAAATTCAGAGCTGATTAATTACTTAGACAAACCTATCATATCCATGGAGATTGAAAAGGTAATCAAAAACCTCCCCAAAAAGAAAAGTCCAGGATTCAATGGCTTCTCAGCCAAATTCAATCAAACCTTCATTGAAGAACTAAAGCCAATTTTTCTCAAAATGTTTCACATAATCAGAGACCAGGGAATCCCCCCACCAACTCCTTTTATGAAGCTAGGGTCATCCTAATACCAAAATCAGACAGAGATGCAACAAGTAAAGAAAACTACAGACCTATATCCTTGATGAACTTATTTGCAAGGACCTGAACAAAATCCTTGCAAACCAAATTCATCAATACGTGAAAAGCATTATCCACCTTGATCAAGTAGGATTCATCCCAGGGATGCAGAGATGGTTCAACATATAGAAATCAGTAAACATAATACACCACATAAATAAACATAGCCATAAGAACCAAATGATCATTTCAATTGATGAAGAGAAGACCTTTGACAAATTACAATACCACTTCATGATCAAAACACTAGAAAGAATAGGCATGGAGGCTTTATATCTCTACACAAGAAAAGTTATATATAAAGCATCCAAAGCCCAAATAATACATAATGGGAAAAGACTCAAGGAGTTCCCACTGACATAGGGAAGAAGAAAAAGGTGTCCACTCTCACCACTGCTCTGCAACATAGTACTTGAAGTACTAACCCAAGCAATAAGACAGGAGAAATAAATAAATAAAAGGGATTTAATTTGAAAAGGAAGAAGTCAAATTAGCCCTATTTGCAGATGGTATGACCCTATATATAAGTGACCCAAACGTCTCCATCTCAAAATTTCTAAAGGTGATAAATTCCTTCAACAAGGTGGCAGGATGCAAAATCAATGCACAAAAATCAGTAGGTTTTCTATATGCAAAGGACAAATATACAGATAAATAAATCATTGCGGCTGTCCAGTTTTCAATAGCAACAAAAAAATACGTTGGAATAACACTAACGAAGGACGTGAAAGACCTATATAATGAACACATTAAAAACAAACAAAAAAAAAACTCTTTGCTTATTATATGCTTGTCTGTAAAGAAACTCTTCAACTTCATATGATCCCAATGGTTGAGTGACTGTTTAAGAACTTGAGCCACTGGGGTTTTATTCAGGAAGTCTTTTTCCATTCCTATATCATGGAAAGTACTTCCTAAATTTTCTTCGAGTAGTTTTTGAGTTTCTGGTCTTATGTTGAAGTCTTTGATCCATTTGGATTTGAGTGTCATGCATGGTGAAATGTGTGGATCAAGTTTTAGTTTCCTGCATGTGGTTATCCAGTTTGTCCAGCACCATTTGTTGAAGATGCTATCTTTTTTTCCAGTCTATATTGTTTGGGCCTTTGTCGAATATCAAGTAGCTACAGTTGCTTGGCCCAAAATCCGGGTCCTCAAGTCTATTCCATTGGTCTATACTCCTGTTTTTATGCCAGTACCATGCTGTTTTTATTACTATGGCTTTGTAATATAGCATAATATCAGGTATGGTGATGCCACCAGAGGTATTTCTTTTGCTGAGGATATGTTTGGATATGCGAGACCTTCTGCCTTTCCATATGAAATTTGAGATCATTTTTTCTATCTCTGGGAAGAACACTGTAGGGATTTTAATTGGAATTGCGTTAAATCTATATATTGCCTTTGGTAGGATTGTCATCTTCACAATGTTAATTCTGCCTATCCAGGAGCATGGGAGGTCTTTCCATCTTTTCAAGTCCTCCTTAATTTCTTTTTTGAGAGTTTTTATATTTTCATTGTATAGATCTTTTACTTCCTTGGTTAACGTTATTCCAAGGTATTTTATTTTTTTTGTTGCTATTGAAAATGGGACTATGTCCTTTATGTCTTTTTCTGTGACTTTGTTACTTGCATATAGAAATGCTACCGATTTTTGTGCATTGATTTTGTATCCTGCTACTTTGCTATAGGAGTTAATCACCTTCAGGAGTTTTGGGATGGAGTCTCTCGGGTCTCTTACATATACAATCATGTCATCAGTGAATAGAGCTAACTTAACTTCTTCCTTTCCAAATTGTATCCCTTTTATTTCCTTCTCCTGCCTTATTGCTTGGGCTAGGACTTCCAGAGCTATATTGAAAAGCAGAGGTGAGAGAGGACATCCCTGTCTTGTTCCTGATCTCAATGGGAATTCCTCCAGTCTCTCTCCATTAAGTATTATTTGGGCCTTTGGAGCTTTGTATATTGCCTTTATTATGGTAAGATGTGAACCAGCCATGCCGATTCTCTCCAATGTTTTGATCATGAAGTGATGTTGTATCTTGTCAAAGGCCTTTTCTGCATCTATCGAAATGATCATATGATTTTTATGTTTAAGCTTGTTTATGTGGTGTATTACATTGACAGATTTTCATATGTTGAACCACCCTTGTGTTCCTGGGATAAATCCCACTTGGTCAAGGTGGATAATGCTTTTGATGTGTTGTTGGATTCAGTTTGCGAGAATTTTGTTGAGGATCATTGCATCTATGTTCATTAGGGAAATAGGCCGATAGTTTTCTTTTCTTGTGGCATCTCTGCCTTGTTTTGGGATTAGGGTGATACTAGCTTCATAGAAGGAGTTGGGTAGCTTTCCCTGTTCTTCAATTGTGTGGCACAGTTTTAGGAAGATTGGTTTGAGTTCTTCCATGAAGGTTTGATAAAATTCGGCTGGGAATCCATCTGATTCTGGACTCTTCTTTTTTGGGAGGTTTTTAATTACTTTTTCAATCTCCATGAGTGTAATGGATTCATTGAGGTGGTTGATCTGCTCTGAGTTTAGCTTTGGTAGATGATATGCATCTAGGAATTTATCCATCTCCTCCACATTTTCCAGTTTTGTACCCACAGAATGGGAGAAAATATTTGCAGGTTACCCAACTGATAGAGGCTTTATCTCTAGAATTTACAAAGAACTCAAAAGTCTAAACAATAAGAAGACAAATACCCCACTCACAAAATGGGGCACAGAGTTAAACAGGCAATTCACAGAGGAAGAGATACAAATGACAAACACACACTTAAGAAAATGTTCATCATCCCTAATCATCAGAGAAATGCAAATTAAAACAACTATGAGATTCCACCTTACCCTAATAAGGATAGCCAACATCAAAAGGTCAAATGAAAATAAATGCTGGCGAGGATGTGGAGAAGCAGGGACACTCATGCACTGTTGGTGGGAATGCAGGATGGTACAACCACTTTGTAAAGCAATATGGAGACTCCTGAAAAAGCTGACTATAGAAATACCAAAAGACCCAGTTATGCCATTACTGGGCATCTACCCTAAAACCTTCAAACCAAAAGCCAGAGAGATTTGCTCAACCATGTTTGTAGCAGCTCAATTCGTAATAGCTAAAAGCTGGAATCAACCCAGAAGTCCATCATTAGAAGAATGGATAAAAAAGATGTGGTATATCTACACAATGGAATTCTACAAAGCAGTTAGAAAAAACAGCATAAAGAAATTTGAGGAAAAATGGTTGAATCTGGAACAGATCATTCACAGCGAACTTACCCAATCACAGAAAAAAAATCGACACATAGTCTCACTCATCTGCAACACCTAACCTGAATCTGCCCAAGATGCCTTACATACCCAGCAAGCACCTCATGGACTAGACAATAAGATGGATGGGAGGGCGGGGAGGGAATCAAAGGGTGGAAAACAGTAATCCAGTCCAAAACGGCAATGGTACCATAAAATTCTACTTCCTAAAAGACAGACCAAATGGCTGAACATTCACTAGACCCTTACAGGAAACACCTGAACCACAAGACACTGGAGAGGGTAGGATCAAGACTGACCTAAATCTCCTACATCTTCCCTCCCTCCCTCTCCCCCTCTCCCCTCTATCTCTCTCCTCTCTAACTCTTGTATATTAGTTATGTTTTTCCTCAATTTCTTAGTGGACACTGACCTCTAACCCCCACTTCCAGCTTGGGCCTACCATCCACAATGAGCTTTTGATCAGAGAAACCTACAAGGTTTCCCAAAACAATGACAGACTTCTGTCATAGTACTTGATGACCCACCAAAGGCCAGTGTTAAGACCCTATTGCTGAAGACTCCATACGCAGCTGACGCGTAAAATGGAATGACATGGCTGGAAGCCAGGAGAGAGTCAGTCCCCAGACAGTCAGTGTGTCTAGTGCCAGAAGGCGCTACATAGGCGACTGGGGGAAATGACCAAGATCTGTCCAAGCAACACATTGTTTAACCTAATTAGCAACAAATAACCGGATGTGATGCCCACACAAGTGCAATAGTGGTACACAGCCATGGTGAGGAATCAATTGCTCTTTATTTGGCTAACTGATCCCCTCAGTGGTACTAGACCCATAGCTGGAGCTGGGAAACAAGTCAGAACCATACCCAAACACAAGCCCACTCTACAATATCAAGCTACCATCAATCGTGGGGTATAAGAGGGCCTACACCTATCAAACTGTCTATCAAAAAAGTAAGTCTTATCTCAATTTTCCGGGTGCTAACTTACTCTCCATTGGAGAATCTGTTTCTCTTTTCCAGATAGATGCAGATCCTAAGAAGAGAGCTGCCCCAACATACCTCAAAAGGGGCCCAACTGAAACTAAAGACAACTGGTGAAACAAGCAAGGGTGATGTTTTCCTGTGAATCGGATACCAGCACAAAGGGGAAGGAAATCAACACAGAGAAAAATCAACTCCTACCAAGTCAGAAAGCCAGTGCCTCAGAGGCCCCCAACACCTCAGCACTGAAGCAGACCAAAAATGAACCCAACATGGCTCAGGGAAATTTTGTGGAAGAGGGGGTGGAAAGAATGTCAGAGTCACGTGTTGGGTTATGATTTGCAGAGACATTTATCATACCAATAACTGGGGGCTAACTCCACAATGCAAGACCCATTTTCATTAACAAGGAGGGTCTAGTGGGAGGGGTAGATCACAGATAAGCCTAAATAATGGTACCAAACTGCCTCTATTTACTGTAAAGAAAACTAATAAATTAAATATATAAAAAAAATTTTCGCCCAGAAAAAAAAAAAAAATCTCAAGAGAAAATTTGAGGAGGACTTGAGAAGATGGGAAGACCTCCCATACTCCTGCATAGGTGGAATTAATATTGTGAAATTGGCAATTATAACAAAATAAATATACAGATTTAATGCAATTCCAATAAAAAAATACCAGCATCATTCTTCACAGAGATAGAAAAAATTATCTAAAAATTCATATGGAATGGAAGCAGGCCTCAGATATCCAAACATATCCTCAGAAAAATAACCTTGTGATATATCACCATACCTGATCTAAAGCTATATTACAAAGAAATAGTAAGAAAAACAGAATGGTACTAGCATAAGAACAAAAACATTGACCAATGGAACAGAATTCAAGACTCAGACCTTAGGTCAAGTAACTACAGCTACTTGATCTTTGACAAAGTTTCCAATAATGTAGACTGGAGAAAAGACAGAATCTTCAACAAATGGTATTAGACAAATTGGATGATTATATGTAGAAAAGTGAAACTAGGCCCACTCATCTCTCCATATACAAAAATCAAGTCCAAATTGAGTAAAGGCCTCAATATAAGACCTGAATCTCTTCTCCTTCTTGAAGAAAAAAAAAAAAAAAGGAGGCATTCTCTATGATGAAGGAACAGGGAAAGACTACCTGAACAAAACCCAAATAGGCCAGGAAATTAAACAAGTACTCAACCAATGGGATCTTATAAAGCTAAAAAGCTTTTACACAGATAAACGCACCATAAACAGAGCCAATAGATTACCTGCTAAATGGGAGAAAATCTTTGCCAGCTATACTACTGAAAGAAGCCTAATATCTAGAATTTACAAAGAACTCAAAAAAGTAAACAATAAGAAATCAAACATCCCACTCAAAAACTGTGGCAGAGTACTGAATAGGGAGTTCTCAGAGGAAGAATTACAAATGACTAACACACACTTAAGAAAATGTTCAACATTTTTAACCATTAGGGAAATACAAACTAAAACAACTATGGGATTCCACATTGCCCTTGTAAGGATAAGACACATTAAAAAAAATGAAAACAAATGTTGGCGAGGATGTAGAGAAATAGGAACACTCATTCACTGTTGGTGGGAATGTAAGCTGGTGCATTGACTATGTATATCAATATAGAGACTCCTGAAAAGGATGAATATAGAGGTAGCAACACACCCTCTTATTCCCTTACTAGGCATTTACCCTAAAATCTCCACAGCTCAGTTCAGAGATATTTGCTCAAACATGTTAATAGCTGCTCAATTCATAATAGCTCATAACTACAGTCAACCCAGGTGCCCATCATTGGATGAATGGATAACCAAGATGTTGTATATCTACATGATGTAATTCTACTGAGCAGTAAGAAAAAATGACACAATGAAATTTGTAGAAAAATGGTTGAACTTGGAATAGATCATACTCAGTGAACAGAAAGCCAATCATTGCATGGTCTCATTCATCTGAGGTTCCTAATCTGGATAAGCCTGAGTTGCTAACATACATGATAGGCATCTCGAGGCCTGGAAAACAGGGTGGGTAGGGCTTGGTGGGAGGTAAGGGTGGAGGGTGCACACAAAACTGAACAGCCTGGGTAAAGCTCTTTCTCACCCTCATAAGCCAAACCTCGCAATCCATGGTTCTGCCTGTATTCACGTTTTTCAACTCTGACCAGAACAGTCCACCAAGCTGTACTTGCAGCACTGGAAGGCATCACTTAGGCCAAAGTTTCAAATCCTAAAACATTCCTCCTGCAAATAAATTCCAAAAGGATAAAATCCATGCAATCAGGTTTCTAGCAGCAATAACACAACTTGTCAGTATAAATTTTACTGTTGCAGTCAGATCCACATTGCTGGCAGAAAACAACTGACCAAGAGCAGATTATGGAATAAAATGGGTTTATTTTGGCTTACAGAAGACTCTAGGAGAAGTTCTATGATGGTAGGGGAAAACAATGGCATGAGCAGCAGGTGGATATTACCTCCTTGCCAACATCAGATGGACAACAGCTACAGAAGAGTGTGCCAAACACTGGCAAGAGGAAGCTGGCTATAATGCCCCTCAGCCTGCCGCCAACGATAATGTGCCTCCAGAAGGGTTTAATTCCCAAATTGCCATCCTCTGGGAACATGTCATTCAGAACACCCAAATTTATGGGGGACACCTCAATCAAACCGCCACACTCACCTTCCACCTTGGTTGTACAGGGTCTCTCTTGTTTTGTGTCTAGGAAGGCCCGACTAGCTGTTCTGCATGCATATTACACGTATTTCAAAGGATATGGCAACCAAATAACATTCTGGACTCTATTCCCAATTTAAACAAATTAACATGAAAAAGAAGTAATGAGGTATTTCACAGTAATAACTAGAAATAACTAATGTTGAAAGATTAAGATATCACTTTTGGTTTTAAAATTTTACTATATTGAGGCAAGAATATTTAATACACAATCTAGCTTTGTAACACATTTATAAACATTACTGGTGCTGAAATTGAACTTATGGCCTCATATATGTGATCTACTACTGTCATTAACTCCGCATGTTCAGAGTTTGTAAAGGCACAATGTTATATAGCAGTTCTCTAGAATCTATTCCTTTCACCCTAGGGAAACTTCACGTTCATTGTTTAGCCATTTCCACTTCTTTTCCTTGATGCCAGTCCCTGGCAGACACTATTCTTTTCTCTGATTCATGGATTTGAATATTTTAGACACCACAAAAGAGTACAAACGTACTATTTTTCTTTCAGTTACTGGATTATTTCACTCTTTAAAGTATCTTAAAGTTTCATCCATATTGTTTCAAACTGAAGATTCCCTTACTTCTTTATAGATGAGTAATAATCTGATGTATTCACATACCACTTAAAAATACCATTCTTGGGCTGGAGAGATGGCTTAGAGGTTAAGCGCTTGCCTGTGAAGCCTAAGGATCCCGGTTCGAGGCTCGATTCCCCAGGTCCCACGTTAGTCAGATGCACATGAGGGCGCAAGCGTCTGGAGTTCGTTTGCAGTGGCTGGAGGCCCTGGCATGCCCATTCTCTCTCTCTTCTCTCCCTATATGCCTCTTTCTCTCTCTGTCACTATCAAATAAATAAAAATAAAACAAAAAAATTAAAAAATACCATTCTTGGCTTCTCTCTGCTTGAAAAGAAATGATTGGGCATTCAGGCATTCAGGTGGCCTCCATATCCTGGTAATAGTGAATGATACTATCATGAACATTATAATAGTATCTCTCTTGGCTGGAGAGATAGCTAAGTGGTTAAGGTGCTTGCCTGCAAAGCCTTTCAATGAAGGTTTGAGTCTCCAGTACCCACATAAACCCAAATGCACAAAAAGACACATGCATCTGGAGTCCATTTGCAGTGGCTGGAGACACTGGCTCACTCATGCTGTCTTCTCTCTCTCTCTCCTTGCAAATAATTAAATACTCTTTACAAAAAAGAATAATAAAATCTCAAGGTCTCAAATTCAGTTCTATAAAAATAAATATAATGAAGAGATTGATGGATCAATCCCATGGCAGTTCTATTTTAAATTTTCTGTGTAACCTCAAAAAATTATTTTCATTAGTTGTTACACCATTTTGCATTCCTATTAACAATGTACAAGGATTTCAATTTCCTTACATGCTTGTAAATATTTAGATTTTATATTGTTTTGTAATGGCAGTACTAGAACATATGAGATGAGAACTTATTTTGATTTTGATTTGTATTCCCTGAGGAGTAGTGATATTGAACATATTTTCATGCATGTATTGAAAATTTGGTCTTCTTTAGAAACGTATTCATTAAAATCCTTAGCCAATTTTTATTAAAACCTTATTATATTTATTTTTGATTTACAGCAAAATGAATATAATAGTAAAGAAATTCTCCATAAAATCTCTGTCCTCATACATAGATAACCTCCTCTATTATCAATATCTTCACTGGTGTAGCATATTTGTTATAACTGAAGGAACTACATTGACACAATATAACAAACCAAAATTCATAGCTTGCCTTATGGTTCCCTCTAAATATCATACAGTTTGTGGGTTTGTGAAAATATATAATTAGGGCTGGAGAGATTGCTCAGCAATTAAGGTGCTTTCCTGCAAATCCTAATGTCACTGGTTCAATTTCCCAGTACCCAAGTAAAGCTGGATGCACAAAGGAATGCATGCATCTTGAGTTTGTTTGCAGTGGCAAGAGATCCTGCTATACACTGTCTTTCTTTCTTAGTCTCTCTTTGCTTGCAAATAAGTAGATATGTATTTCTTTAAAGTTACACCCATGTTCTGCTCTTTAGAATCTTTCAACATGACCTTGTTTGGGTAAGAGGTCTATACAGATGTAAATATCTTGAGATAAGACTATGAAAGTGGCCCCTAATAAAATAAATGGTGGAGATTTTACACACACACACACACACACACACACACACAGCAACAACTGATCTTTTTGTTTATTGTTATTTATTTATCTGAGAGCGACAGACACAGAGAGAAAGAGGTAGATAGAGAGAACTGGTGTACCAGGGCTCCAGCCACTGCAAGTAAACTCCAGATGCATGCGCCCTCTTGTGCATATGGCTTACGTGGGTCCTGGGGAATCAAGCCTTGAACCAGGGTCCTTTGGCTTCACAGGCAAGCGCTTAACCGCTAAGCCATCTCTCCAGCCCAACAACTAATCTTTTTAATGGATTTATAAATATTTATAATGATTTTTCTACAATGTCATATAATTGGAATCAGAAGTATATAGTGTTTTACTATTTTCACTTGATTTCTTTTACTTATTAATATGTATTTTAGGATATATCTGATTTGGCTATGATTTGATAGTCAATTTATTTTTATTCATGAATCCATTCTCTGGATGTTTAACAATTTTTTTATCCTACTCAATGATAGCTTGAATACTTCTAATTTTTGGTGAGTCTAAACAAACTATGATAAAAATATGTATTTGTATAAAGCATCCCAGAAGCCACTGATTAATCAATACTCCTAGTTTCTTGAGGAAAGATGCCATCTTAAGATTTATTTGTCAATGGGGCAATGGTGGACCCTACAGCTATATAAGATATTGCCATTGCTCTTAACTTCTTCCCAAAAGTAGATAGTAAGTCCTTGTTTCTAAGACACCATATGCTTGGGCTGTAGGACTTCTGGCATCAGGGTGAAGTGCTACTGCCTAATACACATAGTGTTAGCAGGTGATATGTAGGTTACTACTAGGGGAGAAATGTGATCAGCATCTTACTCAGCTCAGACCCTGTGTGCTACAGAAGCAACCTGCCAAGCAAGATGTACTCACTAGTGCAATAATGGCATGTTGGTTATAGGGGCAACCAACTCCTTTCTGATTGCATTCCAGGCCCACTCAACTGTAAGAAATAAACCAATGGCTAGGGAGGTAATAGGCCCTAAGGGAGAAACTAGTAATGTTGCTATGCTAAATGGACAGGTTGTCTAAACTGTCCTCTAAATGTTTGTGTTTATTACCATACATTAGTGCTGTTATCAGCCTTGTTCACAGACTTTTTCCCCCTAGTTGGCAGAGTTTAATGCTAAGACATACAGCTGATAAAAGTTTTGAGAATAAGTGACTATTCTGTGCTCAACTCTAAGTAGAAGATGTATATTATCCCTCTCCAAGACTCAAGGAATATGGCAGAAGAAGGGGAAGAAAGAATATAAGAGCCAGAATAAAGAACAGTGGTGTGTGTCTTCTGAACATAGCATGGATTTTACATTTGTTAAATCATAGCAGCTGTGGTTTCCTGAACAAGACTGTGCCCATCAACATTTAAGCATTGATTGGGTGGTGTTTATTAGACTTTACTTCTCCTAGAAGAGGTATTAGCAATCTGTGGCTGTTTAGAGGGGGGGATTCATGTCCTTCCATTGTATAGCCACTAGTTAGCTGTCCCTACATCAGTAAATGTTCAGCCACCAATGTTCATGCAAGAAAACCTAATGTAACTCATGAAGTCAGAAGAAATACATGAATATAAGTAGCAGGTTGGTTGTGAAAATGAAGGGATTTGGCAGGTTTTGGAGGGGGTTGAGGAATGTAATGGAAGGTGGATATGATCAAAACATATGCATGTATGAAATTGTCATAAATGAAAGTAACTTAATTAAATGGTATTTAGTCTTAGAAACTGCCAAATGATCCTCTGAAATGGCTGACCATTTTGCACTGACACCAGAAATTAAGGAGAGATCCTCTTAGTATGCTCATCAGCTTGGGTTTTTCATTCCTCTTTTGTATTAATGGGCACACCAGGGCCTTGTGCCACCATATGCATCTGGCTTACATCAGTTCTGGGGAATCAAACCTTGGGTCCTTAAATTTTACAGGCAAATACCTTAGGCACTAAGCCATCCCTCTAGCCCCATCTTTCCTAAGCCTAAAATATTAGCAGTACTTACTGAACTATTTATTAATAACAGCACATGACTTCTGGATTTTACTTTAACATAGTCTGAAAAAAAAACAAAAAAAAACCATTCAAAATTAAGATTAAAATTTTATTTTAAAAGTGTCCAAAATTAAATTTAATGAGTAATATGTAGATGAAATAACATGCAAAACTACTCATTGCTATGACGCTTATTGTGTTATTCTCTTGTCTTTGAAGATTCATGTAATGAGGATGCATTTGTGCATTGTTGAAGAGTATGTTAAAAAAATGAACATACTTTTAATACAAAAAAATTGTAAACATCAGAAATAGCTGAAGGAAATACCAGAGAACAGAAAAATATGTATCTGAACAAATGACACTATTCATTTGTTATTTCTATCAATCACAGAGACAAAACACCTGACACAAACAACTTAAAGGAATACCAGGGCTTTAATGTAGCTTATAATTCCAGAGGGTTCAGTCAATGGTTGCTTGTTCCCAAGTGCTTGTGTAGAACAGCATCATGGTTGAAGTATGCAGTAAAGGAGATTCTCCTACTTACTGCATACAGGAAGAGAATATGTAAAGAGACAGAGAAGAAGAAGGAGGAAGAGGAGGGAGGAAGTAAGGAGGAGAAGGAAGGAAAATAAAAATACAGGCTGAGTGTGGTGGCATGCACCTTTAATTCCAATGCTCAGGAGGTTGTGACTTTGAGGCCACCCTAAGACTACATAGTGAATTCTAGGTCACCTTGGGTAAGACCTTACTGCTAAAGCAAAATAAATAAATAAATAAATAAATAAATAAATAAATAAATAAATAAATAAAGTCAAGGAAACAGTAGGAAAGACCTGCTTTAAGTATTCTACTTCCCACAGCAGTTAACCTCTACTGCCTAAAGTTTCCAATACTTTTCAAAATAGCACAGCCAGCTGGAGTCCTAGGCTCTAACTCATGAACTTGTGTGGGGAGTTTCATATTTAAACTATAGCACATATAATGCAATAAGGAAACATAGCCAAAAGATGGGATGGAATAGGCGTAAGAAAACCTAACTAACAATGAGATTAGAAAGAGTATGTCTAATGACAAGTATTGAAATAAAATAATAGAAACTACAAAGAAAAATGTATGTCAAAGGTATGTAGTTCTGATATATGAAATGGATCCTCCAGGTAAGAAAAAAACCAGTAAACAAAACTAAGAAAGAGAAATTTACATCTAGAACATCATGGATAACCATACAATACAGAAACAGAAAATCTTACAAATAACCGGGGGAGGGACAAGAAAGACAAATATATTAGAACAGCAATAAAATTAGTAATAGTAATAATAAAACTAGGAGGTACTAAAATGGTATTTTCAACAAATAATACAAAAAAACTGAATACAATACACTGCTTATGATCATGAGAAATTTCACTGGATGTTACTTATTTACCATAAATATCACAAAGTAGAAATCAAAGAAACTGTGCAAGAATACTAAAAGCAAAGCATTTGGGGGTGAAGAAAATGGAGAGATGATGGTCAAATAGCACAATCTTTTAGATATAAAATGAACTGAGTTCTGAGCTTCTAATCTACAGCAAGGAGACAACAGCTAAAGACACTGTTGTATAGCAAGTTGCTGTAATTTGAAACATTCCCTCCAGGAGGAACAAAGGAAACTCAAGAGACCCAAGAAGCAAATAAGTGGGGAAGCTGAAATTTATATGATCTACAACATGCTCCTCCCCAAATTATAGAATTAGTAAGAACCTCTGTGAGAGAGACACTCTGCAACATTGTGCAGTGAGCTACAGAGATGTAGCTTCCATGAGTTTCACCTATGTTGAAGTGGCAGTTTAAGTGATACAGCTGCCTTGAATACTCTGTGCTCCTCTAAGTAACCCTTCATCCATACTCCTATAAGTAATCCCAGTAAACACATTATTTCATTAGTTTGTTGTTGTTTTCTAGCTAGGGTAAAGAGACTTTCTTCACCTCTCCTAAGGAAAAGTTAACACAGCAAATGCTGTATTGTTTATTTGAAATTTTCCAAGACAGCATATTTATAGTCATCAATGCACAAGTGCACACACATAAGCAAACACACACAAGTACACAAGAAATGATCATTGCAATCAATAATGTGCATGTTAATGAAACTAGTATGAAAGATATCATATGTCAAATGATCACATTATATCTCCAGAATATGTGCAACATTGTCAATGAATTTTCTTCCTATAAACACAGTTTATCATAAAGCTTTGCATAATAGTGTAGATTTTGAAGGACTATTGAGATTAAATACATTTTAAGAAATATAACCTTACTAACATTACACTCAGACTCTTCATGAGGGAAAATCAAATTTTCTCATATTGCTCTAAAACTCTTTAGAAGTAAATGTTGACAACTATGGAAAGAACATATATACATAAAATGCTCACTGAATATTTTTTACATTTTAAAAGCTTAAAAAGCATACATGTCTAATAGTAGAATAGATGAATTATGTTTATACTTATAATAAAATGGATACAGATGCATCAATAAAAATTAAAAACACCTCTTAGCATATGAGTGATAATTTTTGAGACAAGAAGGTGGCTTAATTCCACCTGGAAAGAAATTCATCTTAGGAAATAGTAGACCTTCTTAGAAATTTTAATAGTAAATAAGAGGGGAAAACTATGATAGAGTAAGCTGTTGCCTTTTGAGATATATGTATTCAAAATTTTTTCTTGGAGATGAATAGACCAATCTTCTACATGAGCATATATACTAAAACAACATATCATTAGTGTACTTGCTACTTTAAATTATATAATAGCCTAAAATTAGATTATTGAGTCCTTTGCCCTAATACAAACATAGGTAGTATTTCTCTGTTACATAACTTGATTCAAAGTATGCTGATGTTTAAGTAAAGTTATCATGTGTAATTGTCTGAATTAGGTACATGTATCCTATTAGGTTTAGAATCCATGGAAGGCTATGAAATATATTTGTCACTAGGTGATGATACAGAGGAGCAAGCACTTTGTAAGGCCTTTGATATCAAACATTTTCTAGGAAGAAAATTTCATCAGATTGCAAATTGCCTTTGCTATAGTAAATATCACCATGACTTAAGGAATCATATGGGATAAATTATTAAACATCCAAGTCTATGAATGGTATTCTAGTGTACTACCCCCAAATATATCACTTTAGCATAAGGATCACTTTGAGCTGAAGGAAATTTAGAAGTGTAAAGTCAAGGCATAAATTCTTTCTTGAAGATGCTTGCCCCTCTATCTCTTATATAAGGAGGAAAACAACCCTTATCACCAGAGGCAGAAAGTTGACACTGACATGGGTCTGAACATTTTTTGAATAATTAAATATAGTAACTTTTATATATAATTTAATATTTTATATTAAATTTTAAAATCAAATATTTAAAAATAATTGAATATATAAATAACTTAAAAAGTCTTCCAACAAATGATATAGGTAATTAAGTATTTACAACAATTTACTGATATTAGAAATTTAAACTCTTTATCTTGTGTATATATTTTTAATTTTTTATAAGTTTTTAATTTTTTATTTATCCATTTTGATAAAGAAAGTGAGAGAGACAGGGAGACGGAGATAGAGAGAGAGAATGGGTGCACCAGGGCATCCAGCCAATGCCAATGAACTCCAGATGCATGGCTACCATGTTCATCTGGCTTACTTGGGTCCTGGGGAATCAAACCTGGGTCCTTTGGCTTTGCAGGCAAGCACCTTAACCATTTCTCCAGCCCCATTTTTCTAATGATTTTTAACTAATACTTTGGTTACATCTTTTGTTATAATGATATATAATCACCTATAAAATCTATCCCCTTAGGGTTGTCACTAATTTTCTATGAAAGTCTCCAAGTTAAAATTAGAAATATATCATCAGGATAACCCACTTGGGACCCCTCCTAAGTTGGAACTTTCCTGCTTTACTTTCCTTCCTAAAAAAAAAAAAAAAAAAAAAAAAACACCTTGCTTAATTAATTTGCCTTCCTTTAAGAAAAGAAAATAAGAATGAAGGAAGGGAAAGAAGGAAATAATGAAAGAAATCATCAAATAACATTTGCTTACCTTTCCCTTATTAATTTATCTTTTCATTTCCAAATTTATGTTAGCAGAGAAATGTAAGAATTGCTTCTTTGAGTATTGTGACTCTTGTGAACTTTGTTTTGAATATTCTTTGGTTCCCTGGGGTAGTTACAGTTGTCTTGTAGGTCTTTATGTCAGTTGTGTTAAGGAGAATCATAGGCAGAACTGGACTAGGTCTTATAAACCAATAGTTTCACACTGTCTCAGACTGACAAGTTTATGGTTCTCCTAGGACCAATGTCTATATGGATAAGTTTTGCCATGAAGCTTAGGAACTTAATAAAAGTGTGTTTCTCCTGTCTTACTTTGTGATCTTATGTCCTGGCTTATATCTTATGAGAAACTGTCTCCCTGGTTTTCTGTTGTCAAGGAAAACAGGTTGTCAGAATATTGCAGATAGGCAGACATTATTAGCAGGCCTACAGGTCCTTCTAGGATGGATCCCAACTCCTATCTCCATGGTAACATTGATCTGGATGACATCACAATCCCTGCTTCATAGGATTTAAAATACTACTTGAAAAGGAGGACATGGACACATTAGAGCTTTTGTTTACTTTTTACTCAGATCTATTAATGACAGAGCCATTTCATTTTGTCCAGAGGAAGTTCTTCTACTCCTGGATGATGGAGACTAAGAGTTAAATCAACTGAGACTGTGAGTCACCTGGCCAAGAGACCACTCCTGTGATGATTTAAATAGATGTCCCCCAGTAGATTCAGTTGTTCCATTAAAGTTTCTTGGGTTTCCAGCTACCTGTTTGGAGGAGAAGTCACTGAGGGTGGATCCTAGTGTCCAGCCCTAAGGTGGATCTGAATTCAAACCTAAGATATGCAAAGAGCCTGAGTTTCCTAAAGTGTGCTTGCTTGCTGTATGATGGTGACTTTTCTCTGTGGGCCATGAAAATGGGCCCAATTTCTGCCATTATAGAATTTCCCCTGAATCTGTTAAGCTTTAAATAAATTCTCTTTCTTCCATTACTGAAATGTCTGATCTCAAAGATCATGCTCGAGTCTTTGGAGCTGACCACTAAAACCCCTTATCATCCTTCACCTGAGGGCTGCTAAGGAGGTAAGAGGAATAAATTCCCCTTAATAAGGTAAGGTAATATTCCCAGAAGCCCTTCCTTCCATGTAGTTTCTTTTTTTAAAAAATTTATTTATTTATTTATTTATTTGAGAGTGACAGACACAGAGAGAAAGACAGATAGAGGGAGAGAGAGAGAATGGGCGCGCCAGGGCTTCCAGCCTCTGCAAAGAACTCCAGACACGTGCGCCCCCTTGTGCATCTGGATAACGTGGGACCTGGGGAACCGAGCCTCGAACCGGGGTCCTTAGACTTCACAGGCAAGCGCTTAACCGCTAAGCCATCTCTCCAGCCCCCATGGAGTTTCTTAGGAGTGCTCACTGCTAAGACTGCTATATTCTCAGTCCTAATTGAATAAGGAAAGCTTTTCATTTTCTCTTTTCTTTCTCTTATCCTGCTGGCTGGAAAACTGAGAATGTTTGTCCTAGTACTTTGCTGTTTTGTCATGTTTTGCTTTACCTTTTGGTCAATAAATCTTTGCTTTATTTATTCCTCTTCATCCATGTGTTCATTTTTTTTTTCTTTTGTGCTCATGTGACCAAGGACTAGACAGTAAAACAAAAAAAAATCCACATAAGAGCTGTATGTACAAGTGAGCAACCATTAGCCTAGGGGCTTAAAACATTTGCCTATAAAGTGTGCCATCTCCTGGGGACTTGATCTAACCAAATGGTCTCATAAATAAGGGACTTTGTTGTTGTCAGTGTCACAGAGCTCTACCCATCCAGGCTTTGCCTCAAGATCATGGGCATAAAAAGCCCCAGAGATCTTTCTTTCTTTGTTTCTTTCTCATTTCTCTGACCCTCTCTCCAGAAGTAATACATGTGTTTCTCCATCTCTGAAATATTGCTCCACCTCTCACTGTCTCTGCCTCAACCTTACTCCCATCAGCTTCCCCCTGTACACACAAATCACTCTCTCTTATTTTTTTCTCTCTCTCATTCTCTCTCTCTCTTTCCTAGCTTTCCTACTGAGACTTAGCTCCTCTTCCCTGCTAAGCCTCCTCTAGATATCCTTGCTTCTAGGCTGGTAGTCCTGAAATTCAGTTCCTATTCTGCCAGTTCCTTGCTCCTCCCCCCTTTACTAAAATTCCTGCTCTGAGCTGCGAACATTTTTCCTATTCCCAAGGGAAAAGGCAGGCTGGGGGTGAATGGATTAGTCCTCTAATTAAATCCCTAACCTTCTAATAGTTGTCTCCTTCCTTATTGCTTTATGATTGCTGGGAAAGTTCAATTTTAGTATTCTCTGCCTAGTATCATGGATTTCTGTAAATATAAGTTGGAGGTACTGAAACAGAACCCCCCCCCCCCCACAAACACACAGAAAGAGCCAAAAACAGGCAGGCTGCTACACTTCTTGCAATGACTAAAGATATGGAAAAAACAAACAAACATAAAACAGAAACAAAAAACTAAGGGAGAGCTAGTTAAGACTAGTTACCTCCAAGATGGCAACAATTGGGCAGCACAAAAGTTTCATTATACTTTCATTGTAATAAGGTAACACAATTAAATTTGCTCCTCGAAGAGGAAAACATGATATGAATAAAGAAACATTTGAACCATGTATAAAATAGCATCACATGCACAGTGAGAGTCTCCTCCCACTCCCAGAAAAAAAAATAGCATCACTTTTGGAAACATTTCCAGGAAAAGGCATGAATATTCAAATATTTCCCCATAAGATGAAATGTACTTCTTTGTTCATGGTTGCTAGGGTTATGGAGTGGCCTGCTACAGTTCTGCAATAAGCCTTCACTTTTGTTTCCCTTGAGAACTAGACCTTGGATGCTGCACTACAGAAGGAGCCTAGCCATTTCCATGTGAGAACAAAGACAAACATTTCCACAAACCCTAAGCTTACTGCTTATGGAAGAGTTTGGTTAATCTCACTAGAGTGAATTTGGATGGGAGGGGAAGGATTTTCATCCTTTGTTTTTAGAGAGTCCTTTCTGCATACATGCCCATGCCATAGAAAGATTGTTGGCGTTTGTATTGAGTCTTACTATAATGGATGTACTTTTGGAAAAGTAAAAAGATGGGGTAGAGAAGGAAAGGGATAGAAGAGTGTCTTGCTTTGTTTGAAAAAAATTCTTTTAACAAGTCAAAAGGTAAGAATTTTGGAGCAAAAACGAAGAATTACAAAAATCACCCCCGGTAACCAGATTATATAATTTCATTTTGTAAATAGTGATAATAATTTTAGCCAAGGCAAGTAAGTACCAGAATATTTTGCTAAAAGAGGATAAAGTATAATTTTAAACAGGAAGTTTTCATATAAGACATTAGATATTGATGTGATATTTAGAATATTCATACTCAATATTTAAATTATTCAATATTAAGGATATCCAATATTTGTAAATATTCAAGGTTGACAGGGCAAGGAAAAGTTCAAGAGCATTTTAATTACCATACATAACACTCTACAAAGCTTTTTTGTTCACAAAACCCCAGGAGTAATGGAGTAGAAAGGAAAAATATAAAGGTGCTACTTAAGTGCTTTCAAAATTTCATGGCTTGAGGGGAAAGTGTTGAAAATTTGAACTAAATCAAATTAGTACTGCTTATAAGGTAACTATTTTTTTAATCTTGCAATTGATTTTCATCCACAATGTTGTAATGCATTAATTTCTACTTCCTCAAATTAATAAAGACGACATTATCACAGTAGAATTTACATTCAGGAATGGCCAAACTGCCCCACAGTCTACATGTATCTCATGATAGCTATGAATGAGATCCAACACCTTTGTACATGACAATGTTGCACATAAAAAGCTTGGGAACTCCTTAATCATGTAATGAGCATCTCCACTTACTGGATTTAATGCAAAGATACAGGATTTGAAATATTAATTACTGTTGCAAAATTGTACAATACTTTTCCCCAAAATAACAATTTTATTTCCATGTGTAAAATTAATTTTGGCATCACAATATTTTTAAGTTTCATTAGAATATGGTTTTGAAAGGTAAACCTTTACTGGGAGTTATTTCCATAATTTTGATTATATTTTTCATATTGTTCAATAACTATAAATTTAATGAACTATGAGCAGAGATTTTTCTCCAAGTTAATTGGGTAAAATTTGTAAGGTCAGGTCAGTAGAGATTATTAGTTTCATAGAGTCATACTATAGTTGTAGTAGCAGAAACTAGATAATCCCTGTGAACAATATTGTATTTACATTCAACTGAGTATAATGTCAGCAGATGAGACAAAGTTTGCAAATCCATGTGTCTATTAGAAACTTTTTAATGATCATAATACTGTTAAAACACAAACACCAGCCGGGCATGTTGGCAAATGCCTTTAATCCCAGCACTCGGGAGGTAGAGGTAGGAGGATCGCTGAGAGTTCGAGGCCACCCTGAGACTACTTAGTGAATTCCAGGTCAGCCTGAGCCAGAGTGAGACCCTACCTTGAAACCCCACCACAAAAAAAAAAAAAAACCCACACATACCAGAATTTTGTCTCTTGCTTAACTTAAATTATTCACTTCAACATTAATGAAATTAGATCAGTAATATTATATGAAAGTTATTTCATAAGAATTAACCTCACAAAAATCTTTAACATAATTCACAATTAATTTTTAAAGTAACTATCATTTAATAAAAATAACATAAACTCATCCACTCACACTGTAAAATTTAGCTGTATGTGGTGGTACATGCCTGAAATTCCAGCACATAAGAGGCTAAAGCAACAGGATGGTAAGTTCAAGACCTCCCTAGGTTACATAGCTTGAAGTTGTTTGAAAATAAATAAAATAAAAACCAGAAATAAAATGTAAAATTCAAGCATTTTAAGTATATTTACAGAGGTGCTATCGTACCATAATCTAAATTTAGAATATTTTATCATCTCTAAAGGAAACAGTCTATACCCATTAAAGTCACTATTTGCCTCAACACCTCTATTCCTAGAAAATACCAATTTTCTCTCTATATAAGGAAATACATAGATAAAAAATATACAAATATTCTTATATACAAATGGAGACAGACATGAATACACACACACACACACACACACACACACACACACACATATATATATACATGCTCTGGACACTTCATATAATTCGAATCAAATAATATGGAAGTTATTGTCACTGGCCTGTCTCATGTTCTTGTAAAAATTTAAATATACTTCATTTATTTACTTATGCATATGTGTATTGAGTGTGCATGTCTCTGTATGTGTGTGTTTAGCTGTGCAGGAACATGTGTACATATGGAAGCCAGAGGGAAATCTCATGTCATCTTCAGGAACATTAGCCACTTCTTTTTTGAAAAGATATCTCATTGGCCTCAAGCTTACCAATTAGGTTAGAATGGCTTAGCCAGTAAACCTGGAGGATCCTCCTGGCACAGCCTTCTCAGGGCTAGGATTGCAGGTGTGTACCTGGCATTTCTACATGAGTTCTGGGAATCAAAGTCAGGTTGTAATGCTGGTGACGCAAGTACTTTAACTAAGGAGCTATCCCATCCCTGATTCATTTTTTTATGGTCAAATATATTCCTTTCAATAGACACGTTTCATTTTTTTTGCTTCATTTTAAAGCAGTAAATTTATTTTTGATTTTCCAAATTAGACTGTGTGATTACCTGAACTTCAAATACAAAGTAGCTAATGTGTCAAAAATAATTAAATAGAAAAATGTGGAGTGCACTCAGAAATGCAGATGGTAGTGATTATTTGTTACATGTAAAGAGTAGCAAAAATACAATTAAAAGAAACTAAAAGCTTACCTTTCAATTTAGCTACTTATCCTCTAAATAATTTGTTTTCCTTTCAAAACAGAACATATGGTATTAGGTATTATTTTTGACATATTCCAAGTATAACAAGCAATATGTCAAACATAAACTGGAAATAATAGCAACACTATATATTTCATAAAAATATATAAACTCATTGGAATATTTCATATAAAAATAATTCTTACTGTGATATTGGAATTTAAGGTTTGATTTTCTAACTGCTATTAAACTTGTTTGTAGGAAAGATGTTTTCTTGGTGACTATGCCATAATAAGAATCCTGTATTCTATCTTGAGTCAATAAAATTTTAATTTCATATATATACTATAAATATATACAGGTGCAAAATTTGTGACATAAATTGAAATATAATCACAGTTGTTTTCTGCTTAAATGTCAGGTTCTAAAACGAGAATAAATATGCAGAGCTATTACTGCTCTTTTTTATTTGCTGTAATCAGCATCTATATTCTTTTTATATCAAACTACATCTGAATGGAAAATAGTAAATTAGATATGTAAATAAAAAAATTTAATAACAACAAAGAAACACATCAAATAAAATTATCTAAACTTTAAGCCAAAAATCACATATAAAAATACATATTGCACAGCACTATTTTAAAAAAATAGATGCTTAGCATTTTATTACCACTTAGATAAAATAGTACAGAAATAACATAGTTTTCCTGCCCTTTTCTACTCTTCCTGGGGTGTTAAGAGAATAAGACATGTTTCATTTAATTGAAGAATTTATATTAGATCTTCAGGAAGTGGTTTCTATAAGACATGGTGCAATACTCTCATTTTAATTAAATATTAGATATTCACATGCAATGCTTCACTTTTTAGGACGGCATGGCTAACATTACTGAGAAGCATCATTAGATCCAATTCACATAAAAGGTTTGATTTTGGCCGGACATGGTGGTACACGCCTTTAATCCTAGCATTTGTGACACAGAGTGAGTTGAGGTCAGCCTAGATTAGAATGAGGCCCTTCACTTGAAAAATCCAAAAAAGAGGTTGAATTTTTACCCTGTTTCATATTCTACTGTATTGTCAAGTTATTTCAGCCTTACTTTTTTCCCCCATATTTGACAATGTGATTCTGAAGTCCTTGGCAATAGTTTTAAGTAGAATTTGGCGACATGAGCAGGTGTGGGCTAGAGTAATCCTGGAAATCTATAAGCAGACCTTAGAAGATCAAAATTCATGAAGGGATGCAAACACTGCTCAAATGTTTTCAGAGGGAATCATGGAGTCTGGTGGAAACTGGACTACAAGTAATACATGATGTATCATGGCAAAAAAATCTGTCTACAAATTGTCCATGGCAAACTAATCTGGCAGCAAAGGTTACAAGGGAGCCAGCATTCAGGCTATGGCATTACTACAGCTGTCTATTTTTAGTCAGGATTACAACCACCATTATGAACCAAAATCAGAGAGGAACATTTTGAAAAACATATAGAAAAAAAGCATATGTATGTTGGGGCTTGTTTTCTAAGGAGGTATGTGTTATTTTCAGGGTACCACAGAATTTAGTCCAACTCCATCTATACGAGGCTCAGAAATATAAAGGAATAAAATCATTTGGCCTGTATAGAAGGCTCAGCCATTAAGGTACTTGCCTGGAAAGCCTAATGACCCGAGTTCAATTACAGAGTACCCACATAAAGCCAGATACATAAAGTGATATATGCATTTGGAGATCATTTGCAGTGGCTGGAGTCCCTGGCTTACCCATTCTCTCTCTCTTGCTCTCTCTCTCTCTCTCTCTCTCTCTCTCTCTCTCTCTCCCCCCAGATATGGTGGTGCATGCCTTTAATCTCAGCATTTGGGAAGCTGAGGTAGGAAGACCACTGACACTACACCCTGAGACTACATAGTGAATGCCAGGTCAGCCTGGGCTTGAGTGAGACTCTGTCTCAAAAAATGAAACAACAGGTATTCTCTCTAAGGGCCTGGTGAAGGTTCAACCATTTGGTCTGTCATTTATGATGTAGAATTTTATGATGCAGAACAGGGGTCATGATACACAGACACATTGCCTTCTACTCACAACTGATGGCTAACCCCACAATGCACAACCCGTATACCCCAACAAGGAGGGTTCCTGTAGAGGGGTGAGGACAGGGAGGAGGCTAACAATGGTACCTACTTGACTGTATTCACTGAGCACAAAAATAATAAAAATAAAACAAAAAAAAATAAATTCACTTGAAAGATTTTTTTTCCTATAGAAGAAAGCACTTCTGGGGCAACCAGCCTCACAAGGGGACACCTAGAAAATTATTGCCTCAGGACACCTTTTCCCATGTTCACTCAAAGGTTACTGCAGCCATGGTCCAAAGGGACTCAGCTACCAATAAGGATGATGGAAGATTTTGTCATTGTCCATGAGATGCTGGTTTTGAAGATTATATATCCATGTAAGATTATATATTCGTGTAATATATAATCTTCAGATTACATTCATGGAGGCTCCTGTCTAGATTTCAAAACAAAGCCAGGCAAAATATGATGAGGTCAGAATCTTTGAGGGCAGTCCCTGACAGGGCAAGGCATGAAGGTATGAGACCAAAACTAAAGACAAAGAGATGGTAGGGATGTAGAATATCTAGCAAGGAATGTCACAGTCAGCAAAGACAGGTAGAGAGACCGCTTTGGGTCTACAATGTAAGGCCATGTTTATGGTGCTACCCACACTGGAGCTCACACATCATGACACCACATATAGGATGCTGCACATGGAAAACCACAGAATTTAATGTGCTCCTCACTGTTGTACAGCTTTTCTTTCATATCATTACTCCTTTTTAGAATTAGGATATTTTCTGCATACCATTGTATGGTTGATTTTACGAGGGTGTTCAGTTAAGAGTTTGCCTCCAGTGTCAGAGGAAACCTAGAACTTAGATACTGGAAAGATAGTGCAACTGTAAAGACTAGGGGGACTGTTAGATGTGGACTATAGGCATTTTGCTTTATGAGATAGATTTGAGAATTTAGGAGCTAGAATAAAATTTTATGGCTTAAAGAGATATATTTGGGTCTCAAGTTTAAAATGAATGAAATTATGATGATTATTTTTGATTGTCAACTGAATTAGATTTATATAATCATTTAAACAATTAGCAAAGCACACTTCTGTATGTGTCTGTGAAAGCTAAGGGCTGGGTAAGTCTTTTCTGAATGTGGATTATATCATCCCATGTAAGGAAGAACTCCAATATAATAAGAGGTGGAACAGAAGAGGCCTCATAGCACAGACAATCTATGGTGGTTTGTGGTTTCTATGTGAGGAGCAGTTGTGCTCTGTCACGCCCTCCCAAACCATGATAGGTTGGAAACTCTAAAATCATGAACCAGAATGAAATTGTCCATTCTGAATGTCTTATTAGAAGACCCAGAATTTCAAATAAAAACTACCACATAGAAATGAAGGTTTGCATTTTTATTGTTCATTACCTATAATTAAAATATTTCCTAAAAGATATAAATTTATGCAGTTATTTTCCAATGTGACAATGTTTAGAGGCACTTTCTTGATTTGGATACATAAGGTGAAATTTTAGAGGCATATTACTTTCTAGGAACCATCTGGAGAGATGCCATCAGATAGCATATGGGTAGCAGTGATCATATAGGTTAAATGAAAATTTGTCAAATAGATTTCAAGTAACTAAATCAAAGATATTTTATTATGTATTTTCATGAGACTCATAAGGTCCCTATATAATATTACCATACTAACTAAAGCCTAGCAATAATTTGAACTCTAATAATTATATTAAAATGTGTCATTCAGTTTTTAAAAGTGTTTGACTTTTTATTTATTTATTTATTTGAGAGAGAGAGAGAGAGAGAGAGAGAGAACGGGATACATAAAGACAGAATTGAGATAGAGAATGGGAAAGCCAGGGCCTGCCTTCAGTTACTGCAAATGAACTCCAGAAGTATGTGCCACCTTCTGCATCTGGCTTATGTGGGTACTAAGAATGGGACCTGGATCCTTAGACTTCATGGGCAAGTGTTCTAATCACTAAGTAATCACTATAGGTATGCAGTTTTGATTATGATTTCATTTCATTTGTTATTTATTATTTTCAAAGTATTTTTGAAGGAATTTGTTATATTTAATATATTTTTGTTTTATTTTTCACTTTTAAACTATTTTCAAATTAGTATGTTTACTCAAATATATGAAGCTTGTAATAAAAAGCAACAGGTTATTTCTCACTATTAGGATCACTTCAATTAGTCCTCTGTTGGTTATTTCTATAACTGTGTATTAGTCCAATCGATAAGTAAGAATTTAGGATGTTTTTAAACAAATATAGTTATGAATTTAGAAACTGACAACATTCCTATCACACCTTAATTGTTTGCAATTAATACTTAAATATAAACAATGGCTTTATTTTTAAAGGAGGAAAAGGACATCATGACTTTATATTGATATTTCCATGACATAACTCATTTCAATATGCCAAATTTCATCTCTTGAGAATATTAAAAGTACTACAACATTTTTGTGCTTTTTACAGTAGGCATTTGATTACCATAGTAATTCCTTTTCTTTCAACTGGTTCCAAATACATTATCATTAAGCACTAATCCTATAATGTACAACATAGCAACTATGATTAATTTTTAAGTTATATTCTTTAACTTTCTTTAGAGATTATATCTTAAATCTACTCAACACACACATACACATCACACTAGTAACTATAATGATGAATGAGTTAATTAGTCTTGCGTGTTGTGCAATATATGTGTGTTAAATCATCAGAATATAATTTAAATATATACAACTTTTATCACTAATATGTTAAAGCCTTGGAAAAAGAAGAACAAGGCAAACCAAAAATCAGTAGATGAAAAGAAATCATAAAGATTAGAGGAGAAATTAATGACAGATTCAGTAAAACAAAGAGATGGTTCTTTGAAAGGAAAAGCAAGATTGATAAGCTCTTAGCAAATCTCACCAGAAGAAAGAGAGAAGAGAAAAAAATTAATAAAATTAGAGATCAAAAAGGCACCATTATGACAGATACCAAAGAAATTCAGACAAGTATAAGGATATACTTTAAGAATATATATGCCTCTAAGTTTGAAAATCTGAAAGAAATGTATGAGTTCCTTGATTCTCAGTACAGCAGATACATATGATATCCAAAGGATTATTAAGCTATATGCTCCAATAAGTTGAAATATATTCAAGAAACAAATTTATAGACACACATGACCTACAAAAATTGAAAGAAGTGATTATGCAAGTAAATCTAGATAGATTTTTTTTCTTTTTTTCCTAGATAGATATTTAACTAGAATTTACAGTAAAGCAATAATAGTCCCCTCCAAACAGGTAAAAGATATCTATACTGAAAGCTAAATAAATTGAATAATTTTTAAAAGAAATTAGTTGTTTGTTTGGGAAACATTCTGGTTGACCTTCAATGAGTTGAGCAGAGATACCATTCCTTGCTATTTACTTAAGACAATTAAAAAAATACAACTTGCTTATACATGAATATGGTCTCAAATACATTATGAGCATATACAGAAATCTAATGGAACACTTTATCCAATCAATATACATTAATAACAATTCTAATAAAGCATGTATGCATAAAACATGTATGTGAACATACTTCTAACACAGTTAATAATGTTTAACAGAGAGTTAAAACAATTGAAGGCCTGTCAGCTGATGAAGGCATAAGCACAATAGGGAATAATACTGTCATAAAATAAATGAGCTTTAAAAAATTTATAGTAAATGTAGGAAGAAAGAAACAAACTGTTATATAATTATGTGAAACCATTTGGACAATATATCTAGAATTGACAAATTAATTGAGAAAATTTGATTAGTGGCTTCCAGGGACTGGCAGAAAGATAGGTAGAAATGACTGGCAATGGTTATAAGATTTTCCTTGAAATTAAGAATGCTTTCTGGTATAAGTGGTGATGATGGTGGAACATCTTTGTCTGTTTATTAAAAGCCAATATATTGTACAATTTAAATTAGTGGGTCTATAGCATATGCATTATATGTCAATAAAGGTATTGTGAAATAAGACACTTTAATAAAATGTTTTAGACAATAAAAGGTCAAGAATAATATATAATATTACCTTAGAATAGAGCAGAGCCACAAAAGACTAAATAATACTGATTTCAACCTACTACTCACACGCTATACAAAAATTAACTAAAACTGTGTGACAGCTTTAAAAGAAAAATGGAAAGTAAAAATTTAGGGAATATATTCAAAAGCAAGTATGATACACCAATTTCTTAGAGATAACACATCCTCTGTAATTCTTAATAAAGGACCAGAATAAACTGCTCTTCAAGGAAATTTAAAACTTTACCTCTTTGAAATTATAAAGACCAAAAAGAGAAATAAAATAACAATTGACAGACCAGGAAAAAAAATATATGAACATCTCCATGAAAAGGCTAGTATATCACATCCATAATTTTCTAAATCAACAGTTTAAAAATTCACTCATGTAAAGTGCAAAAAACATATGTTTTGACAAAAGGGTATACAACTAAGGAGCACTTGACCATCACTATAGCCACTAGGAAATTGCAGGTTGAGACCTCAATGAGGGGTGGCTCACATCTAAAATTCCAGCACTCAAGAGCATGAGGTAGGAGAAGTACAGTGAGTTAGAAGCCTGCACAGTCTAAAGACCCAGGTTTGATTCTCCAGTACACACATAAAAGTGGCACATGCATCTGGAGTTCATCTGCAGTGGTTAGAGGCCCTGCCACACTCATTTTCTCCCTCTCTATCTTCCTCTTTCTCTCTCTCAAATAAATAAACAAAATGTTTTTTAAAAACAGGTATCCAACTCTATGTGAGAACAAAATCTGCTAAAAGGATGAATGTGTACATTTTCAGAACCAAATTCAACAAGAAAAATTATACTTATTTAAAAGAGAGTTGATTGTGGTGACGGCTGTATTCCATGTAAATAAAGTGAAACCATTGGATTTGTACACCTATATTGGTGACTTATATGACATGTGGATTATATCTCAATAAAGCTGATTTTTAGATGTTTTAAATTTAGAGATCCACACTGAAGCATATGTGGAATTTTTTAAAATTTTTTTTATCTTTATTTACTTGAAAGAGAAAGAGGAAGATGAGAGAGACAAAGAGAGAGAATGGGCATGCCTGGGCCTCCAGCCACTGAAAATGAACTATAGACAAATGCTCCATTTTGTGCATCTGGCTTACATGGGTCCTGGGGAATTGAACTTTGGTCCTTTGGCTTTGCAAGCAAGTGCCTTAACCGCTAAGCCATCTCACCAGTCCTTTTACTAATAGCATATATGGATATTAAGCTATAATATCAGTGCTGGAGAGATGGCTCTGCAGGTAAGATGCTTGCCTACAAAGCCTAATGACATAAGTTAGATTTCCCAGTACCCACATAAAGCCAGATCCACAAAGAGGTACATGTACCTGGAGTTTGGTTGCAGCAGCTAGTGGCCTTGAGTTTCCAGTTTTCTCTGCCTGCCTGACTGTCTCTTCTATCTTTCCCCTAATAAATAAATTATTTGTTATAAAAATATAAAATGTCATCTAGCTAGAGATATAGCTCAGCCATAGTGCCCATGCTTAGCAAACACGAGAGAACTTACATTTTATCTTCACCCCACACAAATGCACACATTCATACACACAAAAGATAACATTGAGGTAGGAGGATCTCCATGAGGCTATCCTGTGACTACAGATTGAAATCCAGGTCAGCTTGGGCAACAGCGAGACTCTACCTTGAAAAACCAAAAAAAAAAAAAAAAAAAAAAAGAGAGATCTAATTAGAGCTGGTGAGATGGCTTAGTTGTAAAGGTGCTTACCTGCAAAGCCTAAGGATACCAGGTTCTGTTCCCCAGTACCCACATAAGCCAGCTACACAAGGTAGCATATGCATCTGGAGTTCATTTGCAGTGGCTAGAGGCCCTGGAATACCCATTATACCCTGACCTTTCTCTCTCTCTCAAATAAATAAGCAAAATATTTAAAATAATAACCTTGGAGTCTTCTAAATAATGTGACAGGAAGAAATGAATGACAAAACAAACAATATTCACCATGAGTTAATGATTGCTAAAACAATTTGCTGAGTATGTAACAGGTTAATATATTAACTCAGTATGTTTCTGTTTTATTTTACTTCCATACTGGACACAATTTTAAAAACTAAGCTAAAAATTTGACTGCAAAATTGAGATGATTTAAAGAATAATCATTGATTAAGTTTTGCTTTTCATCCAGTAAGTCCTGTACTATGCAAAAATCAATCACACACACTAGACAAAACAATTTGAAAAGAATGTTGTGCACTAAGCACAAATTCCTCCATCTTTCTTGTCAATCTCAACTTTGTATAAAGTGTCTTCCTACACTTACTTATCTTACTTACCAATCTCTAATTTATAAAATCCTAGCCACTTATTACATTCATAATAATAAATTAGAACTACTTTTTTATAAACTTCATAATTAACTTTAATATTAGGTTCACAAGATGATTAGAGAAGTAAAACTATCAAGAGGAATGGGAAAGGGAGGACTGGGGAATTGATATGATCAAAGTATGTTCTATATACATAAGAAAATATCAATGAAACCCATTATTCTGTATAATTAATGTATGCTAACAAAATTGTGTACAATTTAACAAAGAAAAATTAACAATGATAAACGATGTTAGAACATTTTCCCCTAACGAACACAGTGGCTTGAAAGTATAGTCTCCATGTAGGGATCCCAATGTAAATGACTGAGAAATTCTGATCTTACTCTTTTCAGCAACTCTGGAAATCTATGCTATTTCATCACACTGAGAAGGTTAAACAAATTAGCTATTCTAAAGAGATAAACGTACTAACAACATAGGGTAATGAAACAATAAAATGTTGCTTGCAATGAAA